>NC_137505.1:26703819-27059160 GCF_041902795.1 Electrophorus electricus | reverse complement strand
AGAGTAAGCTGAGGGTATAGTGTTAAACCAGGTACTACATAAACAGTATATAGTATATATACAGAGGATATAATGTTAAACCAGGTACTACATACAGAGTATATAGTTTGACCAAAAGATCGTGCTGATCTTTGATCTCCTGGTTCTTCATCTCCAGCGCCACTTTCAGACTCATAAAGTCCTCCTCTATGGGCTGGTATAACACACACACGAATCATCACTACAGCCAGTACAATGGAAAGGTGGGAATGTGTACTGAATGTGTACTGACGTTATAAGTGAGAGGTGGAGGTACTGGTGGATGTGTACTGACACTATAAGGGATCTCTACCTGCAGTGACAGTCTGAGCTTCTCAAGTTCTTCCTCCAGAGATTTCTTCTCCTGTTCACAGGCCATTTTCATATCTGCCAGAGCAAGTATCATTACTGCTGGATATAACACAGATTGTATATACTACATAATTACTACTGAATATATAAAATATAATATATATAGTACTATACATATATTAGTATCACTTTTATTGGAGCCTAAAGGCTAACATTCATTATTAGTTATGTTAGTATTATTGCATTTCCATAGTACTTACTCTTGATGGACCTGTTATGCTCCTCCTCCTCCTGCTGTTTCTGCAGGAGCTCTGTCTCCTCCTGCTGCTTGTGTTTCAGCATCTCCTGAAGAACCTGCAGCTCCTTCTGCTTCTGCAACCTCAACTCCTTCAGCTGCTCCAACAAACTGTTCTCCAACTCCTCCTTCTCACACCGCAAACACTCCAATCGGGCCACAGGCCCCACTAGTGACACAGAACCACACACACACACACACACACACACACACACACACACACACACACACACACACACACACACAAAGAGAGAGATAAACATGTATAAATGTATAAGAATTTGTGGATAAAATTATTATGAGATTATTTATAATCAAACGACTACACTACACAACCACATCTTCCTTTTATTTACATATTATACAGATATTTAGAGATATTTACATTTTATTTACCCGCGTGCGTCTCTCTTCTCCAAGGTAGCGGAGAGATATGAAAGGATAAAAGGGGAAAAGAATAAAATGCACGTCGGTTTTAAATTCGCAGGCTACCTGCGCTGAAGGCGTGGAAAACGAGCACGTGACGGAAAGGCTTCCGTACCCGATGGGTCCAAATCACATGCCCAGCAAAGTAGCCTTAAACCTGGACACACAATGGAGACCATTTGACCCTTTAAATAATACTACAACCAGACACATACAGGTGCGCACATATACACAGATACACATTCTGTTTAATTTCTTCACATCTGCAGACTAGAGTAAGCTGAGGGTATAGTGTTAAACCAGGTACTACATAAACAGTATATAGTATATATACAGAGGATATAATGTTAAACCAGGTACTACATACAGAGTATATAGTTTGACCAAAAGATCGTGCTGATCTTTGATCTCCTGGTTCTTCATCTCCAGCGCCACTTTCAGACTCATAAAGTCCTCCTCTATGGGCTGGTATAACACACACACGAATCATCACTACAGCCAGTACAATGGAAAGGTGGGAATGTGTACTGAATGTGTACTGACGTTATAAGTGAGAGGTGGAGGTACTGGTGGATGTGTACTGACACTATAAGGGATCTCTACCTGCAGTGACAGTCTGAGCTTCTCAAGTTCTTCCTCCAGAGATTTCTTCTCCTGTTCACAGGCCATTTTCATATCTGCCAGAGCAAGTATCATTACTGCTGGATATAACACAGATTGTATATACTACATAATTACTACTGAATATATAAAATATAATATATATAGTACTATACATATATTAGTATCACTTTTATTGGAGCCTAAAGGCTAACATTCATTTTTAGTTATGTTAGTATTATTGCATTTCCATAGTACTTACTCTTGATGGACCTGTTATGCTCCTCCTCCTCCTGCTGTTTCTGCAGGAGCTCTGTCTCCTCCTGCTGCTTGTGTTTCAGCATCTCCTGAAGAACCTGCAGCTCCTTCTGCTTCTGCAACCTCAACTCCTTCAGCTGCTCCAACAAACTGTTCTCCAACTCCTCATTCCTCATTCTCACACCGCAAACACTCCAATCGGGCCACAGGCCCCACTAGTGACACAGAACCACACACACACACACACACACACACACACACACACACACACACAAAGAGAGAGATAAACATGTATAAATGTATAAGAATTTGTGGATAAAATGATTATGAGATTATTTATAATCAAACGACTACACTACACAACCACATCTTCCTTTTATTTACAAATTATACAGATATTTAGAGATATTTACATTTTATTTACCCGCGTGCGTCTCTCTTCTCCAAGGTAGCGGAGAGATATGAAAGGATAAAAGGGGAAAAGAATAAAATGCACGTCGGTTTTAAATTCGCAGGCTACCTGCGCTGAAGGCGTGGAAAACGAGCACGTGACGGAAAGGCTTCCGTACCCGAAGGGTCCAAATCACATGCCCAGCAAAGTAGCCTTAAACCTGGACACACAATGGAGACCATTTGACCCTTTAAATAATACTACAACCAGACACATACAGGTGCGCACATATACACAGATACACATTCTGTTTAATTTCTTCACATCTGCAGACTAGAGTAAGCTGAGGGTATAGTGTTAAACCAGGTACTACATAAACAGTATATAGTATATATACAGAGGATATAGTGTTAAACCAGGTACTACATACAGAGTATATAGTATACATACAGAGTATATAGTTTGACCAAAAGATCGTGCTGATCTTTGATCTCCTGGTTCTTCATCTCCAGTGCCACTTTCAGACTCATAATGTCCTCCTCTATGGGCTGGTATAACACACACACGAATCATCACTACAGCCAGTACAATGGAAAGGTGGGAATGTGTACTGAATGTGTACTGACGTTATAAGTGAAAGGTGGAGGTACTGGTGGATGTGTACTGACACTATAAGGGATCTCTACCTGCAGTGACAGTCTGAGCTTCTCAAGTTCTTCCTCCAGATATTTCTTCTCCTGTTCACAGGCCATTTTCATATCTGCCAGAGCAAGTATCATTACTGCTGGATATAACACAGATTGTATATACTACATAATTACTACTGAATATATAAAATATAATATATATAGTACTATACATTTATTAGTATCACTTTTATTGGAGCCTAAAGGCTAACATTCATTATTAGTTATGCTAGTATTATTGCATTTCCATAGTACTTACTCTTGATGGACCTGTTATGCTCCTCCTCCTCCTGCTGTTTCTGCAGGAGCTCTGTCTCCTCCTGCTGCTTGTGTTTCAGCATCTCCTAAAGAAACTGCAGCTCCTTCTGCTTCTGCAACCTCAACTCCTTCAGCTGCTCCAACAAACTGTTCTCCAACTCCTCATTCCTCATTCTCACACTGCAAACACTCCAATCGGGCCACAGGCCCCACTAGTGACACAGAACCACACACACACACACACACACACACACACACACAAAGAGAGAGATAAACATGTATAAATGTATAAGAATTTGTGGATAAAATTATTATGAGATTATTTATAATCAAACGACTACACTACACAACCACATCTTCCTTTTATTTACATATTATACAGATATTTAGAGATATTTACATTTTATTTACCCGCGTGCGTCTGTCTTCTCCAAGGTAGCGGAGAGATATGAAAGGATAAAAGGGGAAAAGAATAAAATGCACGTCGGTTTTAAATTCGCAGGCTACCTGCGCTGAAGGCGTGGAAAACGAGCACGTGACGGAAAGGCTTCCGTACCCGATGGGTCCAAATCACATGCCCAGCAAAGTAGCCTTAAAGCTGGACACACAATGGAGACCATTTGACCCTTTAAATAATACTACAACCAGACACATACAGGTGCGCACATATACACAGATACACATTCTGTTTAAATTTCTTCACATCTGCAGACTAGAGTAAGCTGAGGGTATAGTGTTAAACCAGGTACTACATAAACAGTATATAGTATATATACAGAGGATATAGTGTTAAACCAGGTACTACATACAGAGTATATAGTATACATACAGAGTATATAGTTTGACCAAAAGATCGTGCTGATCTTTGATCTCCTGGTTCTTCATCTCCAGCGCCACTTTCAGACTCATAATGTCCTCCTCTATGGGCTGGTATAACCCACACACACGAATCATCACTACAGCCAGTACAATGGAAAGGTGGGAATGTGTACTGAATGTGTACTGACGTTATAAGTGAAAGGTGGAGGTACTGGTGGATGTGTACTGACACTATAAGGGATCTCTACCTGCAGTGACAGTCTGAGCTTCTCAAGTTCTTCCTCCAGAGATTTCTTCTCCTGTTCACAGGCCATTTTCATATCTGCCAGAGCAAGCATCATTACTGCTGGATATAACATAGATTGTATATACTACATAATTACTACTGAATATATAAAATATAATATATATAGTACTATACATATATTAGTATCACTTTTATTGGAGCCTAAAGGCTAGCATTCATTATTAGTTATGTTAGTATTATTGCATTTCCATAGTACTTACTCTTGATGGACCTGTTATGCTCCTCCTCCTCCTGCTGTTTCTGCAGGAGCTCTGTCTCCTCATGCTGCTTGTGTTTCAGCATCTCCTGAAGAAACTGCAGCTCCTTCTGCTTCTGCAACCTCAACTCCTTCAGCTGCTCCAACAAACTGTTCTCCAACTCCTCCTTCTCACACCGCAAACACTCCAATCGGGCCACAGGCCCCACTAGTGACACAGAACCACACACACACACACACACACACACACACACACACAGACAAAGAGAGAGATAAACATGTATAAATGTATAAGAATTTGTGGATAAAATTATTATGAGATTATTTATAATGAAACGACTACACTACACAACCACTTCTTCCTTTTATTTACATATTATACAGATATTTAGAGATATTTACATTTTATTTACCCGCGTGCGTCTCTCTTCTCCAAGGTAGCGGAGAGATATGAAGGGATAAAAGGGGAAAAGAATAAAATGCACGTCAGTTTTAAATTCGCAGGCTACCTGCGCTGAAGGCGTGGAAAACGAGCACGTGACGGAAAGGCTTCCGTACCCGATAGGTCCAAATCACATGCCCAGCAAAGTAGCCTTAAACCTGGACACACAATGGAGACCATTTGACCCTTTAAAATCATACTACAACCAGACTTCCAGGCCCAAGAGGTCACACAGTCATGCCCAGCAAAGTAGCTCTGGGCCTGGGCACACTTCACGCAGTTTGACCGTTTAAATAAAACTAGAAACAGACTTCCTGGCCCAAGAGGTCACACAGTCATGCCCAGCAAGGTTGCTTTAAACGTGGGCACACTTCAGACCGTTTCACTCTTTAAATCATTCAAAGCACCACATTTCAAGGCCCAAGAGGTCACAGAATCATGCCCATCAAAGTAGCTCTGGGCCTGGGCACACTTCACGCAGTTTGACCCTTTAAATAATACTACAACCAGACACATACAGGTGCGCACATATACACAGATACACATTCTGTTTAATTTCTTCACATCTGCAGACTAGAGTAAGCTGAGGGTATAGTGTTAAACCAGGTACTACATAAACAGTATATAGTATATATACAGAGGATATAGTGTTAAACCAGGTACTACATACAGAGTATATAGTATACATACAGAGTATATAGTCTGACCAAAAGATCGTGCTGATCTTTGATCTCCTGGTTCTTCATCTCCAGCGCCACTTTCAGACTCATAATGTCCTCCTCTATGGGCTGGTATAACACACACACGAATCATCACTACAGCCAGTACAATGGAAAGGTGGGAATGTGTACTGAATGTGTACTGACGTTATAAGTGAAAGGTGGAGGTACTGGTGGATGTGTACTGACACTATAAGGGATCTCTACCTGCAGTGACAGTCTGAGCTTCTCAAGTTCTTCCTCCAGAGATTTCTTCTCCTGTTCACAGGCCATTTTCATATCTGCCAGAGCATGTATCATTACTGCTGGATATAACACAGATTGTATATACTACATAATTACTACTGAATATATAAAATATAATATATATAGTACTATACATATATTAGTATCACTTTTATTGGAGCCTAAAGGCTAACATTCATTATTAGTTATGTTAGTATTATTGCATTTACATAGTACTTACTCTTGATGGACCTGTTATGCTCCTCCTCCTCCTGCTGTTTCTACAGGAGCTCTGTCTCCTCCTGCTGCTTGTGTTTCAGCATCTCCTGAAGAACCTGCAGCTCCTTCTGCTTCTGCAACCTCAACTCCTTCAGCTGCTCCAACAAACTGTTCTCCAACTCCTCATTCCTCATTCTCACACCGCAAACACTCCAATCGGGCCACAGGCCCCAGTAGTGACACAGAACCACACACACACACACACACACACACACACACACACACACACACACACACACACACACACACACACACAAAGAGAGAGATAAACATGTATAAATGTATAAGAATTTGTGGATAAAATTATTATGAGATTATTTATAATCAAACGACTACACTACACAACCACATCTTCCTTTTATTTACATATTATACAGATATTTAGAGATATTTACATTTTATTTACCCGCGTGCGTCTCTCTTCTCCAAGGTAGCGGAGAGATATGAAAGGATAAAAGGGGAAAAGAATAAAATGCACGTCGGTTTTAAATTCGCAGGCTACCTGCGCTGAAGGCGTGGAAAACGAGCACGTGACGGAAAGGCTTCCGTACCCGATGGGTCCAAATCACATGCCCAGCAAAGTAGCCTTAAAGCTGGACACACAATGGAGACCATTTGACCCTTTAAATAATACTACAACCAGACACATACAGGTGCGCACATATACACAGATACACATTCTGTTTAAATTTCTTCACATCTGCAGACTAGAGTAAGCTGAGGGTATAGTGTTAAACCAGGTACTACATAAACAGTATATAGTATATATACAGAGGATATAGTGTTAAACCAGGTACTACATACAGAGTATATAGTATACATACAGAGTATATAGTTTGACCAAAAGATCGTGCTGATCTTTGATCTCCTGGTTCTTCATCTCCAGCGCCACTTTCAGACTCATAATGTCCTCCTCTATGGGCTGGTATAACCCACACACACGAATCATCACTACAGCCAGTACAATGGAAAGGTGGGAATGTGTACTGAATGTGTACTGACGTTATAAGTGAAAGGTGGAGGTACTGGTGGATGTGTACTGACACTATAAGGGATCTCTACCTGCAGTGACAGTCTGAGCTTCTCAAGTTCTTCCTCCAGAGATTTCTTCTCCTGTTCACAGGCCATTTTCATATCTGCCAGAGCAAGTATCATTACTGCTGGATATAACACAGATTGTATATACTACATAATTACTACTGAATATATAAAATATAATATATATAGTACTATACATATATTAGTATCACTTTTATTGGAGCCTAAAGGCTAACATTCATTATTAGTTATGTTAGTATTATTGCATTTCCATAGTACTTACCCTTGAGGGACCTGTTATGCTCCTCCTCCTCCTGCTGTTTCTGCAGGAGCTCTGTCTCCTCCTGCTGCTTGTGTTTCAGCATCTCCTGAAGAACCTGCAGCTCCTTCTGCTTCTGCAACCTCAACTCCTTCAGCTGCTCCAACAAACTGTTCTCCAACTCCTCCTTCTCACACCGCAAACACTCCAATCGGGCCACAGGCCCCACTAGTGACACAGAACCACACACACACACACACACAGAGAGAGATAAACATGTATAAATGTATAAGAATTTGTGGATAAAATTATTATGAGATTATTTATAATGAAACGACTACACTACACAACCACTTCTTCCTTTTATTTACATATTATACAGATATTTACAGATATTTACATTTTATTTACCCGCGTGCGTCTCTCTTCTCCAAGGTAGCGGAGAGATATGAAGGGATAAAAGGGGAAAAGAATAAAATGCACGTCGGTTTTAAATTCGCAGGCTACCTGCGCTGAAGGCGTGGAAAACGAGCACGTGACGGAAAGGCTTCCGTACCCGATGGGTCCAAATCACATGCCTAGCAAAGTAGCCTTAAACCTGGACACACAATGGAGACCATTTGACCCTTTAAAATCATACTACAACCAGACTTCCAGGCCCAAGAGGTCACACAGTCATGCCCAGCAAAGTAGCTCTGGGCCTGGGCACACTTCACGCAGTTTGACCGTTTAAATAAAACTAGAAACAGACTTCCTGGCCCAAGAGGTCACACAGTCATGCCCAGCAAGGTTGCTTTAAACGTGGGCACACTTCAGACCGTTTCACTCTTTAAATCATTCAAAGCACCACATTTCAAGGCCCAAGAGGTCACAGAAACATGCCCATCAAAGTAGCTCTGGGCCTGGGCACACTTCACGCAGTTTGACCCTTTAAATAATACTACAACCAGACACATACAGGTGCGCACATATACACAGATACACATTCTGTTTAATTTCTTCACATCTGCAGACTAGAGTAAGCTGAGGGTATAGTGTTAAACCAGGTACTACATAAACAGTATATAGTATATATACAGAGGATATAGTGTTAAACCAGGTACTACATACAGAGTATATAGTATACATACAGAGTATATAGTTTGACCAAAAGATCGTGCTGATCTTTGATCTCCTGGTTCTTCATCTCCAGCGCCACTTTCAGACTCATAATGTCCTCCTCTATGGGCTGGTATAACCCACACACACGAATCATCACTACAGCCAGTACAATGGAAAGGTGGGAATGTGTACTGAATGTGTACTGACGTTATAAGTGAAAGGTGGAGGTACTGGTGGATGTGTACTGACACTATAAGGGATCTCTACCTGCAGTGACAGTCTGAGCTTCTCAAGTTCTTCCTCCAGAGATTTCTTCTCCTGTTCACAGGCCATTTTCATATCTGCCAGAGCAAGTATCATTACTGCTGGATATAACATAGATTGTATATACTACATAATTACTACTGAATATATAAAATATAATATATATAGTACTATTCATATATTAGTATCACTTTTATTGGAGCCTAAAGGCTAGCATTCATTATTAGTTATGTTAGTATTATTGCATTTCCATAGTACTTACTCTTGATGGACCTGTTATGCTCCTCCTCCTCCTGCTGTTTCTGCAGGAGCTCTGTCTCCTCCTGCTGCTTGTGTTTCAGCATCTCCTGAAGAACCTGCAGCTCCTTCTGCTTCTGCAACCTCAACTCCTTCAGCTGCTCCAACAAACTGTTCTCCAACTCCTCCTTCTCACACCGCAAACACTCCAATCGGGCCACAGGCCCCACTAGTGACACAGAACCACACACACACACACACAGAGAGAGATAAACATGTATAAATGTATAAGAATTTGTGGATAAAATTATTATGAGATTATTTATAATCAAACGACTACACTACACAACCACATCTTCCTTTTATTTACATATTATACAGATATTTAGAGATATTTACATTTTATTTACCCGCGTGCGTCTCTCTTCTCCAAGGTAGCGGAGAGATATGAAGGGATAAAAGGGGAAAAGAATAAAATGCACGTCGGTTTTAAATTCGCAGGCTACCTGCGCTGAAGGCGTGGAAAACGAGCACGTGACGGAAAGGCTTCCGTACCCGATGGGTCCAAATCACATGCCCAGCAAAGTAGCCTTAAACCTGGACACACAATGGAGACCATTTGACCCTTTAAAATCATACTACAAGCAGACTTCCAGGCCCAAGAGGTCACACAGTCATGCCCAGCAAAGTAGCTCTGGGCCTGGGCACACTTCACGCAGTTTGACCGTTTAAATAAAACTAGAAACAGACTTCCTGGCCCAAGAGGTCACACAGTCATGCCCAGCAAGGTTGCTTTAAACGTGGGCACACTTCAGACCGTTTCACTCTTTAAATCATTCAAAGCACCACATTTCAAGGCCCAAGAGGTCACAGAATCATGCCCATCAAAGTAGCTCTGGGCCTGGGCACACTTCACGCAGTTTGACCCTTTAAATAATACTACAACCAGACACATACAGGTGCGCACATATACACAGATACACATTCTGTTTAAATTTCTTCACATCTGCAGACTAGAGTAAGCTGAGGGTATAGTGTTAAACCAGGTACTACATAAACAGTATATAGTATATATACAGAGGATATAGTGTTAAACCAGGTACTACATACAGAGTATATAGTATACATACAGAGTATATAGTTTGACCAAAAGATCGTGCTGATCTTTGATCTCCTGGTTCTTCATCTCCAGCGCCACTTTCAGACTCATAAAGTCCTCCTCTATGGGCTGGTATAACACACACACGAATCATCACTACAGCCAGTACAATGGAAAGGTGGGAATGTGTACTGAATGTGTACTGACGTTATAAGTGAGAGGTGGAGGTACTGGTGGATGTGTACTGACACTATAAGGGATCTCTACCTGCAGTGACAGTCTGAGCTTCTCAAGTTCTTCCTCCAGAGATTTCTTCTCCTGTTCACAGGCCATTTTCATATCTGCCAGAGCAAGTATCATTACTGCTGGATATAACACAGATTGTATATACTACATAATTACTACTGAATATATAAAATATAATATATATAGTACTATACATATATTAGTATCACTTTTATTGGAGCCTAAAGGCTAACATTCATTATTAGTTATGTTAGTATTATTGCATTTCCATAGTACTTACTCTTGATGGACCTGTTATGCTCCTCCTCCTCCTGCTGTTTCTGCAGGAGCTCTGTCTCCTCCTGTTGCTTGTGTTTCAGCATCTCCTGAAGAAACTGCAGCTCCTTCTGCTTCTGCAACCTCAACTCCTTCAGCTGCTCCAACAAACTGTTCTCCAACTCCTCATTCCTCATTCTCACACCGCAAACACTCCAATCGGGCCACAGGCCCCACTAGTGACACAGAACCACACACACACACACACACACACACACACACACAAAGAGAGAGATAAACATGTATAAATGTATAAGAATTTGTGGATAAAATTATTATGAGATTATTTATAATCAAACGACTACACTACACAACCACATCTTCCTTTTATTTATAAATTATACAGATATTTAGAGATATTTACATTTTATTTACCCGCGTGCGTCTCTCTTCTCCAAGGTAGCGGAGAGATATGAAAGGATAAAAGGGGAAAAGAATAAAATGCACGTCGGTTTTAAATTCGCAGGCTACCTGCGCTGAAGGCGTGGAAAACGAGCACGTGACGGAAAGGCTTCCGTACCCGAAGGGTCCAAATCACATGCCCAGCAAAGTAGCCTTAAACCTGGACACACAATGGAGACCATTTGACCCTCTAAATAATACTACAACCAGACACATACAGGTGCGCACATATACACAGATACACATTCTGTTTAAATTTCTTCACATCTGCAGACTAGAGTAAGCTGAGGGTATAGTGTTAAACCAGGTACTACATAAACAGTATATAGTATATATACAGAGGATATAGTGTTAAACCAGGTACTACATACAGAGTATATAGTATATATACAGAGTATATAGTTTGACCAAAAGATCGTGCTGATCTTTGATCTCCTGGTTCTTCATCTCCAGCGCCACTTTCAGACTCATAAAGTCCTCCTCTATGGGCTGGTATAACACACACACACGAATCATCACTACAGCCAGTACAATGGAAAGGTGGGAATATGTACTGAATGTGTACTGACGTTATAAGTGAAAGGTGGAGCTACTGGTGGATGTGTACTGACACTATAAGGGATCTCTACCTGCAGTGACAGTCTGAGCTTCTCAAGTTCTTCCTCCAGAGATTTCTTCTCCTGTTCACAGGCCATTTTCATATCTGCCAGAGCAAGTATCATTACTGCTGGATATAACACAGATTGTATATACTACATAATTACTACTGAATATATAAAATATAATATATATAGTACTATACATTTATTAGTATCACTTTTATTGGAGCCTAAAGGCTAACATTCATTATTAGTTATGTTAGTATTATTGCATTTCCATAGTACTTACTCTTGATGGACCTGTTATGCTCCTCCTCCTCCTGCTGTTTCTGCAGGAGCTCTGTCTCCTCCTGCTGCTTGTGTTTCAGCATCTCCTGAAGAACCTGCAGCTCCTTCTGCTTCTGCAACCTCAACTCCTTCAGCTGCTCCAACAAACTGTTCTCCAACTCCTCCTTCTCACACCGCAAACACTCCAATCGGGCCACAGGCCCCACTAGTGACACAGAACCACACACACACACACACAGAGAGAGATAAACATGTATAAATGTATAAGAATTTGTGGATAAAATTATTATGAGATTATTTATAATCAAACGACTACACTACACAACCACATCTTCCTTTTATTTACATATTATACAGATATTTAGAGATATTTACATTTTATTTACCCGCGTGCGTCTCTCTTCTCCAAGGTAGCGGAGAGATATGAAGGGATAAAAGGGGAAAAGAATAAAATGCACGTCGGTTTTAAATTCGCAGGCTACCTGCGCTGAAGGCGTGGAAAACGAGCACGTGACGGAAAGGCTTCCGTACCCGATGGGTCCAAATCACATGCCCAGCAAAGTAGCCTTAAACCTGGACACACAATGGAGACCATTTGACCCTTTAAAATCATACTACAAGCAGACTTCCAGGCCCAAGAGGTCACACAGTCATGCCCAGCAAAGTAGCTCTGGGCCTGGGCACACTTCACGCAGTTTGACCGTTTAAATAAAACTAGAAACAGACTTCCTGGCCCAAGAGGTCACACAGTCATGCCCAGCAAGGTTGCTTTAAACGTGGGCACACTTCAGACCGTTTCACTCTTTAAATCATTCAAAGCACCACATTTCAAGGCCCAAGAGGTCACAGAATCATGCCCATCAAAGTAGCTCTGGGCCTGGGCACACTTCACGCAGTTTGACCCTTTAAATAATACTACAACCAGACACATACAGGTGCGCACATATACACAGATACACATTCTGTTTAAATTTCTTCACATCTGCAGACTAGAGTAAGCTGAGGGTATAGTGTTAAACCAGGTACTACATAAACAGTATATAGTATATATACAGAGAATATAGTGTTAAACCAGGTACTACATACAGAGTATATAGTATACATACAGAGTATATAGTTTGACCAAAAGATCGTGCTGATCTTTGATCTCCTGGTTCTTCATCTCCAGCGCCACTTTCAGACTCATAAAGTCCTCCTCTATGGGCTGGTATAACACACACACGAATCATCACTACAGCCAGTACAATGGAAAGGTGGGAATGTGTACTGAATGTGTACTGACGTTATAAGTGAGAGGTGGAGGTACTGGTGGATGTGTACTGACACTATAAGGGATCTCTACCTGCAGTGACAGTCTGAGCTTCTCAAGTTCTTCCTCCAGAGATTTCTTCTCCTGTTCACAGGCCATTTTCATATCTGCCAGAGCAAGTATCATTACTGCTGGATATAACACAGATTGTATATACTACATAATTACTACTGAATATATAAAATATAATATATATAGTACTATACATATATTAGTATCACTTTTATTGGAGCCTAAAGGCTAACATTCATTATTAGTTATGTTAGTATTATTGCATTTCCATAGTACTTACTCTTGATGGACCTGTTATGCTCCTCCTCCTCCTGCTGTTTCTGCAGGAGCTCAGTCTCCTCCTGCTGCTTGTGTTTCAGCATCTCCTGAAGAACCTGCAGCTCCTTCTGCTTCTGCAACCTCAACTCCTTCAGCTGCTCCAACAAATTGTTCTCCAACTCCTCCTTCTCACACCGCAAACACTCCAATCGGGCCACAGGCCCCACTAGTGACACAGAACCCCACACACACACACAGAGAGATAAACATGTATAAATGTATAAGAATTTGTGGATAAAATTATTATGAGATTATTTATAATCAAACGACTACACTACACAACCACTTCTTCCTTTTATTTACATATTATACAGATATTTACAGATATTTACCCGCGTGCGTCTCTCTTCTCCAAGGTAGCGGAGAGATATGAAAGGATAAAAGGGGAAAAGAATAAAATGCACGTCGGTTTTAAATTCGCAGGCTACCTGCGCTGAAGGCGTGGAAAACGAGCACGTAACGGACAGGCTTCCGTACCCGATGGGTCCAAATCACATGCCCAGCAAAGTAGCCTTAAACCTGGACACACAATGGAGACCATTTGACCCTTTAAAATCATACTACAACCAGACTTCCAGGCCCAAGAGGTCACACAGTCATGCCCAGCAAAGTAGCTCTGGGCCTGGGCACACTTCACGCAGTTTGACCCTTTAACCAAAACTAGAAACAGACCTGCAAGCCCAGGAGCTCACAGAATCATACCCAGTAAAGTAGCTAGCTAGCTTTCAGCTCAGTAACCGTAGCTAGCTAGCTAGCTATCAGCTCAGTAAACCATACAATCAAATGTCCACCAAGCATTTAAACCGCAAGCATTTAAACCACTAGATACCGCTAGTTCCTGGCTGCACGGTTAACAGTGCAAAGCCATTACCAAGCTACCTAGCTAGCTAGCTAGCTACCGGAAGCACTTTTAACAGTGCAAAGTCAGTAGCTAGCTAGCTACCGGAAGCACTTTTAACAGTGCAAAGTCAGTAGCTAGCTAGTAGTAGCTACTGTAGCTAGCTAGCTAGCTACTGACTTTGCACTGTTAACCTTGCAGCCGGTAGCTCGCTAGCTAGCTAGCAGCTCAGTAACCGTACAAATTCGCCTGCTGCTGAAAACTGTCAAGTTGTATTTATAGCTTTCGTTTTAGTTCTCTCAGCTTACTTATTTGGTTTTTTTGTGTGTGTGTTTTTTTCAGGGAAGTTTAATAATTTCTTAGAAATCTTGGAACATTTTGCCAGTTGGCATCTAGGAAAGCCTTTCTGCCCACAGACAATAAACACAAGCCAGAATTCCTCAAACAAGAATGAATCTACTAATTTAGTAACATTTCAGGCACATGAGTGGAGGAACTAGCAAATTCTAAATGATGAAATCGAAGCTGATAAAAATCCATGAAAATATAAACTGGTCATGAAAAAATGCTTGTGAATTGAAAATGTAAGTGATAGGATTAAAACAGTCTTGATTTGATATATTTTTAAAAATCAAATATCAAGTTTGATCATTCATGACCAAGGGAGTTTCTATGAGGGTGTAAACAACAAATGCATGTGAACTAAATACTACAGTGGTATATAATTAAATAATTGGAATAACTTTGTGTCACGTCATTTAACGTTTAACTCAAGCCGTTTGTGTTACCGGACTCTTTTATCACTTAACATTAGTAACTGTTTTAGTTGCCTTGTTTATCCAATAACATTCATTAATTAATCAATCCATGGTTTAACCCAAGCAATTTTCGTTACTTCCGCCTCTCGACGCAAAAATGTCAATCAGAACGTTGCGCCCGCAAACTTCAAATAAACGATAAATAAGGCAAGTAATAAAAATGGATAAAGTTGAAAGATAAGTTGATTAAACTTGAGTCAAATAAAACTACTTATCAGTCAAAACGTCAATTCATATGCATTTTATTGACTCTAAATTTAATTTACGTGCATTTTAATCAGCCATATTTTTGGTGTATAGACCTGAGTTTTGTCGTTGAAGAGAATAAAAGAATCCGTCGTGTAAACTTACGCCATCTGCAGGCTGAGATGGTGTTGGGTTGACCCGGATGTGACGTTTGCCAAGCTGATGACATATCACGATATTAATTGTGAGATTTCCTTACCATCTTTGCTCTTCGCAGAAGGGCACAGTGCGGTTTACAGGGCACAGTTTGACCCTTTAAATAATACTACAACCAGACTTCCAGGCACAAGAGGTCACACAGTCATGCCCAGCAAGGTTGCTTTAAACGTGGGCACACTTCAGACCGTTTCACTCTTTAAATCGTTCAAAGCACCAGATTTCAAGGCCCAAGAGGTCACAGAATCATGCCCAGCAAAGTAGCTCTGGGCCTGGGCACACTTCATGCAGTTTGACCCTTTAAATAATACTACAACCAGACTTCCAGGCACAAGAGGTCACACAGTCATGCCCAGCAAAGTAGCTCTGGGCCTGGGCACACTTCTTGCAGTTTGACCCTTTAAATAATACTACAACCAGACTTCCAGGCACAAGAGGTCACACAGTCATGCACAGCAAAGTAGTGCTGGGCCAGGGCACACTTCATGTACTTTGTGCCTTTAAATAATACTACAACCAGACTTCCAAGCCGAAGAGGTCACAGAGTCATGCCCAGCAAAGTCGCTATGGGCCTGGGCAGACCATGCAATTTGACCCTTTAACCAAAACTAGAAACAGAACTCAAAGCCCAGGAGGTCACAGAATCATGCCCATCAAAGTAGCTCTGGGCCTGTGTACACTTCAGGCCATTTCACCTTTTATATAATGGAAACACCAGACCTCCAGGCCCAAGAGGTCACACAGTCATGCCCAGAAAAGTAACTCTGGGCCTATACACACTTCACGCAGTTTGACCGTTTAAATAAAACTAGAAACAGACTTCCTGGCCCAAGAGGTCACACAGTCATGCCCAGCAAAGTAGCCTTAAACCTGGACACACAATGGAGACCATTTGACCCTTTAAAATCATACTACAACCAGACTTCCAGGCCCAAGAGGTCACACAGTCATGCCCAGCAAAGTAGCTCTGGGCCTGGGCACACTTCACGCAGTTTGACCGTTTAAATAAAACTAGAAACAGACTTCCTGGCCCAAGAGGTCACACAGTCATGCCCAGCAAAGTAGCCTTAAACCTGGACACACAATGGAGACCATTTGACCCTTTAAAATCATACTACAACCAGACTTCCAGGCCCAAGAGGTCACACAGTCATGCCCAGCAAAGTAGCTCTGGGCCTGGGCACACTTCACGCAGTTTGACCGTTTAAATAAAACTAGAAACAGACTTCCTGGCCCAAGAGGTCACACAGTCATGCCCATCAAAGTAGCTCTGGGCCTGGGCACACTTCACGCAGTTTGACCCTTTAAATAATACTACAACCAGACACATACAGGTGCGCACATATACACAGATACACATTCTGTTTAATTTCTTCACATCTGCAGACTAGAGTAAGCTGAGGGTATAATGTTAAACCAGGTACTATGTAAACAGTATATAGTTTTACCAAAAGATCGTGCTGATCTTTGATCTCCTGGTTCTTTATCTCCAGCCACTTTCAGACTCATGTCCTCCTCTATGGGCTGGTATAACACACACACACACACACACACACACACACACACACACACACACACACACACACACACACAGAGACAAACAGAAAGACACACAGACATATGAAATTAGCAAGCCATATAGTGTAGAAATAGATTGATGTTATTCAGGGACCTCATTTATAAAACTTTGTGGATTCCAAAGTGAAAGTGTGTGTATTCTGCACAAATAACAGGAAATGGCATATACCCCCCAAAAACTTAGATTTCTAAAGCCTCGAGTATGAATTATTGGGAGATAGAGGCGACAATGCAGCGCTAAAGACAAAAAAGGAATTTTAACCACAGGTATGAGTGGCAGCACCAGCAACCGCAGGTGTGAGTGGCATTATATTTACATTTACCCTCCACATCCTTTGTGTCTGTGTATTCGTCCTCGATGCGTCCAGCACACCATCTCCAGAAACGCCTCATTTTTCCTCTGTCTTCTTCAGTGTCTTTCCACAGACTGATCTGTAAAGGTGTTCATGGGATTCCCCTCACGTGTGACATCGGGCCACAGGACATATGGGGTTCTAAAGTTCCAAGAGCGTAGATGAGTTGTTTTTCTTTGAATTTCCTAATTTCATTGCTGCCATAGCAACAACTGGCAATGCAAACAGACGTGTCATTAATGCAGTGACTCTACCTCAACCTGGATTGATCAACCATGTACGGCTCACCGGAGACTGTGATACGTATAACATCCCAAAGTGTACTTAATTCTGAGCAAAATCTAACTAGCCTCATTACTGCTGAACTATGAGGGGCCATTTAGGGAGAAATCAGGGAAACACTACTTGTACATACATATGAAACATTTTCACATAAATAGCCTACTACTTACATTTGTGTATAATAATTTAAACTCGCATATACACGCACTTGCCCACTCAATCTCTGGTGCGTAAACAAAGAGTTGCACTATGCTTATGTTGGTATGGGGGTGTCTGTGTGTATATAACAATTTTCAGTGCGCCCGGAAGTCATTTCATTGTCATTTCAAGGCAGATATTTAACATGTGTACAGTGCGTATAATAGACAGAGGAAGACTGTTGAACTATTAATATTAGGACGGTTATTGACATCTGTGTAATGAGTAGTGCTTCTCTTAATGACAACTGTAACTGTTTTCCCATATAGAATTGTGTGCCTTATATTGTTTGGAGGAACTTTTTCTTCTCATTTAGAAATATGTGGACTAAGTGCTCAGATTGTCTTATTACTTATTATGCTCAGTCTCACCATTTTTGGCAGATTTCACCACGTTATTACGAACGTGGATACGTTATCTTATAATTATAAGCAGTGTGAGATGTGAAGCTAAGCGAAGCACATGTGCAGAATTTCTAACAATAGCCTGTTTTGTATAGCCTGGCTAACTGACCAATCAGTGAAATTAAATGTGGTTGC
Organism: Electrophorus electricus; assembly: GCF_041902795.1. NCBI lineage: Eukaryota > Metazoa > Chordata > Actinopteri > Gymnotiformes > Gymnotidae > Electrophorus > Electrophorus electricus. The sequence continues at coordinate 27,040,434 of NC_137505.1, read as the reverse complement.
TGAGCCTGTTGCAGCTGGGTCAATTTAATTTGATTTCATTGTGTTTAATTTTAAACTCAGCTGCGTGCCATGAGACACAAGTTAATCTGAGCATTTTTTGTTCTAACGCCGACTTAACCTAGCCATGTTTTACAGATATCTTGAAATAATTGAGGTTCATCGCTAGAGGGTGCTGTTCATCTTTTTTTTTCTTTTCTTCTATTATTGATCAGGAAAAAACGATAAAATAGAGAATTTGTGGATAAAATTATTATGAGATTATTTATAATCAAACGACTACACTACACAACCACTTCTTCCTTTTATTTACATATTATACAGATATTTACAGATATTTACATTTTATTTACCCGCGTGCGTCTCTCTTCTCCAAGGTAGCGGAGAGACATGAAAGGATAAAAGGGGAAAAGAATAAAATGCACGTCGGTTTTAAATTCGCAGGCTACCTGCGCTGAAGGCGTGGAAAACGAGCACGTGACCGAAAGGCTTCCGTACCCGATGGGTCCAAATCACATGCCCATCAAAGTAGCCTTAAACCTGGACACACAATGGAGACCATTTGACCCTTTAAAATTATACTACAACCAGACTTCCAGGCCCAAGAGGTCACACAGTCATGCCCAGCAAAGTAGCTCTGGGCCTGGGCACACTTCACACAGTTTGACCGTTTAAATAAAACTAGAAACAGACTTCCTGGCCCAAGAGGTCACACAGTCATGCCCAGCAAAGTAGCTCTGGGCCTGGGCACACTTCAATCACTTTGTGCCTTTAAATCATACTACTACTACCACCAGACTTCCAGGGCCAAGAGGTCACACAGTCATGCACAGCAAAGTAGCTCTGGGCCTGGGCACACATCATGCAGTTTGACCCTTTAAATAATACTACAACCAGACACATACAGGTGCACACATATACACAGATACACATTCTGTTTAATTTCTTCACATCTGCAGACTAGAGTAAGCTGAGGGTATAGTGTTAAACCAGGTACTACATAAACAGTATATAGTATATATACAGAGGATATAGTGTTAAACCAGGTACTACATACAGAGTATATAGTATACATACAGAGTATATAGTTTGACCAAAAGATCGTGCTGATCTTTGATCTCCTGGTTCTTCATCTCCAGCGCCACTTTCAGACTCATAATGTCCTCCTCTATGGGCTGGTATAACCCACACACACGAATCATCACTACAGCCAGTACAATGGAAAGGTGGGAATGTGTACTGAATGTGTACTGACGTTATAAGTGAAAGGTGGAGGTACTGGTGGATGTGTACTGACACTATAAGGGATCTCTACCTGCAGTGACAGTCTGAGCTTCTCAAGTTCTTCCTCCAGAGATTTCTTCTCCTGTTCACAGGCCATTTTCATATCTGCCAGAGCAAGTATCATTACTGCTGGATATAACATAGATTGTATATACTACATAATTACTACTGAATATATAAAATATAATATATATAGTACTATACATATATTAGTATCACTTTTATTGGAGCCTAAAGGCTAGCATTCATTATTAGTTATGTTAGTATTATTGCATTTCCATAGTACTTACTCTTGATGGACCTGTTATGCTCCTCCTCCTCCTGCTGTTTCTGCAGGAGCTCTGTCTCCTCCTGCTGCTTGTGTTTCAGCATCTCCTGAAGAACCTGCAGCTCCTTCTGCTTCTGCAACCTCAACTCCTTCAGCTGCTCCAACAAACTGTTCTCCAACTCCTCCTTCTCACACCGCAAACACTCCAATCGGGCCACAGGCCCCACTAGTGACACAGAACCACACACACACACACAAAGAGAGAGATAAACATGTATAAATGTATAAGAATTTGTGGATAAAATTATTATGAGATTATTCATAATCAAACGACTACACTACACAACCACTTCTTCCTTTTATTTACATATTATACAGATATTTACAGATATTTACATTTTATTTACCCGCATGCGTCTCTCTTCTCCAAGGTAGCGGAGAGATATGAAAGGATAAAAGGGGAAAAGAATAAAATGCACGTCGGTTTTAAATTCGCAGGCTACCTGCGCTGAAGGCGTGGAAAACGAGCACGTGACGGAAAGGCTTCCGTACCCGATGGGTCCAAATCACATGCCCAGCAAAATAGACTTAAACCTGGATACACAATGGAGACCATTTGACCCTTTAAAATCATACTACAAGCAGACTTCCAGGCCCAAGAGGTCACACAGCCATGCCCAGCAAAGTAGCTCTGGGCCTGGGCACACTTTACGCAGTTTGACCGTTTAAATAAAACTAGAAACAGACTTCCTGGCCCAAGAGGTCACACAGTCATGCCCAGCAAGGTTGCTTTAAACGTGGGCACACTTCAGACCGTTTCACTCTTTAAATCATTCAAAGCACCACATTTCAAGGCCCAAGAGGTCACAGAATCATGCCCATCAAAGTAGCTCTGGGCCTGGGCACACTTCACGCAGTTTGACCCTTTAAATAATACTACAACCAGACACATACAGGTGCGCACATATACACAGATACACATTCTGTTTAATTTCTTCACATCTGCAGACTAGAGTAAGCTGAGGGTATAGTGTTAAACCAGGTACTACATAAACAGTATATAGTATATATACAGAGGATATAGTGTTAAACCAGGTACTACATACAGAGTATATAGTTTGACCAAAAGATCGTGCTGATCTTTGATCTCCTGGTTCTTCATCTCCAGCGCCACTTTCAGACTCATAATGTCCTCCTCTATGGGCTGGTATAACACACACACGAATCATCACTACAGCCAGTACAATGGAAAGGTGGGAATGTGTACTGCATGTGTACTGACGTTATAAGTGAAAGGTGGAGGTACTGGTGGATGTGTACTGACACTATAAGGGATCTCTACCTGCAGTGACAGTCTGAGCTTCTCAAGTTCTTCCTCCAGAGATTTCTTCTCCTGTTCACAGGCCATTTTCATATCTGCCAGAGCAAGTATCATTACTGCTGGATATAACACAGATTGTATATACTACATAATTACTACTGAATATATAAAATATAATATATATAGTACTATACATATATTAGTATCACTTTTATTGGAGCCTAAAGGCTAACATTCATTATTAGTTATGTTAGTATTATTGCATTTCCATAGTACTTACTCTTGATGGACCTGTTATGCTCCTCCTCCTCCTGCTGTTTCTGCAGGAGCTCTGTCTCCTCCTGCTGCTTGTGTTTCAGCATCTCCTGAAGAACCTGCAGCTCCTTCTGCTTCTGCAACCTCAACTCCTTCAGCTGCTCCAACAAATTGTTCTCCAACTCCTCCTTCTCACACCGCAAACACTCCAATCGGGCCACAGGCCCCACTAGTGACACAGAACCACACACACACACACAAACACACACACACACACACAAAGAGAGAGATAAACATGTATAAATGTATAAGAATTTGTGGATAAAATTATTATGAGATTATTCATAATCAAACGACTACACTACACAACCACTTCTTCCTTTTATTTACATATTATACAGATATTTACAGATATTTACATTTTATTTACCGGCATGCGTCTCTCTTCTCCAAGGTAGCGGAGAGATATGAAAGGATAAAAGGGGAAAAGAATAAAATGCATGTCGGTTTTAAATTCGCAGGCTACCTGCACTGAAGGCGTGGAAAACGAGCACGTGACGGAAAGGCTTCCGTACCCGATGGGTCCAAATCACATGCCCAGCAAAGTAGCCTTAAACCTGGACACACAATGGAGACCATTTGACCCTTTAAAATCATACTACAAGCAGACTTCCAGGCCCAAGAGGTCACACAGTCATGCCCAGCAAGGATGCTTTAAACGTGGGCACACATCAGACCGTTTCACTCTTTAAATCATTCAAAGCACCACATTTCAAGACCCAAGAGGTCACAGAATCATGCCCATCAAAGTAGCTCTGCGCCTGGGCACACTTCACGCAGTTTGACCCTTTAAATAATACTACAACCAGACACATACAGGTGCGCACATATACACAGATACACATTCTGTTTAATTTCTTCACATCTGCAGACTAGAGTAAGCTGAGGGTATAGTGTTAAACCAGGTACTACATAAACAGTATATAGTATATATACAGAGGATATAATGTTAAACCAGGTACTACATACAGAGTATATAGTTTGACCAAAAGATCGTGCTGATCTTTGATCTCCTGGTTCTTCATCTCCAGCGCCACTTTCAGACTCATAATGTCCTCCTCTATGGGCTGGTATAACACACACACGAATCATCACTACAGCCAGTACAATGGAAAGGTGGGAATGTGTACTGAATGTGTACTGACGTTATAAGTGAAAGGTGGAGGTACTGGTGGATGTGTACTGACACTATAAGGGATCTCTACCTGCAGTGACAGTCTGAGCTTCTCAAGTTCTTCCTCCAGAGATTTCTTCTCCTGTTCACAGGCCATTTTCATATCTGCCAGAGCATGTATTATTACTGCTGGATATAACACAGATTGTATATACTACATAATTACTACTGAATATATAAAATATAATATATATAGTACTATACATATATTAGTATCACTTTTATTGGAGCCTAAAGGCTAACATTCATTATTAGTTATGTTAGTATTATTGCATTTCCATAGTACTTACTCTTGATGGACCTGTTATGCTCCTCCTCCTCCTGCTGTTTCTGCAGGAGCTCTGTCTCCTCCTGCTGCTTGTGTTTCAGCATCTCCTGAAGAACCTGCAGCTCCTTCTGCTTCTGCAACCTCAACTCCTTCAGCTGCTCCAACAAACTGTTCTCCAACTCCTCCTTCTCACACCGCAAACACTCCAATCGGGCCACAGGCCCCACTAGTGACACAGAACCACACACACACACAGACACACACACACACACACACACACACACACACACACACACACACACACACACACAGAGAGAGATAAACATGTATAAATGTATAATAATTTGTGGATAAAATTATTATGAGATTATTTATAATCAAACGACTACACTACACAACCACTTCTTCCTTTTATTTACATATTATACAGATATTTAGAGATATTTACATTTTATTTACCCGCGTGCGTCTCTCTTCTCCAAGGTAGCGGAGAGATATGAAAGGATAAAAGGGGAAAAGAATAAAATGCACGTCGGTTTTAAATTCGCAGGCTACCTGCGCTGAAGGCGTGGAAAACGAGCACGTGACGGAAAGGCTTCCGTACCCGATGGGTCCAAATCACATGCCCAGCAAAGTAGCCTTAAACCTGGACACACAATGGAGACCATTTGACCCTTTAAAATCATACTACAAGCAGACTTCCAGGCCCAAGAGGTCACACAGTCATGCCCAGCAAAGTACCTCTGGGCCTGGGCACACTTCACGCAGTTTGACCGTTTAAATAAAACTAGAAACAGACTTCCTGGCCCAAGAGGTCACACAGTCATGCCCAGCAAGGTTGCTTTAAACGTGGGCACACTTCAGACCGTTTCACTCTTTAAATCATTCAAAGCACCACATTTCAAGGCCCAAGAGGTCACAGAATCATGCCCATCAAAGTAGCTCTGGGCCTGGGCACACTTCACGCAGTTTGACCCTTTAAATAATACTACAACCAGACACATACAGGTGCGCACATATACACAGATACACATTCTGTTTAAATTTCTTCACATCTGAAGACTAGAGTAAGCTGAGGGTATAGTGTTAAACCAGGTACTACATAAACAGTATATAGTATATATACAGAGGATATAGTGTTAAACCAGGTACTACATACAGAGTATATAGTATACATACAGAGTATATAGTTTGACCAAAAGATCGTGCTGATCTTTGATCTCCTGGTTCTTCATCTCCAGCGCCACTTTCAGACTCATAAAGTCCTCCTCTATGGGCTGGTATAACACACACACGAATCATCACTACAGCCAGTACAATGGAAAGGTGGGAATGTGTACTGAATGTGTACTGACGTTATAAGTGAGAGGTGGAGGTACTGGTGGATGTGTACTGACACTATAAGGGATCTCTACCTGCAGTGACAGTCTGAGCTTCTCAAGTTCTTCCTCCAGAGATTTCTTCTCCTGTTCACAGGCCATTTTCATATCTGCCAGAGCAAGTATCATTACTGCTGGATATAACACAGATTGTATATACTACATAATTACTACTGAATATATAAAATATAATATATATAGTACTATACATATATTAGTATCACTTTTATTGGAGCCTAAAGGCTAACATTCATTATTAGTTATGTTAGTATTATTGCATTTCCATAGTACTTACTCTTGATGGACCTGTTATGCTCCTCCTCCTCCTGCTGTTTCTGCAGGAGCTCTGTCTCCTCCTGCTGCTTGTGTTTCAGCATCTCCTGAAGAACCTGCAGCTCCTTCTGCTTCTGCAACCTCAACTCCTTCAGCTGCTCCAACAAACTGTTCTCCAACTCCTCATTCCTCATTCTCACACCGCAAACACTCCAATCGGGCCACAGGCCCCACTAGTGACACAGAACCACACACACACACACACACACACACACACACACACACACAAAGAGAGAGATAAACATGTATAAATGTATAAGAATTTGTGGATAAAATTATTATGAGATTATTTATAATCAAACGACTACACTACACAACCACATCTTCCTTTTATTTACATATTATACAGATATTTACAGATATTTAAATTTTATTTACCCGCGTGCGTCTCTCTTCTCCAAGGTAGCGGAGAGATATGAAAGGATAAAAGGGGAAAAGAATAAAATGCACGTCGGTTTTAAATTCGCAGGCTACCTGCGCTGAAGGCGTGGAAAACGAGCACGTGACGGAAAGGCTTCCGTACCCGATGGGTCCAAATCACATGCCCAGCAAAGTAGCCTTAAACCTGGACACACAATGGAGACCATTTGACCCTTTAAAATCATACTACAACCAGACTTCCAGGCCCAAGAGGTCACACAGTCATGCCCAGCAAAGTAGCTCTGGGTCTGGGCACACATGACGCAGTTTGACCGTTTAAATAAAACTAAACCAGACACATACAGGTGGGCACATATACACAGATACACATTCTGTTTAATTTCTTCACATCTGCAGACTAGAGTAAGCTGAGGGTATAGTGTTAAACCAGGTACTACATAAACAGTATATAGTATATATACAGAGGATATAATGTTAAACCAGGTACTACATACAGAGTATATAGTTTGACCAAAAGATCGTGCTGATCTTTGATCTCCTGGTTCTTCATCTCCAGCGCCACTTTCAGACTCATAATGTCCTCCTCTATGGGCTGGTATAACACACACACGAATCATCACTACAGCCAGTACAATGGAAAGGTGGGAATGTGTACTGAATGTGTACTGACGTTATAAGTGAAAGGTGGAGGTACTGGTGGATGTGTACTGACACTATAAGGGATCTCTACCTGCAGTGACAGTCTGAGCTTCTCAAGTTCTTCCTCCAGAGATTTCTTCTCCTGTTCACAGGCCATTTTCATATCTGCCAGAGCATGTATTATTACTGCTGGATATAACACAGATTGTATATACTACATAATTACTACTGAATATATAAAATATAATATATATAGTACTATACATATATTAGTATCACTTTTATTGGAGCCTAAAGGCTAACATTCATTATTAGTTATGTTAGTATTATTGCATTTCCATAGTACTTACTCTTGATGGACCTGTTATGCTCCTCCTCCTCCTGCTGTTTCTGCAGGAGCTCTGTCTCCTCCTGCTGCTTGTGTTTCAGCATCTCCTGAAGAACCTGCAGCTCCTTCTGCTTCTGCAACCTCAACTCCTTCAGCTGCTCCAACAAACTGTTCTCCAACTCCTCCTTCTCACACCGCAAACACTCCAATCGGGCCACAGGCCCCACTAGTGACACAGAACCACACACACACACAGACACACACACACACACACACACACACACACACACACACACACACACACACACACACACAGAGAGAGATAAACATGTATAAATGTATAATAATTTGTGGATAAAATTATTATGAGATTATTTATAATCAAACGACTACACTACACAACCACATCTTCCTTTTATTTACATATTATACAGATATTTACAGATATTTAAATTTTATTTACCCGCGTGCGTCTCTCTTCTCCAAGGTAGCGGAGAGATATGAAAGGATAAAAGGGGAAAAGAATAAAATGCACGTCGGTTTTAAATTCGCAGGCTACCTGCGCTGAAGGCGTGGAAAACGAGCACGTGACGGAAAGGCTTCCGTACCCGATGGGTCCAAATCACATGCCCAGCAAAGTAGCCTTAAACCTGGACACACAATGGAGACCATTTGACCCTTTAAAATCATACTACAACCAGACTTCCAGGCCCAAGAGGTCACACAGTCATGCCCAGCAAAGTAGCTCTGGGCCTGGGCACACTTCACGCAGTTTGACCGTTTAAATAAAACTAGAAACAGACTTCCTGGCCCAAGAGGTCACACAGTCATGCCCAGCAAGGTTGCTTTAAACGTGGGCACACTTCAGACCGTTTCACTCTTTAAATCATTCAAAGCACCACATTTCAAGGCCCAAGAGGTCACAGAATCATGCCCATCAAAGTAGCTCTGGGCCTGGGCACACTTCACGCAGTTTGACCCTTTAAATAATACTACAACCAGACACATACAGGTGCGCACATATACACAGATACACATTCTGTTTAATTTCTTCACATCTGCAGACTAGAGTAAGCTGAGGGTATAGTGTTAAACCAGGTACTACATAAACAGTATATAGTATATATACAGAGGATATAGTGTTAAACCAGGTACTACATACAGAGTATATAGTATACATACAGAGTATATAGTTTGACCAAAAGATCGTGCTGATCTTTGATCTCCTGGTTCTTCATCTCCAGCGCCACTTTCAGACTCATAATGTCCTCCTCTATGGGCTGGTATAACCCACACACACGAATCATCACTACAGCCAGTACAATGGAAAGGTGGGAATGTGTACTGAATGTGTACTGACGTTATAAGTGAAAGGTGGAGGTACTGGTGGATGTGTACTGACACTATAAGGGATCTCTACCTGCAGTGACAGTCTGAGCTTCTCAAGTTCTTCCTCCAGAGATTTCTTCTCCTGTTCACAGGCCATTTTCATATCTGCCAGAGCAAGTATCATTACTGCTGGATATAACACAGATTGTATATACTACATAATTACTACTGAATATATAAAATATAATATATATAGTACTATACATATATTAGTATCACTTTTATTGGAGCCTAAAGGCTAACATTCATTATTAGTTATGTTAGTATTATTGCATTTCCATAGTACTTACTCTTGATGGACCTGTTATGCTCCTCCTCCTCCTGCTGTTTCTGCAGGAGCTCTGTCTCCTCCTGCTGCTTGTGTTTCAGCATCTCCTGAAGAACCTGCAGCTCCTTCTGCTTCTGCAACCTCAACTCCTTCAGCTGCTCCAACAAATTGTTCTCCAACTCCTCCTTCTCACACCGCAAACACTCCAATCGGGCCACAGGCCCCACTAGTGACACAGAACCACACACACACACACACAGAAAGAGAGATAAACATGTATAAATGTATAAGAATTTGTGGATAAAATTATTATGAGATTATTTATAATCAAACGACTACACTACACAACCACATCTTCCTTTTATTTACATATTATACAGACATTTAGAGATATTTACATTTTATTTACCCGCGTGCGTCTCTCTTCTCCAAGGTAGCGGAGAGATATGAAAGGATAAAAGGGGAAAAGAATAAAATGCACGTCGGTTTTAAATTCGCAGGCTACCTGCGCTGAAGGCGTGGAAAACCAGCACGTGACGGAAAGGCTTCCGTACCCGATGGGTCCAAATCACATGCCCAGCAAAGTAGCCTTAAACCTGGACACACAATGGAGACCATTTGACCCTTTAAAATCATACTACAAGCAGACTTCCAGGCCCAAGAGGTCACAAAGTCATGCCCAGCAAAGTAGCTCTGGGCCTGGGCACACTTCACGCAGTTTGACCGTTTAAATAAAACTAGAAACAGACTTCCTGGCCCAAGAGGTCACACAGTCATGCCTGGGTCTGGGCACACTTCACGCAGTTTGACCCTTTAAATAATACTACAACCAGACACATACAGGTGCGCACATATACACAGATACACATTCTGTTTAATTTCTTCACATCTGCAGACTAGAGAAAGCTGAGGGTATAGTGTTAAACCAGGTACTACATAAACAGTATATAGTATATATACAGAGGATATAGTGTTAAACCAGGTACTACATACAGAGTATATAGTATACATACAGAGTATATAGTTTGACCAAAAGATCGTGCTGATCTTTGATCTCCTGGTTCTTCATCTCCAGCGCCACTTTCAGACTCATAATGTCCTCCTCTATGGGCTGGTATAACCGACACACACGAATCATCACTAAAGCCAGTACAATGGAAAGGTGGGAATGTGTACTGAATGTGTATTGACGTTATAAGTGAAAGGTGGAGGTACTGGTGGATGTGTACTGACACTATAAGGGATCTCTACCTGCAGTGACAGTCTGAGCTTCTCAAGTTCTTCCTCCAGAGATTTCTTCTCCTGTTCACAGGCCATTTTCATATCTGCCAGAGCAAGTATCATTACTGCTGGAAATAACACAGATTGTATATACTACATAATTACTACTGAATATATAAAATATAATATATATAGTACTATACATATATTAGTATCACTTTTATTGGAGCCTAAAGGCTAACATTCATTATTAGTTATGTTAGTATTATTGCATTTCCATAGTACTTACTCTTGATGGACCTGTTATGCTCCTACTCCTCCTGCTGTTTCTGCAAGAGCTCTGTCTCCTCCTGCTGCTTGTGTTTCAGCATCTCCTGAAGAACCTGCAGCTCCTTCTGCTTCTGCAACCTCAACTCCTTCAGCTGCTCCAACAAACTGTTCTCAAACTCCTTCTCACACCGCAAACACTCCAATCGGGCCACAGGCCCCACTAGTGACACAGAACCACACACACACACACACAGACACACACACAGACACACACACAGACACACACACAAAGAGAGAGATAAACATGTATAAATGTATAAGAATTTGTGGATAAAATTATTATGAGATTATTCATAATCAAACGACTACACTACACAACCACTTCTTCCTTTTATTTACATATTATACAGATATTTACATTTTATTTACCCGCGTGCGTCTCTCTTCTCCAAGGTAGCGGAGAGATATGAAAGGATAAAAGGGGAAAAGAATAAAATGCACGTCGGTTTTAAATTCGCAGGCTACCTGCGCTGAAGGCGTGGAAAACGAGCACGTGACCGAAAGGCTTCCGTACCCGATGGGTCCAAATCACATGCCCAGCAAAGTAGCCTTAAACCTGGACACACAATGGAGACCATTTGACCCTTTAAAATTATACTACAACCAGACTTCCAGGCCCAAGAGGTCACACAGTCATGCCCAGCAAAGTAGCTCTGGGCCTGGGCACACTTCACACAGTTTGACCGTTTAAATAAAACTAGAAACAGACTTCCTGGCCCAAGAGGTCACACAGTCATGCCCAGCAAAGTAGCTCTGGGCCTGGGCACACTTCAATCACTTTGTGCCTTTAAATCATACTACTACTACCACCAGACTTCCAGGGCCAAGAGGTCACACAGTCATGCACAGCAAAGTAGCTCTGGGCCTGGGCACACATCATGCAGTTTGACCCTTTAAATAATACTACAACCAGACACATACAGGTGCACACATATACACAGATACACATTCTGTTTAATTTCTTCACATCTGCAGACTAGAGTAAGCTGAGGGTATAGTGTTAAACCAAGTACTACATAAACAGTATATAGTATATATACAGAGGATATAGTGTTAAACCAGGTACTACATACAGAGTATATAGTATACATACAGAGTATATAGTTTGACCAAAAGATCGTGCTGATCTTTGATCTCCTGGTTCTTCATCTCCAGCGCCACTTTCAGACTCATAATGTCCTCCTCTATGGGCTGGTATAACCCACACACACGAATCATCACTACAGCCAGTACAATGGAAAGGTGGGAATGTGTACTGAATGTGTACTGACGTTATAAGTGAAAGGTGGAGCTACTGGTGGATGTGTACTGACACTATAAGGGATCTCTACCTGCAGTGACAGTCTGAGCTTCTCAAGTTCTTCCTCCAGAGATTTCTTCTCCTGTTCACAGGCCATTTTCATATCTGCCAGAGCAAGTATCATTACTGCTGGATATAACATAGATTGTATATACTACATAATTACTACTGAATATATAAAATATAATATATATAGTACTATACATATATTAGTATCACTTTTATTGGAGCCTAAAGGCTAGCATTCATTATTAGTTATGTTAGTATTATTGCATTTCCATAGTACTTACTCTTGATGGACCTGTTATGCTCCTCCTCCTCCTGCTGTTTCTGCAGGAGCTCTGTCTCCTCCTGCTGCTTGTGTTTCAGCATCTCCTGAAGAACCTGCAGCTCCTTCTGCTTCTGCAACCTCAACTCCTTCAGCTGCTCCAACAAACTGTTCTCCAACTCCTCCTTCTCACACCGCAAACACTCCAATTGGGCCACAGGCCCCACTAGTGACACAGAACCACACACACACACACAGACACAGACACCCACACACACACACACACACACACACACACACACACACACACACAGAGAGAGATAAACATGTATAAATGTATAAGAATTTGTGGATAAAATTATTATGAGATTATTTATAATCAAACGACTACACTACACAACCACTTCTTCCTTTTATTTACATATTATACAGATATTTACATTTTATTTACCCGCGTGCGTCTCTCTTCTCCAAGGTAGCGGAGAGATATGAAGGGATAAAAGGGGAAAAGAATAAAATGCACGTCGGTTTGAAATTCGCAGGCTACCTGCGCTGAAGGCGTGGAAAACGAGCACATGACGGAAAGGCTTCCGTACCCGATGGGTCCAAATCACATGCCCAGCAAAGTAGCCTTAAACCTGGACACACAATGGAGACCATTTGACCCTTTAAAATCATTCTACAACCAGACTTCCAGGCCCAAGAGGTCACACAGTCATGCCCAGCAAAGTAGCTCTGGGCCTGGGCACACTTCACGCAGTTTGACCGTTTAAATAATACTACAACCAGACTTCCAGGCACAAGAGGTCACACAGTCATGCCCAGCAAGGTTACTTTAAACGTGGGCACACTTCAGACCGTTTCACTCTTTAAATCATTCAAAGCACCACATTTCAAGGCCCAAGAGGTCACAGAATCATGCCCATCAAAGTAGCTCTGGGCCTGGGCACACTTCACGCAGTTTGACCCTTTAAATAATACTACAACCAGACGCATACAGGTGCGCACATATACACAGATACACATTCTGTTTAATTTCTTCACATCTGCAGACTAGAGTAAGCTGAGGGTATAGTGTTAAACCAGGTACTACATAAACAGTATATAGTATATATACAGAGGATATAGTGTTAAACCAGGTACTACATACAGAGTATATAGTATACATACAGAGTATATAGTTTGACCAAAAGATCGTGCTGATCTTTGATCTCCTGGTTCTTCATCTCCAGCGCCACTTTCAGACTCATAATGTCCTCCTCTATGGGCTGGTATAACACACACACGAATCATCACTACAGCCAGTACAATGGAAAGGTGGGAATGTGTACTGCATGTGTACTGACGTTATAAGTGAAAGGTGGAGGTACTGGTGGATGTGTACTGACACTATAAGGGATCTCTACCTGCAGTGACAGTCTGAGCTTCTCAAGTTCTTCCTCCAGAGATTTCTTCTCCTGTTCACAGGCCATTTTCATATCTGCCAGAGCAAGTATCATTACTGCTGGATATAACACAGATTGTATATACTACATAATTACTACTGAATATATAAAATATAATATATATAGTACTATACATATATTAGTATCACTTTTATTGGAGCCTAAAGGCTAACATTCATTATTAGTTATGTTAGTATTATTGCATTTCCATAGTACTTACTCTTGATGGACCTGTTATGCTCCTCCTCCTCCTGCTGTTTCTGCAGGAGCTCTGTCTCCTCCTGCTGCTTGTGTTTCAGCATCTCCTGAAGAACCTGCAGCTCCTTCTGCTTCTGCAACCTCAACTCCTTCAGCTGCTCCAACAAATTGTTCTCCAACTCCTCCTTCTCACACCGCAAACACTCCAATCGGGCCACAGGCCCCACTAGTGACACAGAACCACACACACACACACACACACACACACACACACACACACACACACACACACACACACACACACACACACACACACACACACAGACAAAGAGAGAGATAAACATGTATAAATGTATAAGAATTTGTGGATAAAATTATTATGAGATTATTTATAATGAAACGACTACACTACACAACCACTTCTTCCTTTTATTTACATATTATACAGATATTTACAGATATTTACATTTTATTTACCCGCGTGCGTCTCTCTTCTCCAAGGTAGCGGAGAGATATGAAGGGATAAAAGGGGAAAAGAATAAAATGCACGTCGGTTTTAAATTCGCAGGCTACCTGCGCTGAAGGCGTGGAAAACGAGCACGTGACGGAAAGGCTTCCGTACCCGATGGGTCCAAATCACATGCCCAGCAAAGTAGCCTTAAACCTGGACACACAATGGAGACCATTTGACCCTTTAAAATCATACTACAACCAGACTTCCAGGCCCAAGAGGTCACACAGCCATGCCCAGCAAAGTAGCTCTGGGCCTGGGCACACTTCACGCAGTTTGACCGTTTAAATAAAACTAGAAACAGACTTCCTGGCCCAAGAGGTCACACAGTCATGCCCAGCAAGGTTGCTTTAAACGTGGGCACACTTCAGACCGTTTCACTCTTTAAATCATTCAAAGCAACACATTTCAAGGCCCAAGAGGTCACAGAATCATGCCCATCAAAGTAGCTCTGGGCCTGGGCACACTTCACGCAGTTTGACCCTTTAAATAATACTACAACCAGACACATACAGGTGCGCACATATACACAGATACACATTCTGTTTAAATTTCTTCACATCTGCAGACTAGAGTAAGCTGAGGGTATAGTGTTAAACCAGGTACTACATAAACAGTATATAGTATATATACAGAGGATATAGTGTTAAACCAGGTACTACATACAGAGTATATAGTATACATACAGAGTATATAGTTTGACCAAAAGATCGTGCTGATCTTTGATCTCCTGGTTCTTCATCTCCAGCGCCACTTTCAGACTCATAATGTCCTCCTCTATGGGCTGGTATAACACACACACGAATCATCACTACAGCCAGTACAATGGAAAGGTGGGAATGTGTACTGAATGTGTACTGACGTTATAAGTGAAAGGTGGAGGTACTGGTGGATGTGTACTGACACTATAAGGGATCTCTACCTGCAGTGACAGTCTGTGCTTCTCAAGTTCTTCCTCCAGAGATTTCTTCTCCTGTTCACAGGCCATTTTCATATCTGCCAGAGCAAGTATCATTACTGCTGGATATAACACAGATTGTATATACTACATAATTACTACTGAATATATAAAATATAATATAAATAGTACTATACATATATTAGTATCACTTTTATTGGAGCCTAAAGGCTAACATTCATTATTAGTTATGTTAGTATTATTGCATTTCCATAGTACTTACCCTTGAGGGACCTGTTATGCTCCTCCTCCTCCTGCTGTTTCTGCAGGAGCTCTGTCTCCTCCTGCTGCTTGTGTTTCAGCATCTCCTGAAGAACCTGCAGCTCCTTCTGCTTCTGCAACCTCAACTCCTTCAGCTGCTCCAACAAACTGTTCTCCAACTCCTCCTTCTCACACCGCAAACACTCCAATCGGGCCACAGGCCCCACTAGTGACACAGAACCACACACACACACACAGACACACACACAGACACACACACAGACACACACAAAGAGAGAGATAAACATGTATAAATGTATAAGAATTTGTGGATAAAATTATTATGAGATTATTCATAATCAAACGACTACACTACACAACCACTTCTTCCTTTTATTTACATGTTATACAGATATTTACAGATATTTACATTTTATTTACCCGCATGCGTCTCTCTTCTCCAAGGTAGCGGAGAGATATGAAAGGATAAAAGGGGAAAAGAATAAAATGCACGTCGGTTTTAATTTCGCAGGCTACCTGCGCTGAAGGCGTGGAAAACGAGCACGTGACGGAAAGGCTTCCGTACCCGATGGGTCCAAATCACATGCCCAGCAAAGTAGCCTTAAACCTGGACACACAATGGAGACCATTTGACCCTTTAAAATCATACTACAACCAGACTTCCAGGCCCAAGAGGTCACACAGTCATGCACAGCAAAGTAGCTCTGGGCCTGAGCACACTTCACGCAGTTTGACCGTTTAAATAAAAGTAGAAACAGACTTCCTGGCCCAAGAGGTCACACAGTCATGCCCAGCAAGGATGCTTTAAACGTGGGCACACTTCAGACCGTTTCACTCTTTAAATCATTCAAAGCACCACATTTCAAGGCCCAAGAGGTCACAGAATCATGCCCATCAAAGTAGCTCTGCGCCTGGGCACACTTCACGCAGTTTGACCCTTTAAATAATACTACAACCAGACACATACAGGTGCGCACATATACACAGATACACATTCTGTTTAATTTCTTCACATCTGCAGACTAGAGTAAGCTGAGGGTATAGTGTTAAACCAGGTACTACATAAACAGTATATAGTATATATACAGAGGATATAGTGTTAAACCAGGTACTACATACAGAGTATATAGTTTGACCAAAAGATCGTGCTGATCTTTGATCTCCTGGTTCTTCATCTCCAGCGCCACTTTCAGACTCATAATGTCCTCCTCTATGGGCTGGTATAACACACACACGAATCATCACTACAGCCAGTACAATGGAAAGGTGGGAATGTGTACTGAATGTGTACTGACGTTATAAGTGAAAGGTGGAGGTACTGGTGGATGTGTACTGACACTATAAGGGATCTCTACCTGCAGTGACAGTCTGAGCTTCTCAAGTTCTTCCTCCAGAGATTTCTTCTCCTGTTCACAGGCCATTTTCATATCTGCCAGAGCAAGTATCATTACTGCTGGATATAACACAGATTGTATATACTACATAATTACTACTGAATATATAAAATATAATATATATAGTACTATACATATATTAGTATCACTTTTATTGGAGCCTAAAGGCTAACATTCATTATTAGTTATGTTAGTATTATTGCATTTCCATAGTACTTACCCTTGAGGGACCTGTTATGCTCCTCCTCCTCCTGCTGTTTCTGCAGGAGCTCTGTCTCCTCCTGCTGCTTGTGTTTCAGCATCTCCTGAAGAACCTGCAGCTCCTTCTGCTTCTGCAACCTCAACTCCTTCAGCTGCTCCAACAAACTGTTCTCCAACTCCTCCTTCTCACACCGCAAACACTCCAATCGGGCCACAGGCCCCACTAGTGACACAGAACCACACACACACACACACAGACACACACACACACAAAGAGAGAGATAAACATGTATAAATGTATAAGAATTTGTGGATAAAATTATTATGAGATTATTTATAATGAAACGACTACACTACACAACCACTTCTTCCTTTTATTTACATATTATACAGATATTTAGAGATATTTACATTTTATTTACCCGCGTGCGTCTCTCTTCTCCAAGGTAGCGGAGAGATATGAAAGGATAAAAGGGGAAAAGAATAAAATGCACGTCGGTTTTAAATTCGCAGGCTACCTGCGCTGAAGGCGTGGAAAACGAGCACGTGACGGAAAGGCTTCCGTACCCGATGGGTCCAAATCACATGCCCAGCAAAGTAGCCTTAAACCTGGACACACAATGGAGACCATTTGACCCTTTAAATAATACTACAACCAGACACATACAGGTGCGCACATATACACAGATACACATTCTGTTTAAATTTCTTCACATCTGCAGACTAGAGTAAGCTGAGGGTATAGTGTTAAACCAGGAACTACATAAACAGTATATAGTATATATACAGAGGATATAGTGTTAAACCAGGTACTACATACAGAGTATATAGTATACATACAGAGTATATAGTTTGACCAAAAGATCGTGCTGATCTTTGATCTCCTGGTTCTTCATCTCCAGCGCCACTTTCAGACTCATAAAGTCCTCCTCTATGGGCTGGTATAACACACACACGAATCATATCTACAGCCAGTACAATGGAAAGGTGGGAATGTGTACTGAATGTGTACTGACGTTATAAGTGAAAGGTGGAGGTACTGGTGGATGTGTACTGACACTATAAGGGATCTCTACCTGCAGTGACAGTCTGAGCTTCTCAAGTTCTTCCTCCAGAGATTTCTTCTCCTGTTCACAGGCCATTTTCATATCTGCCAGAGCAAGTATCATTACTGCTGGATATAACACAGATTGTATATACTACATAATTACTACTGAATATATAAAATATAATATATATAGTACTATACATATATTAGTATCACTTTTATTGGAGCCTAAAGGCTAACATTCATTATTAGTTATGTTAGTATTATTGCATTTCCATAGTACTTACTCTTGATGGACCTGTTATGCTCCTCCTCCTCCTGCTGTTTCTGCAGGAACTCTGTCTCCTCCTGCTGCTTGTGTTTCAGCATCTCCTGAAGAACCTGCAGCTCCTTCTGCTTCTGCAACCTCAACTCCTTCAGCTGCTCCAACAAATTGTTCTCCAACTCCTCCTTCTCACACCGCAAACACTCCAATCGGGCCACAGGCCCCACTAGTGACACAGAACCACACACACACAGACACACACAAAGAGAGAGATAAACATGTATAAATGTATAAGAATTTGTGGATAAAATTATTATGAGATTATTCATAATCAAACGACTACACTACACAACCACTTCTTCCTTTTATTTACATATTATACAGATATTTACAGATATTTACATTTTATTTACCCGCGTGCGTCTCTCTTCTCCAAGGTAGCGGAGAGATATGAAAGGATAAAAGGGGAAAAGAATAAAATGCACGTCGGTTTTAAATTCGCAGGCCACATGCGCTGAAGGCGTGGAAAACGAGCACGTGACGGAAAGGCTTCCGTACCCGATGGGTCCAAATCACATGCCCAGCAAAGTAGACTTAAACCTGGACACACAATGGAGACCATTTGACCCTTTAAAATCATACTACAACCAGACTTCCAGGCCCAAGAGGTCACACAGTCATGCACAGCAAAGTAGCTCTGGGCCTGGGCACACTTCACGCAGTTTGACCGTTTAAATAAAAGTAGAAACAGACTTCCTGGCCCAAGAGGTCACACAGTCATGCCCAGCAAGGATGCTTTAAACGTGGGCACACTTCAGACCGTTTCACTCTTTAAATCATTCAAAGCACCACATTTCAAGGCCCAAGAGGTCACAGAATCATGCCCATCAAAGTAGCTCTGCGCCTGGGCACACTTCACGCAGTATGAACCTTTAAATAATACTACAACCAGACACATACAGGTGCGCACATATACACAGATACACATTCTGTTTAATTTCTTCACATCTGCAGACTAGAGTAAGCTGAGGGTATAGTGTTAAACCAGGTACTACATAAACAGTATATAGTATATATACAGAGGATATAGTGTTAAACCAGGTACTACATACAGAGTATATAGTATACATACAGAGTATATAGTTTGACCAAAAGATCGTGCTGATCTTTGATCTCCTGGTTCTTCATCTCCAGTGCCACTTTCAGACTCATAATGTCCTCCTCTATGGGCTGGTATAACACACACACGAATCATCACTACAGCCAGTACAATGGAAAGGTGGGAATGTGTACTGAATGTGTACTGACGTTATAAGTGAAAGGTGGAGGTACTGGTGGATGTGTACTGACACTAGAAGGGATCTCTACCTGCAGTGACAGTCTGAGCTTCTCAAGTTCTTCCTCCAGAGATTTCTTCTCCTGTTCACTGGCCATTTTCATATCTGCCAGAGCAAGTATCATTACTGCTGGATATAACACAGATTGTATATACTACATAATTACTACTGAATATATAAAATATAATATATATAGTACTATACATATATTAGTATCACTTTTATTGGAGCCTAAAGGCTAACATTCATTATTAGTTATGTTAGTATTATTGCATTTCCATAGTACTTACTCTTGATGGACCTGTTATGCTCCTCCTCCTCCTGCTGTTTCTGCAGGAGCTCTGTCTCCTCCTGCTGCTTGTGTTTCAGCATCTCCTGAAGAACCTGCAGCTCCTTCTGCTTCTGCAACCTCAACTCCTTCAGCTGCTCCAACAAACTGTTCTCCAACTCCTCCTTCTCACACCGCAAACACTCCAATCGGGCCACAGGCCCCACTAGTGACACAGAACCACACACACACACACAGACACAGACACCCACACACACACACACACACACACACACACACACACACACACACAGAGAGAGATAAACATGTATAAATGTATAAGAATTTGTGGATAAAATTATTATGAGATTATTTATAATCAAACGACTACACTACACAACCACTTCTTCCTTTTATTTACATATACAGATATTTACATTTTATTTACCCGCGTGCGTCTCTCTTCTCCAAGGTAGCGGAGAGATATGAAGGGATAAAAGGGGAAAAGAATAAAATGCACGTCGGTTTTAAATTCGCAGGCTACCTGCGCTGAAGGCGTGGAAAACGAGCACGTGACGGAAAGGCTTCCGTACCCGATGGGTCCAAATCACATGCCCAGCAAAGTAGCCTTAAACCTGGACACACAATGGAGACCATTTGACCCTTTAAAATCATTCTACAACCAGACTTCCAGGCCCAAGAGGTCACACAGTCATGCCCAGCAAAGTAGCTCTGGGCCTGGGCACACTTCACGCAGTTTGACCGTTTAAATAATACTACAACCAGACTTCCAGGCACAAGAGGTCACACAGTCATGCCCAGCAAGGTTACTTTAAACGTGGGCACACTTCAGACCGTTTCACTCTTTAAATCATTCAAAGCACCACATTTCAAGGCCCAAGAGGTCACAGAATCATGCCCATCAAAGTAGCTCTGGGCCTGGGCACACTTCACGCAGTTTGACCCTTTAAATAATACTACAACCAGACGCATACAGGTGCGCACATATACACAGATACACATTCTGTTTAATTTCTTCACATCTGCAGACTAGAGTAAGCTGAGGGTATAGTGTTAAACCAGGTACTACATAAACAGTATATAGTATATATACAGAGGATATAGTGTTAAACCAGGTACTACATACAGAGTATATAGTATACATACAGAGTATATAGTTTGACCAAAAGATCGTGCTGATCTTTGATCTCCTGGTTCTTCATCTCCAGCGCCACTTTCAGACTCATAATGTCCTCCTCTATGGGCTGGTATAACACACACACGAATCATCACTACAGCCAGTACAATGGAAAGGTGGGAATGTGTACTGCATGTGTACTGACGTTATAAGTGAAAGGTGGAGGTACTGGTGGATGTGTACTGACACTATAAGGGATCTCTACCTGCAGTGACAGTCTGAGCTTCTCAAGTTCTTCCTCCAGAGATTTCTTCTCCTGTTCACAGGCCATTTTCATATCTGCCAGAGCAAGTATCATTACTGCTGGATATAACACAGATTGTATATACTACATAATTACTACTGAATATATAAAATATAATATATATAGTACTATACATATATTAGTATCACTTTTATTGGAGCCTAAAGGCTAACATTCATTATTAGTTATGTTAGTATTATTGCATTTCCATAGTACTTACTCTTGATGGACCTGTTATGCTCCTCCTCCTCCTGCTGTTTCTGCAGGAGCTCTGTCTCCTCCTGCTGCTTGTGTTTCAGCATCTCCTGAAGAACCTGCAGCTCCTTCTGCTTCTGCAACCTCAACTCCTTCAGCTGCTCCAACAAATTGTTCTCCAACTCCTCCTTCTCACACCGCAAACACTCCAATCGGGCCACAGGCCCCACTAGTGACACAGAACCACACACACACACACACACACACACACACACACACACACACACACACACACAGACAAAGAGAGAGATAAACATGTATAAATGTATAAGAATTTGTGGATAAAATTATTATGAGATTATTTATAATGAAACGACTACACTACACAACCACTTCTTCCTTTTATTTACATATTATACAGATATTTACAGATATTTACATTTTATTTACCCGCGTGCGTCTCTCTTCTCCAAGGTAGCGGAGAGATATGAAGGGATAAAAGGGGAAAAGAATAAAATGCACGTCGGTTTTAAATTCGCAGGCTACCTGCGCTGAAGGCGTGGAAAACGAGCACGTGACGGAAAGGCTTCCGTACCCGATGGGTCCAAATCACATGCCCAGCAAAGTAGCCTTAAACCTGGACACACAATGGAGACCATTTGACCCTTTAAAATCATACTACAACCAGACTTCCAGGCCCAAGAGGTCACACAGTCATGCCCAGCAAAGTAGCTCTGGGCCTGGGCACACTTCACGCAGTTTGACCGTTTAAATAAAACTAGAAACAGACTTCCTGGCCCAAGAGGTCACACAGTCATGCCCAGCAAGGTTGCTTTAAACGTGGGCACACTTCAGACCGTTTCACTCTTTAAATCATTCAAAGCAACACATTTCAAGGCCCAAGAGGTCACAGAATCATGCCCATCAAAGTAGCTCTGGGCCTGGGCACACTTCACGCAGTTTGACCCTTTAAATAATACTACAACCAGACACATACAGGTGCGCACATATACACAGATACACATTCTGTTTAAATTTCTTCACATCTGCAGACTAGAGTAAGCTGAGGGTATAGTGTTAAACCAGGTACTACATAAACAGTATATAGTATATATACAGAGGATATAGTGTTAAACCAGGTACTACATACAGAGTATATAGTATACATACAGAGTATATAGTTTGACCAAAAGATCGTGCTGATCTTTGATCTCCTGGTTCTTCATCTCCAGCGCCACTTTCAGACTCATAATGTCCTCCTCTATGGGCTGGTATAACACACACACGAATCATCACTACAGCCAGTACAATGGAAAGGTGGGAATGTGTACTGAATGTGTACTGACGTTATAAGTGAAAGGTGGAGGTACTGGTGGATGTGTACTGACACTATAAGGGATCTCTACCTGCAGTGACAGTCTGTGCTTCTCAAGTTCTTCCTCCAGAGATTTCTTCTCCTGTTCACAGGCCATTTTCATATCTGCCAGAGCAAGTATCATTACTGCTGGATATAACACAGATTGTATATACTACATAATTACTACTGAATATATAAAATATAATATAAATAGTACTATACATATATTAGTATCACTTTTATTGGAGCCTAAAGGCTAACATTCATTATTAGTTATGTTAGTATTATTGCATTTCCATAGTACTTACCCTTGAGGGACCTGTTATGCTCCTCCTCCTCCTGCTGTTTCTGCAGGAGCTCTGTCTCCTCCTGCTGCTTGTGTTTCAGCATCTCCTGAAGAACCTGCAGCTCCTTCTGCTTCTGCAACCTCAACTCCTTCAGCTGCTCCAACAAACTGTTCTCCAACTCCTCCTTCTCACACCGCAAACACTCCAATCGGGCCACAGGCCCCACTAGTGACACAGAACCACACACACACACACAGACACACACACAGACACACACACAGACACACACAAAGAGAGAGATAAACATGTATAAATGTATAAGAATTTGTGGATAAAATTATTATGAGATTATTCATAATCAAACGACTACACTACACAACCACTTCTTCCTTTTATTTACATGTTATACAGATATTTACAGATATTTACATTTTATTTACCCGCATGCGTCTCTCTTCTCCAAGGTAGCGGAGAGATATGAAAGGATAAAAGGGGAAAAGAATAAAATGCACGTCGGTTTTAATTTCGCAGGCTACCTGCGCTGAAGGCGTGGAAAACGAGCACGTGACGGAAAGGCTTCCGTACCCGATGGGTCCAAATCACATGCCCAGCAAAGTAGCCTTAAACCTGGACACACAATGGAGACCATTTGACCCTTTAAAATCATACTACAACCAGACTTCCAGGCCCAAGAGGTCACACAGTCATGCACAGCAAAGTAGCTCTGGGCCTGAGCACACTTCACGCAGTTTGACCGTTTAAATAAAAGTAGAAACAGACTTCCTGGCCCAAGAGGTCACACAGTCATGCCCAGCAAGGATGCTTTAAACGTGGGCACACTTCAGACCGTTTCACTCTTTAAATCATTCAAAGCACCACATTTCAAGGCCCAAGAGGTCACAGAATCATGCCCATCAAAGTAGCTCTGCGCCTGGGCACACTTCACGCAGTTTGACCCTTTAAATAATACTACAACCAGACACATACAGGTGCGCACATATACACAGATACACATTCTGTTTAATTTCTTCACATCTGCAGACTAGAGTAAGCTGAGGGTATAGTGTTAAACCAGGTACTACATAAACAGTATATAGTATATATACAGAGGATATAGTGTTAAACCAGGTACTACATACAGAGTATATAGTTTGACCAAAAGATCGTGCTGATCTTTGATCTCCTGGTTCTTCATCTCCAGCGCCACTTTCAGACTCATAATGTCCTCCTCTATGG
Organism: Electrophorus electricus; assembly: GCF_041902795.1. Classification (NCBI taxonomy): domain Eukaryota; kingdom Metazoa; phylum Chordata; class Actinopteri; order Gymnotiformes; family Gymnotidae; genus Electrophorus; species Electrophorus electricus. The sequence continues at coordinate 27,015,607 of NC_137505.1, read as the reverse complement.
GCTGGTATAACACACACACGAATCATCACTACAGCCAGTACAATGGAAAGGTGGGAATGTGTACTGAATGTGTACTGACGTTATAAGTGAAAGGTGGAGGTACTGGTGGATGTGTACTGACACTATAAGGGATCTCTACCTGCAGTGACAGTCTGAGCTTCTCAAGTTCTTCCTCCAGAGATTTCTTCTCCTGTTCACAGGCCATTTTCATATCTGCCAGAGCAAGTATCATTACTGCTGGATATAACACAGATTGTATATACTACATAATTACTACTGAATATATAAAATATAATATATATAGTACTATACATATATTAGTATCACTTTTATTGGAGCCTAAAGGCTAACATTCATTATTAGTTATGTTAGTATTATTGCATTTCCATAGTACTTACCCTTGAGGGACCTGTTATGCTCCTCCTCCTCCTGCTGTTTCTGCAGGAGCTCTGTCTCCTCCTGCTGCTTGTGTTTCAGCATCTCCTGAAGAACCTGCAGCTCCTTCTGCTTCTGCAACCTCAACTCCTTCAGCTGCTCCAACAAACTGTTCTCCAACTCCTCCTTCTCACACCGCAAACACTCCAATCGGGCCACAGGCCCCACTAGTGACACAGAACCACACACACACACACACAGACACACACACACACAAAGAGAGAGATAAACATGTATAAATGTATAAGAATTTGTGGATAAAATTATTATGAGATTATTTATAATGAAACGACTACACTACACAACCACTTCTTCCTTTTATTTACATATTATACAGATATTTAGAGATATTTACATTTTATTTACCCGCGTGCGTCTCTCTTCTCCAAGGTAGCGGAGAGATATGAAAGGATAAAAGGGGAAAAGAATAAAATGCACGTCGGTTTTAAATTCGCAGGCTACCTGCGCTGAAGGCGTGGAAAACGAGCACGTGACGGAAAGGCTTCCGTACCCGATGGGTCCAAATCACATGCCCAGCAAAGTAGCCTTAAACCTGGACACACAATGGAGACCATTTGACCCTTTAAATAATACTACAACCAGACACATACAGGTGCGCACATATACACAGATACACATTCTGTTTAAATTTCTTCACATCTGCAGACTAGAGTAAGCTGAGGGTATAGTGTTAAACCAGGAACTACATAAACAGTATATAGTATATATACAGAGGATATAGTGTTAAACCAGGTACTACATACAGAGTATATAGTATACATACAGAGTATATAGTTTGACCAAAAGATCGTGCTGATCTTTGATCTCCTGGTTCTTCATCTCCAGCGCCACTTTCAGACTCATAAAGTCCTCCTCTATGGGCTGGTATAACACACACACGAATCATATCTACAGCCAGTACAATGGAAAGGTGGGAATGTGTACTGAATGTGTACTGACGTTATAAGTGAAAGGTGGAGGTACTGGTGGATGTGTACTGACACTATAAGGGATCTCTACCTGCAGTGACAGTCTGAGCTTCTCAAGTTCTTCCTCCAGAGATTTCTTCTCCTGTTCACAGGCCATTTTCATATCTGCCAGAGCAAGTATCATTACTGCTGGATATAACACAGATTGTATATACTACATAATTACTACTGAATATATAAAATATAATATATATAGTACTATACATATATTAGTATCACTTTTATTGGAGCCTAAAGGCTAACATTCATTATTAGTTATGTTAGTATTATTGCATTTCCATAGTACTTACTCTTGATGGACCTGTTATGCTCCTCCTCCTCCTGCTGTTTCTGCAGGAACTCTGTCTCCTCCTGCTGCTTGTGTTTCAGCATCTCCTGAAGAACCTGCAGCTCCTTCTGCTTCTGCAACCTCAACTCCTTCAGCTGCTCCAACAAATTGTTCTCCAACTCCTCCTTCTCACACCGCAAACACTCCAATCGGGCCACAGGCCCCACTAGTGACACAGAACCACACACACACAGACACACACAAAGAGAGAGATAAACATGTATAAATGTATAAGAATTTGTGGATAAAATTATTATGAGATTATTCATAATCAAACGACTACACTACACAACCACTTCTTCCTTTTATTTACATATTATACAGATATTTACAGATATTTACATTTTATTTACCCGCGTGCGTCTCTCTTCTCCAAGGTAGCGGAGAGATATGAAAGGATAAAAGGGGAAAAGAATAAAATGCACGTCGGTTTTAAATTCGCAGGCCACATGCGCTGAAGGCGTGGAAAACGAGCACGTGACGGAAAGGCTTCCGTACCCGATGGGTCCAAATCACATGCCCAGCAAAGTAGACTTAAACCTGGACACACAATGGAGACCATTTGACCCTTTAAAATCATACTACAACCAGACTTCCAGGCCCAAGAGGTCACACAGTCATGCACAGCAAAGTAGCTCTGGGCCTGGGCACACTTCACGCAGTTTGACCGTTTAAATAAAAGTAGAAACAGACTTCCTGGCCCAAGAGGTCACACAGTCATGCCCAGCAAGGATGCTTTAAACGTGGGCACACTTCAGACCGTTTCACTCTTTAAATCATTCAAAGCACCACATTTCAAGGCCCAAGAGGTCACAGAATCATGCCCATCAAAGTAGCTCTGCGCCTGGGCACACTTCACGCAGTATGAACCTTTAAATAATACTACAACCAGACACATACAGGTGCGCACATATACACAGATACACATTCTGTTTAATTTCTTCACATCTGCAGACTAGAGTAAGCTGAGGGTATAGTGTTAAACCAGGTACTACATAAACAGTATATAGTATATATACAGAGGATATAGTGTTAAACCAGGTACTACATACAGAGTATATAGTATACATACAGAGTATATAGTTTGACCAAAAGATCGTGCTGATCTTTGATCTCCTGGTTCTTCATCTCCAGTGCCACTTTCAGACTCATAATGTCCTCCTCTATGGGCTGGTATAACACACACACGAATCATCACTACAGCCAGTACAATGGAAAGGTGGGAATGTGTACTGAATGTGTACTGACGTTATAAGTGAAAGGTGGAGGTACTGGTGGATGTGTACTGACACTAGAAGGGATCTCTACCTGCAGTGACAGTCTGAGCTTCTCAAGTTCTTCCTCCAGAGATTTCTTCTCCTGTTCACTGGCCATTTTCATATCTGCCAGAGCAAGTATCATTACTGCTGGATATAACACAGATTGTATATACTACATAATTACTACTGAATATATAAAATATAATATATATAGTACTATACATATATTAGTATCACTTTTATTGGAGCCTAAAGGCTAACATTCATTATTAGTTATGTTAGTATTATTGCATTTCCATAGTACTTACTCTTGATGGACCTGTTATGCTCCTCCTCCTCCTGCTGTTTCTGCAGGAGCTCTGTCTCCTCCTGCTGCTTGTGTTTCAGCATCTCCTGAAGAACCTGCAGCTCCTTCTGCTTCTGCAACCTCAACTCCTTCAGCTGCTCCAACAAACTGTTCTCCAACTCCTCCTTCTCACACCGCAAACACTCCAATCGGGCCACAGGCCCCACTAGTGACACAGAACCACACACACACACACAGACACAGACACCCACACACACACACACACACACACACACACACACACACACACAGAGAGAGATAAACATGTATAAATGTATAAGAATTTGTGGATAAAATTATTATGAGATTATTTATAATCAAACGACTACACTACACAACCACTTCTTCCTTTTATTTACATATACAGATATTTACATTTTATTTACCCGCGTGCGTCTCTCTTCTCCAAGGTAGCGGAGAGATATGAAGGGATAAAAGGGGAAAAGAATAAAATGCACGTCGGTTTTAAATTCGCAGGCTACCTGCGCTGAAGGCGTGGAAAACGAGCACGTGACGGAAAGGCTTCCGTACCCGATGGGTCCAAATCACATGCCCAGCAAAGTAGCCTTAAACCTGGACACACAATGGAGACCATTTGACCCTTTAAAATCATTCTACAACCAGACTTCCAGGCCCAAGAGGTCACACAGTCATGCCCAGCAAAGTAGCTCTGGGCCTGGGCACACTTCACGCAGTTTGACCGTTTAAATAATACTACAACCAGACTTCCAGGCACAAGAGGTCACACAGTCATGCCCAGCAAGGTTACTTTAAACGTGGGCACACTTCAGACCGTTTCACTCTTTAAATCATTCAAAGCACCACATTTCAAGGCCCAAGAGGTCACAGAATCATGCCCATCAAAGTAGCTCTGGGCCTGGGCACACTTCACGCAGTTTGACCCTTTAAATAATACTACAACCAGACGCATACAGGTGCGCACATATACACAGATACACATTCTGTTTAATTTCTTCACATCTGCAGACTAGAGTAAGCTGAGGGTATAGTGTTAAACCAGGTACTACATAAACAGTATATAGTATATATACAGAGGATATAGTGTTAAACCAGGTACTACATACAGAGTATATAGTATACATACAGAGTATATAGTTTGACCAAAAGATCGTGCTGATCTTTGATCTCCTGGTTCTTCATCTCCAGCGCCACTTTCAGACTCATAATGTCCTCCTCTATGGGCTGGTATAACACACACACGAATCATCACTACAGCCAGTACAATGGAAAGGTGGGAATGTGTACTGCATGTGTACTGACGTTATAAGTGAAAGGTGGAGGTACTGGTGGATGTGTACTGACACTATAAGGGATCTCTACCTGCAGTGACAGTCTGAGCTTCTCAAGTTCTTCCTCCAGAGATTTCTTCTCCTGTTCACAGGCCATTTTCATATCTGCCAGAGCAAGTATCATTACTGCTGGATATAACACAGATTGTATATACTACATAATTACTACTGAATATATAAAATATAATATATATAGTACTATACATATATTAGTATCACTTTTATTGGAGCCTAAAGGCTAACATTCATTATTAGTTATGTTAGTATTATTGCATTTCCATAGTACTTACTCTTGATGGACCTGTTATGCTCCTCCTCCTCCTGCTGTTTCTGCAGGAGCTCTGTCTCCTCCTGCTGCTTGTGTTTCAGCATCTCCTGAAGAACCTGCAGCTCCTTCTGCTTCTGCAACCTCAACTCCTTCAGCTGCTCCAACAAATTGTTCTCCAACTCCTCCTTCTCACACCGCAAACACTCCAATCGGGCCACAGGCCCCACTAGTGACACAGAACCACACACACACACACACACACACACACACACACACACACACACACACACACACACACACACACAGACAAAGAGAGAGATAAACATGTATAAATGTATAAGAATTTGTGGATAAAATTATTATGAGATTATTTATAATGAAACGACTACACTACACAACCACTTCTTCCTTTTATTTACATATTATACAGATATTTACAGATATTTACATTTTATTTACCCGCGTGCGTCTCTCTTCTCCAAGGTAGCGGAGAGATATGAAGGGATAAAAGGGGAAAAGAATAAAATGCACGTCGGTTTTAAATTCGCAGGCTACCTGCGCTGAAGGCGTGGAAAACGAGCACGTGACGGAAAGGCTTCCGTACCCGATGGGTCCAAATCACATGCCCAGCAAAGTAGCCTTAAACCTGGACACACAATGGAGACCATTTGACCCTTTAAAATCATACTACAACCAGACTTCCAGGCCCAAGAGGTCACACAGTCATGCCCAGCAAAGTAGCTCTGGGCCTGGGCACACTTCACGCAGTTTGACCGTTTAAATAAAACTAGAAACAGACTTCCTGGCCCAAGAGGTCACACAGTCATGCCCAGCAAGGTTGCTTTAAACGTGGGCACACTTCAGACCGTTTCACTCTTTAAATCATTCAAAGCAACACATTTCAAGGCCCAAGAGGTCACAGAATCATGCCCATCAAAGTAGCTCTGGGCCTGGGCACACTTCACGCAGTTTGACCCTTTAAATAATACTACAACCAGACACATACAGGTGCGCACATATACACAGATACACATTCTGTTTAAATTTCTTCACATCTGCAGACTAGAGTAAGCTGAGGGTATAGTGTTAAACCAGGTACTACATAAACAGTATATAGTATATATACAGAGGATATAGTGTTAAACCAGGTACTACATACAGAGTATATAGTATACATACAGAGTATATAGTTTGACCAAAAGATCGTGCTGATCTTTGATCTCCTGGTTCTTCATCTCCAGCGCCACTTTCAGACTCATAATGTCCTCCTCTATGGGCTGGTATAACACACACACGAATCATCACTACAGCCAGTACAATGGAAAGGTGGGAATGTGTACTGAATGTGTACTGACGTTATAAGTGAAAGGTGGAGGTACTGGTGGATGTGTACTGACACTATAAGGGATCTCTACCTGCAGTGACAGTCTGTGCTTCTCAAGTTCTTCCTCCAGAGATTTCTTCTCCTGTTCACAGGCCATTTTCATATCTGCCAGAGCAAGTATCATTACTGCTGGATATAACACAGATTGTATATACTACATAATTACTACTGAATATATAAAATATAATATAAATAGTACTATACATATATTAGTATCACTTTTATTGGAGCCTAAAGGCTAACATTCATTATTAGTTATGTTAGTATTATTGCATTTCCATAGTACTTACCCTTGAGGGACCTGTTATGCTCCTCCTCCTCCTGCTGTTTCTGCAGGAGCTCTGTCTCCTCCTGCTGCTTGTGTTTCAGCATCTCCTGAAGAACCTGCAGCTCCTTCTGCTTCTGCAACCTCAACTCCTTCAGCTGCTCCAACAAACTGTTCTCCAACTCCTCCTTCTCACACCGCAAACACTCCAATCGGGCCACAGGCCCCACTAGTGACACAGAACCACACACACACACACAGACACACACACAGACACACACACAGACACACACAAAGAGAGAGATAAACATGTATAAATGTATAAGAATTTGTGGATAAAATTATTATGAGATTATTCATAATCAAACGACTACACTACACAACCACTTCTTCCTTTTATTTACATGTTATACAGATATTTACAGATATTTACATTTTATTTACCCGCATGCGTCTCTCTTCTCCAAGGTAGCGGAGAGATATGAAAGGATAAAAGGGGAAAAGAATAAAATGCACGTCGGTTTTAATTTCGCAGGCTACCTGCGCTGAAGGCGTGGAAAACGAGCACGTGACGGAAAGGCTTCCGTACCCGATGGGTCCAAATCACATGCCCAGCAAAGTAGCCTTAAACCTGGACACACAATGGAGACCATTTGACCCTTTAAAATCATACTACAACCAGACTTCCAGGCCCAAGAGGTCACACAGTCATGCACAGCAAAGTAGCTCTGGGCCTGAGCACACTTCACGCAGTTTGACCGTTTAAATAAAAGTAGAAACAGACTTCCTGGCCCAAGAGGTCACACAGTCATGCCCAGCAAGGATGCTTTAAACGTGGGCACACTTCAGACCGTTTCACTCTTTAAATCATTCAAAGCACCACATTTCAAGGCCCAAGAGGTCACAGAATTATGCCCATCAAAGTAGCTCTGCGCCTGGGCACACTTCACGCAGTTTGACCCTTTAAATAATACTACAACCAGACACATACAGGTGCGCACATATACACAGATACACATTCTGTTTAATTTCTTCACATCTGCAGACTAGAGTAAGCTGAGGGTATAGTGTTAAACCAGGTACTACATAAACAGTATATAGTATATATACAGAGGATATAGTGTTAAACCAGGTACTACATACAGAGTATATAGTTTGACCAAAAGATCGTGCTGATCTTTGATCTCCTGGTTCTTCATCTCCAGCGCCACTTTCAGACTCATAATGTCCTCCTCTATGGGCTGGTATAACACACACACGAATCATCACTACAGCCAGTACAATGGAAAGGTGGGAATGTGTACTGAATGTGTACTGACGTTATAAGTGAAAGGTGGAGGTACTGGTGGATGTGTACTGACACTATAAGGGATCTCTACCTGCAGTGACAGTCTGAGCTTCTCAAGTTCTTCCTCCAGAGATTTCTTCTCCTGTTCACAGGCCATTTTCATATCTGCCAGAGCAAGTATCATTACTGCTGGATATAACACAGATTGTATATACTACATAATTACTACTGAATATATAAAATATAATATATATAGTACTATACATATATTAGTATCACTTTTATTGGAGCCTAAAGGCTAACATTCATTATTAGTTATGTTAGTATTATTGCATTTCCATAGTACTTACCCTTGAGGGACCTGTTATGCTCCTCCTCCTCCTGCTGTTTCTGCAGGAGCTCTGTCTCCTCCTGCTGCTTGTGTTTCAGCATCTCCTGAAGAACCTGCAGCTCCTTCTGCTTCTGCAACCTCAACTCCTTCAGCTGCTCCAACAAACTGTTCTCCAACTCCTCCTTCTCACACCGCAAACACTCCAATCGGGCCACAGGCCCCACTAGTGACACAGAACCACACACACACACACACAGACACACACACACACAAAGAGAGAGATAAACATGTATAAATGTATAAGAATTTGTGGATAAAATTATTATGAGATTATTTATAATGAAACGACTACACTACACAACCACTTCTTCCTTTTATTTACATATTATACAGATATTTAGAGATATTTACATTTTATTTACCCGCGTGCGTCTCTCTTCTCCAAGGTAGCGGAGAGATATGAAAGGATAAAAGGGGAAAAGAATAAAATGCACGTCGGTTTTAAATTCGCAGGCTACCTGCGCTGAAGGCGTGGAAAACGAGCACGTGACGGAAAGGCTTCCGTACCCGATGGGTCCAAATCACATGCCCAGCAAAGTAGCCTTAAACCTGGACACACAATGGAGACCATTTGACCCTTTAAATAATACTACAACCAGACACATACAGGTGCGCACATATACACAGATACACATTCTGTTTAAATTTCTTCACATCTGCAGACTAGAGTAAGCTGAGGGTATAGTGTTAAACCAGGAACTACATAAACAGTATATAGTATATATACAGAGGATATAGTGTTAAACCAGGTACTACATACAGAGTATATAGTATACATACAGAGTATATAGTTTGACCAAAAGATCGTGCTGATCTTTGATCTCCTGGTTCTTCATCTCCAGCGCCACTTTCAGACTCATAAAGTCCTCCTCTATGGGCTGGTATAACACACACACGAATCATATCTACAGCCAGTACAATGGAAAGGTGGGAATGTGTACTGAATGTGTACTGACGTTATAAGTGAAAGGTGGAGGTACTGGTGGATGTGTACTGACACTATAAGGGATCTCTACCTGCAGTGACAGTCTGAGCTTCTCAAGTTCTTCCTCCAGAGATTTCTTCTCCTGTTCACAGGCCATTTTCATATCTGCCAGAGCAAGTATCATTACTGCTGGATATAACACAGATTGTATATACTACATAATTACTACTGAATATATAAAATATAATATATATAGTACTATACATATATTAGTATCACTTTTATTGGAGCCTAAAGGCTAACATTCATTATTAGTTATGTTAGTATTATTGCATTTCCATAGTACTTACTCTTGATGGACCTGTTATGCTCCTCCTCCTCCTCCTGCTGTTTCTGCAGGAGCTCTGTCTCCTCCTGCTGCTTGTGTTTCAGCATCTCCTGAAGAACCTGCAGCTCCTTCTGCTTCTGCAACCTCAACTCCTTCAGCTGCCCCAACAAATTGTTCTCCAACTCCTCCTTCTCACACCGCAAACACTCCAATCGGGCCACAGGCCCCACTAGTGACACAGAACCACACACACACACACACACACACAAAGAGAGAGATAAACATGTATAAATGTATAAGAATTTGTGGATAAAATTATTATGAGATTATTCATAATCAAACGACTACACTACACAACCACTTCTTCCTTTTATTTACATATTATACAGATATTTACAGATATTTACATTTTATTTACCCGCGTGCGTCTCTCTTCTCCAAGGTAGCGGAGAGATATGAAAGGATAAAAGTGGAAAAGAATAAAATGCACGTCGGTTTTAAATTCGCAGGCCACATGCGCTGAAGGCGTGGAAAACGAGCACGTGACGGAAAGGCTTCCGTACCCGATGGGTCCAAATCACATGCCCAGCAAAGTAGACTTAAACCTGGATACACAATGGAGACCATTTGACCCTTTAAAATCATACTACAAGCAGACTTCCAGGCCCAAGAGGTCACACAGCCATGCCCAGCAAAGTAGCTCTGGGCCTGGGCACACTTTACGCAGTTTGACCGTTTAAATAAAACTAGAAACAGACTTCCTGGCCCAAGAGGTCACACAGTCATGCCCAGCAAGGTTGCTTTAAACGTGGGCACACTTCAGACCGTTTCACTCTTTAAATCATTCAAAGCACCACATTTCAAGGCCCAAGAGGTCACAGAATCATGCCCATCAAAGTAGCTCTGGGCCTGGGCACACTTCACGCAGTTTGACCCTTTAAATAATACTACAACCAGACACATACAGGTGCGCACATATACACAGATACACATTCTGTTTAATTTCTTCACATCTGCAGACTAGAGTAAGCTGAGGGTATAGTGTTAAACCAGGTACTACATAAACAGTATATAGTATATATACAGAGGATATAGTGTTAAACCAGGTACTACATACAGAGTATATAGTATACATACAGAGTATATAGTTTGACCAAAAGATCGTGCTGATCTTTGATCTCCTGGTTCTTCATCTCCAGCGCCACTTTCAGACTCATAATGTCCTCCTCTATGGGCTGGTATAACCCACACACACGAATCATCACTACAGCCAGTACAATGGAAAGGTGGGAATGTGTACTGAATGTGTACTGACTTTATAAGTGAAAGGTGGAGGTACTGGTGGATGTGTACTGACACTAGAAGGGATCTCTACCTGCAGTGACAGTCTGAGCTTCTCAAGTTCTTCCTCCAGAGATTTCTTCTCCTGTTCACAGGCCATTTTCATATCTGCCAGAGCAAGTATCATTACTGCTGGATATAACACAGATTGTATATACTACATAATTACTACTGAATATATAAAATATAATATAAATAGAGTACTATACATATATTAGTATCACTTTTATTGGAGCCTAAAGGCTAACATTCATTATTATGTTAGTATTATTGCATTTCCATAGTACTTACTCTTGATGGACCTGTTATGCTCCTCCTCCTCCTGCTGTTTCTGCAGGAGCTCTGTCTCCTCCTGCTGCTTGTGTTTCAGCATCTCCTGAAGAACCTGCAGCTCCTTCTGCTTCTGCAACCTCAACTCCTTCAGCTGCTCCAAGAAACTGTTATCCAACTGTTATCCATTTTTGGCAGATTTCACCACGTTATTACGAACGTGGATACGTTATCTTATAATTATAAGCAGTGTGAGATGTGAAGCTAAGCGAAGCACATGTGCAGAATTTCTAACAATAGCCTGTTTTGTATAGCCTGGCTAACTGACCAATCAGTGAAATTAAATGTGGTTGCTGAGCCTGTTGCAGCTGGGTCAATTTAATTTGATTTCATTGTGTTTAATTTTAAACTCAGCTGCGTGCCATGAGACACAAGTTAATCTGAGCATTTTTTGTTCTAACGCCGACTTAACCTAGCCATGTTTTACAGATATCTTGAAATAATTGAGGTTCATCGCTAGAGGGTGCTGTTCATCTTTTTTTTTCTTTTCTTCTATTATTGATCAGGAAAAAACGATAAAATAGAGAATTTGTGGATAAAATTATTATGAGATTATTTATAATCAAACGACTACACTACACAACCACTTCTTCCTTTTATTTACATATTATACAGATATTTACAGATATTTACATTTTATTTACCCGCGTGCGTCTCTCTTCTCCAAGGTAGCGGAGAGATATGAAAGGATAAAAGGGGAAAAGAATAAAATGCACGTCGGTTTTAAATTCGCAGGCTACCTGCGCTGAAGGCGTGGAAAACGAGCACGTGACCGAAAGGCTTCCGTACCCGATGGGTCCAAATCACATGCCCATCAAAGTAGCCTTAAACCTGGACACACAATGGAGACCATTTGACCCTTTAAAATTATACTACAACCAGACTTCCAGGCCCAAGAGGTCACACAGTCATGCCCAGCAAAGTAGCTCTGGGCCTGGGCACACTTCACACAGTTTGACCGTTTAAATAAAACTAGAAACAGACTTCCTGGCCCAAGAGGTCACACAGTCATGCCCAGCAAAGTAGCTCTGGGCCTGGGCACACTTCAATCACTTTGTGCCTTTAAATCATACTACTACTACCACCAGACTTCCAGGGCCAAGAGGTCACACAGTCATGCACAGCAAAGTAGCTCTGGGCCTGGGCACACATCATGCAGTTTGACCCTTTAAATAATACTACAACCAGACACATACAGGTGCACACATATACACAGATACACATTCTGTTTAATTTCTTCACATCTGCAGACTAGAGTAAGCTGAGGGTATAGTGTTAAACCAGGTACTACATAAACAGTATATAGTATATATACAGAGGATATAGTGTTAAACCAGGTACTACATACAGAGTATATAGTATACATACAGAGTATATAGTTTGACCAAAAGATCGTGCTGATCTTTGATCTCCTGGTTCTTCATCTCCAGCGCCACTTTCAGACTCATAATGTCCTCCTCTATGGGCTGGTATAACCCACGCACACGAATCATCACTACAGCCAGTACAATGGAAAGGTGGGAATGTGTACTGAATGTGTACTGACGTTATAAGTGAAAGGTGGAGGTACTGGTGGATGTGTACTGACACTATAAGGGATCTCTACCTGCAGTGACAGTCTGAGCTTCTCAAGTTCTTCCTCCAGAGATTTCTTCTCCTGTTCACAGGCCATTTTCATATCTGCCAGAACAAGTATCATTACTGCTGGATATAACACAGATTGTATATACTACATAATTACTACTGAATATATAAAATATAATATAAATAGAGTACTATACATATATTAGTATCACTTTTATTGGAGCCTAAAGGCTAACATTCATTATTATGTTAGTATTATTGCATTTCCATAGTACTTACTCTTGATGGACCTGTTATGCTCCTCCTCCTCCTGCTGTTTCTGCAGGAGCTCTGTCTCCTCCTGCTGCTTGTGTTTCAGCATCTCCTGAAGAACCTGCAGCTCCTTCTGCTTCTGCAACCTCAACTCCTTCAGCTGCTCCAAGAAACTGTTATCCAACTGTTATCCATTTTTGGCAGATTTCACCACGTTATTACGAACGTGGATACGTTATCTTATAATTATAAGCAGTGTGAGATGTGAAGCTAAGCGAAGCACATGTGCAGAATTTCTAACAATAGCCTGTTTTGTATAGCCTGGCTAACTGACCAATCAGTGAAATTAAATGTGGTTGCTGAGCCTGTTGCAGCTGGGTCAATTTAATTTGATTTCATTGTGTTTAATTTTAAACTCAGCTGCGTGCCATGAGACACAAGTTAATCTGAGCATTTTTTGTTCTAACGCCGACTTAACCTAGCCATGTTTTACAGATATCTTGAAATAATTGAGGTTCATCGCTAGAGGGTGCTGTTCATCTTTTTTTTTCTTTTCTTCTATTATTGATCAGGAAAAAACGATAAAATAGAGAATTTGTGGATAAAATTATTATGAGATTATTTATAATCAAACGACTACACTACACAACCACTTCTTCCTTTTATTTACATATTATACAGATATTTACAGATATTTACATTTTATTTACCCGCGTGCGTCTCTCTTCTCCAAGGTAGCGGAGAGATATGAAAGGATAAAAGGGGAAAAGAATAAAATGCACGTCGGTTTTAAATTCGCAGGCTACCTGCGCTGAAGGCGTGGAAAACGAGCACGTGACCGAAAGGCTTCCGTACCCGATGGGTCCAAATCACATGCCCATCAAAGTAGCCTTAAACCTGGACACACAATGGAGACCATTTGACCCTTTAAAATTATACTACAACCAGACTTCCAGGCCCAAGAGGTCACACAGTCATGCCCAGCAAAGTAGCTCTGGGCCTGGGCACACTTCACACAGTTTGACCGTTTAAATAAAACTAGAAACAGACTTCCTGGCCCAAGAGGTCACACAGTCATGCCCAGCAAAGTAGCTCTGGGCCTGGGCACACTTCAATCACTTTGTGCCTTTAAATCATACTACTACTACCACCAGACTTCCAGGGCCAAGAGGTCACACAGTCATGCACAGCAAAGTAGCTCTGGGCCTGGGCACACATCATGCAGTTTGACCCTTTAAATAATACTACAACCAGACACATACAGGTGCACACATATACACAGATACACATTCTGTTTAATTTCTTCACATCTGCAGACTAGAGTAAGCTGAGGGTATAGTGTTAAACCAGGTACTACATAAACAGTATATAGTATATATACAGAGGATATAGTGTTAAACCAGGTACTACATACAGAGTATATAGTATACATACAGAGTATATAGTTTGACCAAAAGATCGTGCTGATCTTTGATCTCCTGGTTCTTCATCTCCAGCGCCACTTTCAGACTCATAATGTCCTCCTCTATGGGCTGGTATAACCCACACACACGAATCATCACTACAGCCAGTACAATGGAAAGGTGGGAATGTGTACTGAATGTGTACTGACGTTATAAGTGAAAGGTGGAGGTACTGGTGGATGTGTACTGACACTATAAGGGATCTCTACCTGCAGTGACAGTCTGAGCTTCTCAAGTTCTTCCTCCAGAGATTTCTTCTCCTGTTCACAGGCCATTTTCATATCTGCCAGAGCAAGTATCATTACTGCTGGATATAACATAGATTGTATATACTACATAATTACTACTGAATATATAAAATATAATATATATAGTACTATACATATATTAGTATCACTTTTATTGGAGCCTAAAGGCTAGCATTCATTATTAGTTATGTTAGTATTATTGCATTTCCATAGTACTTACTCTTGATGGACCTGTTATGCTCCTCCTCCTCCTGCTGTTTCTGCAGGAGCTCTGTCTCCTCCTGCTGCTTGTGTTTCAGCATCTCCTGAAGAACCTGCAGCTCCTTCTGCTTCTGCAACCTCAACTCCTTCAGCTGCTCCAACAAACTGTTCTCCAACTCCTCCTTCTCACACCGCAAACACTCCAATCGGGCCACAGGCCCCACTAGTGACACAGAACCACACACACACACACAGACACAGACACACACACACACACACACACATACACACACACACAGAGAGAGATAAACATGTATAAATGTATAAGAATTTGTGGATAAAATTATTATGAGATTATTTATAATCAAACGACTACACTACACAACCACATCTTCCTTTTATTTACATATTATACAGATATTTAGAGATATTTACATTTTATTTACCCGCGTGCGTCTCTCTTCTCCAAGGTAGCGTAGAGATATGAAAGGATAAAAGGGGAAAAGAATAAAATGCACGTCGGTTTTAAATTCGCAGGCTACCTGCGCTGAAGGCGTGGAAAACGAGCACGTGACGGAAAGGCTTCCGTACCCGATGGGTCCAAATCACATGCCCAGCAAAGTAGACTTAAACCTGGATACACAATGGAGACCATTTGACCCTTTAAAATCATACTACAAGCAGACTTCCAGGCCCAAGAGGTCACACAGCCATGCCCAGCAAAGTAGCTCTGGGCCTGGGCACACTTTACGCAGTTTGACCGTTTAAATAAAACTAGAAACAGACTTCCTGGCCCAAGAGGTCACACAGTCATGCCCAGCAAGGTTGCTTTAAACGTGGGCACACTTCAGACCGTTTCACTCTTTAAATCATTCAAAGCACCACATTTCAAGGCCCAAGAGGTCACAGAATCATGCCCATCAAAGTAGCTCTGGGCCTGGGCACACTTCACGCAGTTTGACCCTTTAAATAATACTACAACCAGACACATACAGGTGCGCACATATACACAGATACACATTCTGTTTAAATTTCTTCACATCTGCAGACTAGAGTAAGCTGAGGGTATAGTGTTAAACCAGGAACTACATAAACAGTATATAGTATATATACAGAGGATATAGTGTTAAACCAGGTACTACATACAGAGTATATAGTATACATACAGAGTATATAGTTTGACCAAAAGATCGTGCTGATCTTTGATCTCCTGGTTCTTCATCTCCAGCGCCACTTTCAGACTCATAAAGTCCTCCTCTATGGGCTGGTATAACACACACACGAATCATATCTACAGCCAGTACAATGGAAAGGTGGGAATGTGTACTGAATGTGTACTGACGTTATAAGTGAAAGGTGGAGGTACTGGTGGATGTGTACTGACACTATAAGGGATCTCTACCTGCAGTGACAGTCTGAGCTTCTCAAGTTCTTCCTCCAGAGATTTCTTCTCCTGTTCACAGGCCATTTTCATATCTGCCAGAGCAAGTATCATTACTGCTGGATATAACACAGATTGTATATACTACATAATTACTACTGAATATATAAAATATAATATATATAGTACTATACATATATTAGTATCACTTTTATTGGAGCCTAAAGGCTAGCATTCATTATTAGTTATGTTAGTATTATTGCATTTCCATAGTACTTACTCTTGATGGACCTGTTATGCTCCTCCTCCTCCTGCTGTTTCTGCAGGAGCTCTGTCTCCTCCTGCTGCTTGTGTTTCAGCATCTCCTGAAGAACCTGCAGCTCCTTCTGCTTCTGCAACCTCAACTCCTTCAGCTGCTCCAAGAAACTGTTATCCAACTGTTATCCATTTTTGGCAGATTTCACCACGTTATTACGAACGTGGATACGTTATCTTATAATTATAAGCAGTGTGAGATGTGAAGCTAAGCGAAGCACATGTGCAGAATTTCTAACAATAGCCTGTTTTGTATAGCCTGGCTAACTGACCAATCAGTGAAATTAAATGTGGTTGCTGAGCCTGTTGCAGCTGGGTCAATTTAATTTGATTTCATTGTGTTTAATTTTAAACTCAGCTGCGTGCCATGAGACACAAGTTAATCTGAGCATTTTTTGTTCTAACGCCGACTTAACCTAGCCATGTTTTACAGATATCTTGAAATAATTGAGGTTCATCGCTAGAGGGTGCTGTTCATCTTTTTTTTTCTTTTGTTCTATTATTGATCAGGAAAAAACGATAAAATAGAGAATTTGTGGATAAAATTATTATGAGATTATTTATAATCAAACGACTACACTACACAACCACTTCTTCCTTTTATTTACATATTATACAGATATTTACAGATATTTACATTTTATTTACCCGCGTGCGTCTCTCTTCTCCAAGGTAGTGGAGAGATATGAAAGGATAAAAGGGGAAAAGAATAAAATGCACGTCGGTTTTAAATTCGCAGGCTACATGCGCTGAAGACGTGGAAAACGAGCACGTGACAGAAAGGCTTCCGTACCCGATGGGTCCAAATCACATGCCCAGCAAAGTAGCCTTAAACCTGGACACACAATGGAGACCATTTGACCCTTTAAAATCATACTACAACCAGACTTCCAGGCCCAAGAGGTCACACAGTCATGCACAGCAAAGTAGCTCTGGGCCTGGGCACACTTCACGCAGTTTGACCGTTTAAATAAAAGTAGAAACAGACTTCCTGGCCCAAGAGGTCACACAGTCATGCCCAGCAAGGATGCTTTAAACGTGGGCACACTTCAGACCGTTTCACTCTTTAAATCATTCAAAGCACCACATTTCAAGGCCCAAGAGGTCACAGAATCATGCCCATCAAAGTAGCTCTGCGCCTGGGCACACTTCACGCAGTATGAACCTTTAAATAATACTACAACCAGACACATACAGGTGCGCACATATACACAGATACACATTCTGTTTAATTTCTTCACATCTGCAGACTAGAGTAAGCTGAGGGTATAGTGTTAAACCAGGTACTACATAAACAGTATATAGTATATATACAGAGGATATAGTGTTAAACCAGGTACTACATACAGAGTATATAGTATACATACAGAGTATATAGTTTGACCAAAAGATCGTGCTGATCTTTGATCTCCTGGTTCTTCATCTCCAGTGCCACTTTCAGACTCATAATGTCCTCCTCTATGGGCTGGTATAACACACACACGAATCATCACTACAGCCAGTACAATGGAAAGGTGGGAATGTGTACTGAATGTGTACTGACGTTATAAGTGAAAGGTGGAGGTACTGGTGGATGTGTACTGACACTAGAAGGGATCTCTACCTGCAGTGACAGTCTGAGCTTCTCAAGTTCTTCCTCCAGAGATTTCTTCTCCTGTTCACTGGCCATTTTCATATCTGCCAGAGCAAGTATCATTACTGCTGGATATAACACAGATTGTATATACTACATAATTACTACTGAATATATAAAATATAATATATATAGTACTATACATATATTAGTATCACTTTTATTGGAGCCTAAAGGCTAACATTCATTATTAGTTATGTTAGTATTATTGCATTTCCATAGTACTTACTCTTGATGGACCTGTTATGCTCCTCCTCCTCCTGCTGTTTCTGCAGGAGCTCTGTCTCCTCCTGCTGCTTGTGTTTCAGCATCTCCTGAAGAACCTGCAGCTCCTTCTGCTTCTGCAACCTCAACTCCTTCAGCTGCTCCAACAAACTGTTCTCCAACTCCTCCTTCTCACACCGCAAACACTCCAATCGGGGCACAGGCCCCACTAGTGACACAGAACCACACACACACACACACACACACACACACACACACACACACACAGAGAGATAAACATGTATAAATGTATAAGAATATGAGGATAAAATTATTATGAGATTATTTATAATCAAACGACTACACTATACAACCACTTCTTCCTTTTATTTAGATATTATACAGATATGTACAGATATTTACATTTCATTTACCCGCGTGCGTCTCTCTTCTCCAAGGTAGTGGAGAGATATGAAAGGATAAAAGGGGAAAAGAATAAAATGCACGTCGGTTTTAAATTCGCAGGCTACCTGCGCTGAAGGCGTGGAAAACGAGCACGTAACGGACAGGCTTCCGTACCCGATGGGTCCAAATCACATGCCCAGCAAAGTAGCCTTAAACCTGGACACACAATGGAGACCATTTGACCCTTTAAAATCATACTACAACCAGACTTCCAGGCCCAAGAGGTCACACAGTCATGCCCAGCAAAGTAGCTCTGGGCCTGGGCACACTTCACGCAGTTTGACCCTTTAACCAAAACTAGAAACAGACCTGCAAGCCCAGGAGCTCACAGAATCATACCCAGTAAAGTAGCTAGCTAGCTTTCAGCTCAGTAACCGTAGCTAGCTAGCTAGCTATCAGCTCAGTAAACCATACAATCAAATGTCCACCAAGCATTTAAACCGCAAGCATTTAAACCACTAGATACCGCTAGTTACCGGCTGCACGGTTAACAGTGCAAAGCCATTACCAAGCTACCTAGCTAGCTAGCTAGCTACCGGAAGCACTTTTAACAGTGCAAAGTCAGTAGCTAGCTAGTAGTAGCTACTGTAGCTAGCTAGCTACCGGAAGCACTTTTAACAGTGCAAAGTCAGTAGCTAGCTAGTAGTAGCTACTGTAGCTAGCTAGCTACCGGAAGCACTTTTAACAGTGCAAAGTCAGTAGCTAGCTAGTAGTAGCTACTGTAGCTAGCTAGCTACTGACTTTGCACTGTTAACCTTGCAGCCGGTAGCTCGCTAGCTAGCTAGCAGCTCAGTAACCGTACAAATTCGCCTGCTGCTGAAAACTGTCAAGTTGTATTTATAGCTTTCGTTTTAGTTCTCTCAGCTTACTTATTTGGTTTTTTTGTGTGTGTGTTTTTTTCAGGGAAGTTTAATAATTTCTTAGAAATCTTGGAACATTTTGCCAGTTGGCATCTAGGAAAGCCTTTCTGCCCACAGACAATAAACACAAGCCAGAATTCCTCAAACAGGAATGAATCTACTAATGTAGTAACATTTCAGGCACATGAGTGGAGGAACTAGCAAATTCTAAATGATGAAATCGAAGCTGATAAAAATCCATGAAAATATAAACTGGTCATGAAAAAATGCTTGTGAATTGAAAATGTAAGTGATAGGATTAAAACAGTCTTGATTTGATATATTTTTAAAAATCAAATATCAAGTTTGATCATTCATGACCAAGGGAGTTTCTATGAGGGTGTAAACAACAAATGCATGTGAACTAAATACTACAGTGGTATATAATTAAATAATTGGAATAACTTTGTGTCACGTCATTTAACGTTTAACTCAAGCCGTTTGTGTTACCGGACTCTTTTATCACTTAACATTAGTAACTGTTTTAGTTGCCTTGTTTATCCAATAACATTCATTAATTAATCAATCCATGGTTTAACCCAAGCAATTTTCGTTACTTCCGCCTCTCGACGCAAAAATGTCAATCAGAACGTTGCGCCCGCAAACTTCAAATAAACGATAAATAAGGCAAGTAATAAAAATGGATAAAGTTGAAAGATAAGTTGATTAAACTTGAGTCAAATAAAACTACTTATCAGTCAAAACGTCAATTCATATGCATTTTATTGACTCAAAATTTAATTTACGTGCATTTTAATCAGCCATATTTTTGGTGTATAGACCTGAGTTTTGTCGTTGAAGAGAATAAAAGAATCCGTCGTGTAAACTTACGCCATCTGCAGGCTGAGATGGTGTTGGGTTGACCCGGATGTGACGTTTGCCAAGCTGATGACATATCACGATATTAATTGTGAGATTTCCTTACCATCTTTGCTCTTCGCAGAAGGGCACAGTGCGGTTTACAGGGCACAGTTTGACCCTTTAAATAATACTACAACCAGACTTCCAGGCACAAGAGGTCACACAGTCATGCCCAGCAAGGTTGCTTTAAACGTGGGCACACTTCAGACCGTTTCACTCTTTAAATCGTTCAAAGCACCAGATTTCAAGGCCCAAGAGGTCACAGAATCATGCCCAGCAAAGTAGCTCTGGGCCTGGGCACACTTCATGCAGTTTGACCCTTTAAATAATACTACAACCAGACTTCCAGGCACAAGAGGTCACACAGTCATGCCCAGCAAAGTAGCTCTGGGCCTGGGCACACTTCATGCAGTTTGACCCTTTAAATAATACTACAACCAGACTTCCAGGCACAAGAGGTCACACAGTCATGCACAGCAAAGTAGTGCTGGGCCAGGGCACACTTCATGTACTTTGTGCCTTTAAATAATACTACAACCAGACTTCCAAGCCGAAGAGGTCACAGAGTCATGCCCAGCAAAGTCGCTATGGGCCTGGGCAGACCATGCAATTTGACCCTTTAACCAAAACTAGAAACAGAACTCAAAGCCCAGGAGGTCACAGAATCATGCCCATCAAAGTAGCTCTGGGCCTGTGTACACTTCAGGCCATTTCACCTTTTATATAATGGAAACACCAGACCTCCAGGCCCAAGAGGTCACACAGTCATGCCCAGAAAAGTAACTCTGGGCCTATACACACTTCACGCAGTTTGAGCGTTTAAATAAAACTAGAAACAGACTTCCTGGCCCAAGAGGTCACACAGTCATGCCCAGCAAAGTAGCCTTAAACCTGGACACACAATGGAGACCATTTGACCCTTTAAAATCATACTACAACCAGACTTCCAGGCCCAAGAGGTCACACAGTCATGCCCAGCAAAGTAGCTCTGGGCCTGGGCACACTTCACGCAGTTTGACCGTTTAAATAAAACTAGAAACAGACTTCCTGGCCCAAGAGGTCACACAGTCATGCCCAGCAAAGTAGCCTTAAACCTGGACACACAATGGAGACCATTTGACCCTTTAAAATCATACTACAACCAGACTTCCAGGCCCAAGAGGTCACACAGTCATGCCCAGCAAAGTAGCTCTGGGCCTGGGCACACTTCACGCAGTTTGACCGTTTAAATAAAACTAGAAACAGACTTCCTGGCCCAAGAGGTCACACAGTCATGCCCATCAAAGTAGCTCTGGGCCTGGGCACACTTCACGCAGTTTGACCCTTTAAATAATACTACAACCAGACACATACAGGTGCGCACATATACACAGATACACATTCTGTTTAATTTCTTCACATCTGCAGACTAGAGTAAGCTGAGGGTATAATGTTAAACCAGGTACTATGTAAACAGTATATAGTTTTACCAAAAGATCGTGCTGATCTTTGATCTCCTGGTTCTTTATCTCCAGCCACTTTCAGACTCATGTCCTCCTCTATGGGCTGGTATAACACACACACACACACACACACACACACACACACACACACACACACACACACACACACACACACACACACAGAGACAAACAGAAAGACACACAGACATATGAAATTAGCAAGCCATATAGTGTAGAAATAGATTGATGTTATTCAGGGACCTCATTTATAAAACTTTGTGGATTCCAAAGTGAAAGTGTGTGTATTCTGCACAAATAACAGGAAATGGCATATACCCCCCAAAAACTTAGATTTCTAAAGCCTCGAGTATGAATTATTGGGAGATAGAGGCGACAATGCAGCGCTAAAGACAAAAAAGGAATTTTAACCACAGGTATGAGTGGCAGCACCAGCAACCGCAGGTGTGAGTGGCATTATATTTACATTTACCCTCCACATCCTTTGTGTCTGTGTATTCGTCCTCGATGCGTCCAGCACACCAGCTCCAGAAACGCCTCATTTTTCCTCTGTCCTCTTCAGTGTCTTTCCACAGACTGATCTGTAAAGGTGTTCATGGGATTCCCCTCACGTGTGACATCGGGCCACAGGACATATGGGGTTCTAAAGTTCCAAGAGCGTAGATGAGTTGTTTTTCTTTGAATTTCCTAATTTCATTGCTGCCACAGCAACAACTGGCAATGCAAACAGACGTGTCATTAATGCAGTGACTCTACCTCAACCTGGATTGATCAACCATGTACGGCTCACCGGAGACTGTGATACGTATAACATCCCAAAGTGTACTTAATTCTGAGCAAAATCTAACTAGCCTCATTACTGCTGAACTATGAGGGGCCATTTAGGGAGAAATCAGGGAAACACTACTTGTACATACATATGAAACATTTTCACATAAATAGCCTACTACTTACATTTGTGTATAATAATTTAAACTCGCATATACACGCACTTGCCCACTCAATCTCTGGTGCGTAAACAAAGAGTTGCACTATGCTTATGTTGGTATGGGGGTGTCTGTGTGTATATAACAATTTTCAGTGCGCCCGGAAGTCATTTCATTGTCATTTCAAGGCAGATATTTAACATGTGTACAGTGCGTATAATAGACAGAGGAAGACTGTTGAACTATTAATATTAGGACGGTTATTGACATCTGTGTAATGAGTAGTGCTTCTCTTAATGACAACTGTAACTGTTTTCCCATATAGAATTGTGTGCCTTATATTGTTTGGAGGAACTTTTTCTTCTCATTTAGAAATATGTGGACTAAGTGCTCAGATTGTCTTATTACTTATTATGCCCAGTCTCACCATTTTTGGCAGATTTCACCACGTTATTACGAACGTGGATACGTTATCTTATAATTATAAGCAGTGTGAGATGTGAAGCTAAGCGAAGCACATGTGCAGAATTTCTAACAATAGCCTGTTTTGTATAGCCTGGCTAACTGACCAATCAGTGAAATTAAATGTGGTTGCTGAGCCTGTTGCAGCTGGGTCAATTTAATTTGATTTCATTGTGTTTAATTTTAAACTCAGCTGCGTGCCATGAGACACAAGTTAATCTGAGCATTTTTTGTTCTAACGCCGACTTAACCTAGCCATGTTTTACAGATATCTTGAAATAATTGAGGTTCATCGCTAGAGGGTGCTGTTCATCTTTTTTTTTCTTTTCTTCTATTATTGATCAGGAAAAAACGATAAAATAGAGAATTTGTGGATAAAATTATTATGAGATTATTTATAATCAAACGACTACACTACACAACCACTTCTTCCTTTTATTTACATATTATACAGATATTTACAGATATTTACATTTTATTTACCCGCGTGCGTCTCTCTTCTCCAAGGTAGCGGAGAGATATGAAAGGATAAAAGGGGAAAAGAATAAAATGCACGTCGGTTTTAAATTCGCAGGCTACCTGCGCTGAAGGCGTGGAAAACGAGCACGTGACCGAAAGGCTTCCGTACCCGATGGGTCCAAATCACATGCCCAGCAAAGTAGCCTTAAACCTGGACACACAATGGAGACCATTTGACCCTTTAAAATTATACTACAACCAGACTTCCAGGCCCAAGAGGTCACACAGTCATGCCCAGCAAAGTAGCTCTGGGCCTGGGCACACTTCACACAGTTTGACCGTTTAAATAAAACTAGAAACAGACTTCCTGGCCCAAGAGGTCACACAGTCATGCCCAGCAAAGTAGCTCTGGGCCTGGGCACACTTCAATCACTTTGTGCCTTTAAATCATACTACTACTACCACCAGACTTCCAGGGCCAAGAGGTCACACAGTCATGCACAGCAAAGTAGCTCTGGGCCTGGGCACACATCATGCAGTTTGACCCTTTAAATAATACTACAACCAGACACATACAGGTGCACACATATACACAGATACACATTCTGTTTAATTTCTTCACATCTGCAGACTAGAGTAAGCTGAGGGTATAGTGTTAAACCAGGTACTACATAAACAGTATATAGTATATATACAGAGGATATAGTGTTAAACCAGGTACTACATACAGAGTATATAGTATACATACAGAGTATATAGTTTGACCAAAAGATCGTGCTGATCTTTGATCTCCTGGTTCTTCATCTCCAGCGCCACTTTCAGACTCATAATGTCCTCCTCTATGGGCTGGTATAACCCACACACACGAATCATCACTACAGCCAGTACAATGGAAAGGTGGGAATGTGTACTGAATGTGTACTGACGTTATAAGTGAAAGGTGGAGGTACTGGTGGATGTGTACTGACACTATAAGGGATCTCTACCTGCAATGACAGTCTGAGCTTCTCAAGTTCTTCCTCCAGAGATTTCTTCTCCTGTTCACAGGCCATTTTCATATCTGCCAGAGCAAGTATCATTACTGCTGGATATAACATAGATTGTATATACTACATAATTACTACTGAATATATAAAATATAATATATATAGTACTATACATATATTAGTATCACTTTTATTGGAGCCTAAAGGCTAGCATTCATTATTAGTTATGTTAGTATTATTGCATTTCCATAGTACTTACTCTTGATGGACCTGTTATGCTCCTCCTCCTCCTGCTGTTTCTGCAGGAGCTCTGTCTCCTCCTGCTGCTTGTGTTTCAGCATCTCCTGAAGAACCTGCAGCTCCTTCTGCTTCTGCAACCTCAACTCCTTCAGCTGCTCCAACAAACTGTTCTCCAACTCCTCCTTCTCACACCGCAAACACTCCAATCGGGCCACAGGCCCCACTAGTGACACAGAACCACACACACACACACAGACACAGACACACACACACACACACACACATACACACACACACAGAGAGAGATAAACATGTATAAATGTATAAGAATTTGTGGATAAAATTATTATGAGATTATTTATAATCAAACGACTACACTACACAACCACATCTTCCTTTTATTTACATATTATACAGATATTTAGAGATATTTACATTTTATTTACCCGCGTGCGTCTCTCTTCTCCAAGGTAGCGTAGAGATATGAAAGGATAAAAGGGGAAAAGAATAAAATGCACGTCGGTTTTAAATTCGCAGGCTACCTGCGCTGAAGGCGTGGAAAACGAGCACGTGACGGAAAGGCTTCCGTACCCGATGGGTCCAAATCACATGCCCAGCAAAGTAGACTTAAACCTGGATACACAATGGAGACCATTTGACCCTTTAAAATCATACTACAAGCAGACTTCCAGGCCCAAGAGGTCACACAGCCATGCCCAGCAAAGTAGCTCTGGGCCTGGGCACACTTTACGCAGTTTGACCGTTTAAATAAAACTAGGATCAGACTTCCTGGCCCAAGAGGTCACACAGTCATGCCCAGCAAGGTTGCTTTAAACGTGGGCACACTTCAGACCGTTTCACTCTTTAAATCATTCAAAGCACCACATTTCAAGGCCCAAGAGGTCACAGAATCATGCCCATCAAAGTAGCTCTGGGCCTGGGCACACTTCACGCAGTTTGACCCTTTAAATAATACTACAACCAGACACATACAGGTGCGCACATATACACAGATACACATTCTGTTTAATTTCTTCACATCTGCAGACTAGAGTAAGCTGAGGGTATAGTGTTAAACCAGGTACTACATAAACAGTATATAGTATATATACAGAGGATATAGTGTTAAACCAGGTACTACATACAGAGTATATAGTATACATACAGAGTATATAGTTTGACCAAAAGATCGTGCTGATCTTTGATCTCCTGGTTCTTCATCTCCAGCGCCACTTTCAGACTCATAATGTCCTCCTCTATGGGCTGGTATAACCCACGCACACGAATCATCACTACAGCCAGTACAATGGAAAGGTGGGAATGTGTACTGAATGTGTACTGACGTTATAAGTGAAAGGTGGAGGTACTGGTGGATGTGTACTGACACTATAAGGGATCTCTACCTGCAGTGACAGTCTGAGCTTCTCAAGTTCTTCCTCCAGAGATTTCTTCTCCTGTTCACAGGCCATTTTCATATCTGCCAGAACAAGTATCATTACTGCTGGATATAACACAGATTGTATATACTACATAATTACTACTGAATATATAAAATATAATATAAATAGAGTACTATACATATATTAGTATCACTTTTATTGGAGCCTAAAGGCTAACATTCATTATTATGTTAGTATTATTGCATTTCCATAGTACTTACTCTTGATGGACCTGTTATGCTCCTCCTCCTCCTGCTGTTTCTGCAGGAGCTCTGTCTCCTCCTGCTGCTTGTGTTTCAGCATCTCCTGAAGAACCTGCAGCTCCTTCTGCTTCTGCAACCTCAACTCCTTCAGCTGCTCCAACAAATTGTTCTCCAACTCCTCCTTCTCACACCGCAAACAATCCAATCGGGCCACAGGCCCCACTAGTGACACAGAACCACACACACACACACACACACACACACACACACAGAGAGAGATAAACATGTATAAATGTATAAGAATTTGTGGATAAAATTATTATGAGATTATTTATAATCAAACGACTACACTACACAACCACTTCTTCCTTTTATTTACATATTATACAGATATTTACATTTTATTTACCCGCGTGCGTCTCTCTTCTCCAAGGTAGCGGAGAGATATGAAGGGATAAAAGGGGAAAAGAATAAAATGCACGTCGGTTTTAAATTCGCAGGCTACCTGCGCTGAAGGCGTGGAAAACGAGCACGTGACGGAAAGGCTTCCGTACCCGATGGGTCCAAATCACATGCCCAGCAAAGTAGCCTTAAACCTGGACACACAATGGAGACCATTTGACCCTTTAAAATCATACTACAACCAGACTTCCAGGCCCAAGAGGTCACACAGTCATGCCCAGCAAAGTAGCTCTGGGCCTGGGCACACTTCACGCAGTTTGACCGTTTAAATAAAACTAGAAACAGACTTCCTGGCCCAAGAGGTCACACAGTCATGCCCAGCAAGGTTACTTTAAACGTGGGCACACTTCAGACCGTTTCACTCTTTAAATCATTCAAAGCACCACATTTCAAGGCCCAAGAGGTCACAGAATCATGCCCATCAAAGTAGCTCTGGGCCTGGGCACACTTCACGCAGTTTGACCCTTTAAATAATACTACAACCAGACGCATACAGGTGCGCACATATACACAGATACACATTCTGTTTAATTTCTTCACATCTGCAGACTAGAGTAAGCTGAGGTTATAGTGTTAAACCAGGTACTACATAAACAGTATATAGTATATATACAGAGGATATAGTGTTAAACCAGGTACTACATACAGAGTATATAGTATACATACAGAGTATATAGTTTGACCAAAAGATCGTGCTGATCTTTGATCTCCTGGTTCTTCATCTCCAGCGCCACTTTCAGACTCATAATGTCCTCCTCTATGGGCTGGTATAACACACACACGAATCATCACTACAGCCAGTACAATGGAAAGGTGGGAATGTGTACTGCATGTGTACTGACGTTATAAGTGAAAGGTGGAGGTACTGGTGGATGTGTACTGACACTATAAGGGATCTCTACCTGCAGTGACAGTCTGAGCTTCTCAAGTTCTTCCTCCAGAGATTTCTTCTCCTGTTCACAGGCCATTTTCATATCTACCAGAGCAAGTATCATTACTGCTGGATATAACATAGATTGTATATACTACATAATTACTACTGAATATATAAAATATAATATATATAGTACTATACATATATTAGTATCACTTTTATTGGAGCCTAAAGGCTAGCATTCATTATTAGTTATGTTAGTATTATTGCATTTCCATAGTACTTACTCTTGATGGACCTGTTATGCTCCTCCTCCTCCTGCTGTTTCTGCAGGAGCTCTGTCTCCTCCTGCTGCTTGTGTTTCAGCATCTCCTGAAGAACCTGCAGCTCCTTCTGCTTCTGCAACCTCAACTCCTTCAGCTGCTCCAACAAACTGTTCTCCAACTCCTCCTTCTCACACCGCAAACACTCCAATCGGGCCACAGGCCCCACTAGTGACACAGAACCACACACACACACACAGACACAGACACACACACACACACACACACACATACACACACACACACAGAGAGAGATAAACATGTATAAATGTATAAGAATTTGTGGATAAAATTATTATGAGATTATTTATAATCAAACGACTACACTACACAACCACATCTTCCTTTTATTTACATATTATACAGATATTTAGAGATATTTACATTTTATTTACCCGCGTGCGTCTCTCTTCTCCAAGGTAGCGTAGAGATATGAAAGGATAAAAGGGGAAAAGAATAAAATGCACGTCGGTTTTAAATTCGCAGGCTACCTGCGCTGAAGGCGTGGAAAACGAGCACGTGACGGAAAGGCTTCCGTACCCGATGGGTCCAAATCACATGCCCAGCAAAGTAGACTTAAACCTGGATACACAATGGAGACCATTTGACCCTTTAAAATCATACTACAAGCAGACTTCCAGGCCCAAGAGGTCACACAGCCATGCCCAGCAAAGTAGCTCTGGGCCTGGGCACACTTTACGCAGTTTGACCATTTAAATAAAACTAGAAACAGACTTCCTGGCCCAAGAGGTCACACAGTCATGCCCAGCAAGGTTGCTTTAAACGTGGGCACACTTCAGACCGTTTCACTCTTTAAATCATTCAAAGCACCACATTTCAAGGCCCAAGAGGTCACAGAATCATGCCCATCAAAGTAGCTCTGGGCCTGGGCACACTTCACGCAGTTTGACCCTTTAAATAATACTACAACCAGACACATACAGGTGCGCACATATACACAGATACACATTCTGTTTAATTTCTTCACATCTGCAGACTAGAGTAAGCTGAGGGTATAGTGTTAAACCAGGTACTACATAAACAGTATATAGTATATATACAGAGGATATAGTGTTAAACCAGGTACTACATACAGAGTATATAGTATACATACAGAGTATATAGTTTGACCAAAAGATCGTGCTGATCTTTGATCTCCTGGTTCTTCATCTCCAGCGCCACTTTCAGACTCATAATGTCCTCCTCTATGGGCTGGTATAACCCACGCACACGAATCATCACTACAGCCAGTACAATGGAAAGGTGGGAATGTGTACTGAATGTGTACTGACGTTATAAGTGAAAGGTGGAGGTACTGGTGGATGTGTACTGACACTATAAGGGATCTCTACCTGCAGTGACAGTCTGAGCTTCTCAAGTTCTTCCTCCAGAGATTTCTTCTCCTGTTCACAGGCCATTTTCATATCTGCCAGAACAAGTATCATTACTGCTGGATATAACACAGATTGTATATACTACATAATTACTACTGAATATATAAAATATAATATAAATAGAGTACTATACATATATTAGTATCACTTTTATTGGAGCCTAAAGGCTAACATTCATTATTATGTTAGTATTATTGCATTTCCATAGTACTTACTCTTGATGGACCTGTTATGCTCCTCCTCCTCCTGCTGTTTCTGCAGGAGCTCTGTCTCCTCCTGCTGCTTGTGTTTCAGCATCTCCTGAAGAACCTGCAGCTCCTTCTGCTTCTGCAACCTCAACTCCTTCAGCTGCTCCAACAAATTGTTCTCCAACTCCTCCTTCTCACACCGCAAACAATCCAATCGGGCCACAGGCCCCACTAGTGACACAGAACCACACACACACACACACACACACACACACACACACACACACTCAGAGAGAGATAAACATGTATAAATGTATAAGAATTTGTGGATAAAATTATTATGAGATTATTTATAATCAAACGACTACACTACACAACCACTTCTTCCTTTTATTTACATATTATACAGATATTTACATTTTATTTACCCGCGTGCGTCTCTCTTCTCCAAGGTAGCGGAGAGATATGAAGGGATAAAAGGGGAAAAGAATAAAATGCACGTCGGTTTTAAATTCGCAGGCTACCTGCGCTGAAGGCGTGGAAAACGAGCACGTGACGGAAAGGCTTCCGTACCCGATGGGTCCAAATCACATGCCCAGCAAAGTAGCCTTAAACCTGGACACACAATGGAGACCATTTGACCCTTTAAAATCATACTACAACCAGACTTCCAGGCCCAAGAGGTCACACAGTCATGCCCAGCAAAGTAGCTCTGGGCCTGGGCACACTTCACGCAGTTTGACCGTTTAAATAAAACTAGAAACAGACTTCCTGGCCCAAGAGGTCACACAGTCATGCCCAGCAAGGTTGCTTTAAACGTGGGCACACTTCAGACCGTTTCACTCTTTAAATCATTCAAAGCACCACATTTCAAGGCCCAAGAGGTCACAGAATCATGCCCATCAAAGTAGCTCTGGGCCTGGGCACACTTCACGCAGTTTGACCCTTTAAATAATACTACAACCAGACACATACAGGTGCGCACATATACACAGATACACATTCTGTTTAAATTTCTTCACATCTGCAGACTAGAGTAAGCTGAGGGTATAGTGTTAAACCAGGTACTACATAAACAGTATATAGTATATATACAGAGGATATAGTGTTAAACCAGGTACTACATACAGAGTATATAGTATACATACAGAGTATATAGTTTGACCAAAAGATCGTGCTGATCTTTGATCTCCTGGTTCTTCATCTCCAGCGCCACTTTCAGACTCATAATGTCCTCCTCTATGGGCTGGTATAACACACACACGAATCATCACTACAGCCAGTACAATGGAAAGGTGGGAATGTGTACTGAATGTGTACTGACGTTATAAGTGAAAGGTGGAGGTACTGGTGGATGTGTACTGACACTATAAGGGATCTCTACCTGCAGTGACAGTCTGAGCTTCTCAAGTTCTTCCTCCAGAGATTTCTTCTCCTGTTCACAGGCCATTTTCATATCTGCCAGAGCAAGTATCATTACTGCTGGATATAACACAGATTGTATATACTACATAATTACTACTGAATATATAAAATATAATATATATAGTACTATACATATATTAGTATCACTTTTATTGGAGCCTAAAGGCTAACATTCATTATTAGTTATGTTAGTATTATTGCATTTCCATAGTACTTACCCTTGAGGGACCTGTTATGCTCCTCCTCCTCCTGCTGTTTCTGCAGGAGCTCTGTCTCCTCCTGCTGCTTGTGTTTCAGCATCTCCTGAAGAACCTGCAGCTCCTTCTGCTTCTGCAACCTCAACTCCTTCAGCTGCTCCAACAAACTGTTCTCCAACTCCTCCTTCTCACACCGCAAACACTCCAATCGGGCCACAGGCCCCACTAGTGACACAGAACCACACACACACACACACAGACACACACACACACAAAGAGAGAGATAAACATGTATAAATGTATAAGAATTTGTGGATAAAATTATTATGAGATTATTTATAATGAAACGACTACACTACACAACCACTTCTTCCTTTTATTTACATATTATACAGATATTTAGAGATATTTACATTTTATTTACCCGCGTGCGTCTCTCTTCTCCAAGGTAGCGGAGAGATATGAAAGGATAAAAGGGGAAAAGAATAAAATGCACGTCGGTTTTAAATTCGCAGGCTACCTGCGCTGAAGGCGTGGAAAACGAGCACGTGACGGAAAGGCTTCCGTACCCGATGGGTCCAAATCACATGCCCAGCAAAGTAGCCTTAAACCTGGACACACAATGGAGACCATTTGACCCTTTAAATAATACTACAACCAGACACATACAGGTGCGCACATATACACAGATACACATTCTGTTTAAATTTCTTCACATCTGCAGACTAGAGTAAGCTGAGGGTATAGTGTTAAACCAGGAACTACATAAACAGTATATAGTATATATACAGAGGATATAGTGTTAAACCAGGTACTACATACAGAGTATATAGTATACATACAGAGTATATAGTTTGACCAAAAGATCGTGCTGATCTTTGATCTCCTGGTTCTTCATCTCCAGCGCCACTTTCAGACTCATAAAGTCCTCCTCTATGGGCTGGTATAACACACACACGAATCATATCTACAGCCAGTACAATGGAAAGGTGGGAATGTGTACTGAATGTGTACTGACGTTATAAGTGAAAGGTGGAGGTACTGGTGGATGTGTACTGACACTATAAGGGATCTCTACCTGCAGTGACAGTCTGAGCTTCTCAAGTTCTTCCTCCAGAGATTTCTTCTCCTGTTCACAGGCCATTTTCATATCTGCCAGAGCAAGTATCATTACTGCTGGATATAACACAGATTGTATATACTACATAATTACTACTGAATATATAAAATATAATATATATAGTACTATACATATATTAGTATCACTTTTATTGGAGCCTAAAGGCTAACATTCATTATTAGTTATGTTAGTATTATTGCATTTCCATAGTACTTACTCTTGATGGACCTGTTATGCTCCTCCTCCTCCTGCTGTTTCTGCAGGAGCTCTGTCTCCTCCTGCTGCTTGTGTTTCAGCATCTCCTGAAGAACCTGCAGCTCCTTCTGCTTCTGCAACCTCAACTCCTTCAGCTGCTCCAACAAATTGTTCTCCAACTCCTCCTTCTCACACCGCAAACACTCCAATCGGGCCACAGGCCCCACTAGTGACACAGAACCACACACACACACACACACACAAAGAGAGAGATAAACATGTATAAATGTATAAGAATTTGTGGATAAAATTATTATGAGATTATTCATAATCAAACGACTACACTACACAACCACTTCTTCCTTTTATTTACATATTATACAGATATTTACAGATATTTACATTTTATTTACCCGCGTGCGTCTCTCTTCTCCAAGGTAGCGGAGAGATATGAAAGGATAAAAGTGGAAAAGAATAAAATGCACGTCGGTTTTAAATTCGCAGGCCACATGCGCTGAAGGCGTGGAAAACGAGCACGTGACGGAAAGGCTTCCGTACCCGATGGGTCCAAATCACATGCCCAGCAAAGTAGACTTAAACCTGGATACACAATGGAGACCATTTGACCCTTTAAAATCATACTACAAGCAGACTTCCAGGCCCAAGAGGTCACACAGCCATGCCCAGCAAAGTAGCTCTGGGCCTGGGCACACTTTACGCAGTTTGACCGTTTAAATAAAACTAGAAACAGACTTCCTGGCCCAAGAGGTCACACAGTCATGCCCAGCAAGGTTGCTTTAAACGTGGGCACACTTCAGACCGTTTCACTCTTTAAATCATTCAAAGCACCACATTTCAAGGCCCAAGAGGTCACAGAATCATGCCCATCAAAGTAGCTCTGGGCCTGGGCACACTTCACGCAGTTTGACCCTTTAAATAATACTACAACCAGACACATACAGGTGCGCACATATACACAGATACACATTCTGTTTAATTTCTTCACATCTGCAGACTAGAGTAAGCTGAGGGTATAGTGTTAAACCAGGTACTACATAAACAGTATATAGTATATATACAGAGGATATAGTGTTAAACCAGGTACTACATACAGAGTATATAGTATACATACAGAGTATATAGTTTGACCAAAAGATCGTGCTGATCTTTGATCTCCTGGTTCTTCATCTCCAGCGCCACTTTCAGACTCATAATGTCCTCCTCTATGGGCTGGTATAACCCACACACACGAATCATCACTACAGCCAGTACAATGGAAAGGTGGGAATGTGTACTGAATGTGTACTGACTTTATAAGTGAAAGGTGGAGGTACTGGTGGATGTGTACTGACACTAGAAGGGATCTCTACCTGCAGTGACAGTCTGAGCTTCTCAAGTTCTTCCTCCAGAGATTTCTTCTCCTGTTCACAGGCCATTTTCATATCTGCCAGAGCAAGTATCATTACTGCTGGATATAACACAGATTGTATATACTACATAATTACTACTGAATATATAAAATATAATATAAATAGAGTACTATACATATATTAGTATCACTTTTATTGGAGCCTAAAGGCTAACATTCATTATTATGTTAGTATTATTGCATTTCCATAGTACTTACTCTTGATGGACCTGTTATGCTCCTCCTCCTCCTGCTGTTTCTGCAGGAGCTCTGTCTCCTCCTGCTGCTTGTGTTTCAGCATCTCCTGAAGAACCTGCAGCTCCTTCTGCTTCTGCAACCTCAACTCCTTCAGCTGCTCCAAGAAACTGTTATCCAACTGTTATCCATTTTTGGCAGATTTCACCACGTTATTACGAACGTGGATACGTTATCTTATAATTATAAGCAGTGTGAGATGTGAAGCTAAGCGAAGCACATGTGCAGAATTTCTAACAATAGCCTGTTTTGTATAGCCTGGCTAACTGACCAATCAGTGAAATTAAATGTGGTTGCTGAGCCTGTTGCAGCTGGGTCAATTTAATTTGATTTCATTGTGTTTAATTTTAAACTCAGCTGCGTGCCATGAGACACAAGTTAATCTGAGCATTTTTTGTTCTAACGCCGACTTAACCTAGCCATGTTTTACAGATATCTTGAAATAATTGAGGTTCATCGCTAGAGGGTGCTGTTCATCTTTTTTTTTCTTTTCTTCTATTATTGATCAGGAAAAAACGATAAAATAGAGAATTTGTGGATAAAATTATTATGAGATTATTTATAATCAAACGACTACACTACACAACCACTTCTTCCTTTTATTTACATATTATACAGATATTTACAGATATTTACATTTTATTTACCCGCGTGCGTCTCTCTTCTCCAAGGTAGCGGAGAGATATGAAAGGATAAAAGGGGAAAAGAATAAAATGCACGTCGGTTTTAAATTCGCAGGCTACCTGCGCTGAAGGCGTGGAAAACGAGCACGTGACCGAAAGGCTTCCGTACCCGATGGGTCCAAATCACATGCCCATCAAAGTAGCCTTAAACCTGGACACACAATGGAGACCATTTGACCCTTTAAAATTATACTACAACCAGACTTCCAGGCCCAAGAGGTCACACAGTCATGCCCAGCAAAGTAGCTCTGGGCCTGGGCACACTTCACACAGTTTGACCGTTTAAATAAAACTAGAAACAGACTTCCTGGCCCAAGAGGTCACACAGTCATGCCCAGCAAAGTAGCTCTGGGCCTGGGCACACTTCAATCACTTTGTGCCTTTAAATCATACTACTACTACCACCAGACTTCCAGGGCCAAGAGGTCACACAGTCATGCACAGCAAAGTAGCTCTGGGCCTGGGCACACATCATGCAGTTTGACCCTTTAAATAATACTACAACCAGACACATACAGGTGCACACATATACACAGATACACATTCTGTTTAATTTCTTCACATCTGCAGACTAGAGTAAGCTGAGGGTATAGTGTTAAACCAGGTACTACATAAACAGTATATAGTATATATACAGAGGATATAGTGTTAAACCAGGTACTACATACAGAGTATATAGTATACATACAGAGTATATAGTTTGACCAAAAGATCGTGCTGATCTTTGATCTCCTGGTTCTTCATCTCCAGCGCCACTTTCAGACTCATAATGTCCTCCTCTATGGGCTGGTATAACCCACACACACGAATCATCACTACAGCCAGTACAATGGAAAGGTGGGAATGTGTACTGAATGTGTACTGACGTTATAAGTGAAAGGTGGAGGTACTGGTGGATGTGTACTGACACTATAAGGGATCTCTACCTGCAGTGACAGTCTGAGCTTCTCAAGTTCTTCCTCCAGAGATTTCTTCTCCTGTTCACAGGCCATTTTCATATCTGCCAGAGCAAGTATCATTACTGCTGGATATAACATAGATTGTATATACTACATAATTACTACTGAATATATAAAATATAATATATATAGTACTATACATATATTAGTATCACTTTTATTGGAGCCTAAAGGCTAGCATTCATTATTAGTTATGTTAGTATTATTGCATTTCCATAGTACTTACTCTTGATGGACCTGTTATGCTCCTCCTCCTCCTGCTGTTTCTGCAGGAGCTCTGTCTCCTCCTGCTGCTTGTGTTTCAGCATCTCCTGAAGAACCTGCAGCTCCTTCTGCTTCTGCAACCTCAACTCCTTCAGCTGCTCCAACAAACTGTTCTCCAACTCCTCCTTCTCACACCGCAAACACTCCAATCGGGCCACAGGCCCCACTAGTGACACAGAACCACACACACACACACAGACACAGACACACACACACACACACACACATACACACACACACAGAGAGAGATAAACATGTATAAATGTATAAGAATTTGTGGATAAAATTATTATGAGATTATTTATAATCAAACGACTACACTACACAACCACATCTTCCTTTTATTTACATATTATACAGATATTTAGAGATATTTACATTTTATTTACCCGCGTGCGTCTCTCTTCTCCAAGGTAGCGTAGAGATATGAAAGGATAAAAGGGGAAAAGAATAAAATGCACGTCGGTTTTAAATTCGCAGGCTACCTGCGCTGAAGGCGTGGAAAACGAGCACGTGACGGAAAGGCTTCCGTACCCGATGGGTCCAAATCACATGCCCAGCAAAGTAGACTTAAACCTGGATACACAATGGAGACCATTTGACCCTTTAAAATCATACTACAAGCAGACTTCCAGGCCCAAGAGGTCACACAGCCATGCCCAGCAAAGTAGCTCTGGGCCTGGGCACACTTTACGCAGTTTGACCGTTTAAATAAAACTAGAAACAGACTTCCTGGCCCAAGAGGTCACACAGTCATGCCCAGCAAGGTTGCTTTAAACGTGGGCACACTTCAGACCGTTTCACTCTTTAAATCATTCAAAGCACCACATTTCAAGGCCCAAGAGGTCACAGAATCATGCCCATCAAAGTAGCTCTGGGCCTGGGCACACTTCACGCAGTTTGACCCTTTAAATAATACTACAACCAGACACATACAGGTGCGCACATATACACAGATACACATTCTGTTTAAATTTCTTCACATCTGCAGACTAGAGTAAGCTGAGGGTATAGTGTTAAACCAGGAACTACATAAACAGTATATAGTATATATACAGAGGATATAGTGTTAAACCAGGTACTACATACAGAGTATATAGTATACATACAGAGTATATAGTTTGACCAAAAGATCGTGCTGATCTTTGATCTCCTGGTTCTTCATCTCCAGCGCCACTTTCAGACTCATAAAGTCCTCCTCTATGGGCTGGTATAACACACACACGAATCATATCTACAGCCAGTACAATGGAAAGGTGGGAATGTGTACTGAATGTGTACTGACGTTATAAGTGAAAGGTGGAGGTACTGGTGGATGTGTACTGACACTATAAGGGATCTCTACCTGCAGTGACAGTCTGAGCTTCTCAAGTTCTTCCTCCAGAGATTTCTTCTCCTGTTCACAGGCCATTTTCATATCTGCCAGAGCAAGTATCATTACTGCTGGATATAACACAGATTGTATATACTACATAATTACTACTGAATATATAAAATATAATATATATAGTACTATACATATATTAGTATCACTTTTATTGGAGCCTAAAGGCTAACATTCATTATTAGTTATGTTAGTATTATTGCATTTCCATAGTACTTACTCTTGATGGACCTGTTATGCTCCTCCTCCTCCTGCTGTTTCTGCAGGAGCTCTGTCTCCTCCTGCTGCTTGTGTTTCAGCATCTCCTGAAGAACCTGCAGCTCCTTCTGCTTCTGCAACCTCAACTCCTTCAGCTGCTCCAACAAATTGTTCTCCAACTCCTCCTTCTCACACCGCAAACACTCCAATCGGGCCACAGGCCCCACTAGTGACACAGAACCACACACACACACACACACACAAAGAGAGAGATAAACATGTATAAATGTATAAGAATTTGTGGATAAAATTATTATGAGATTATTCATAATCAAACGACTACACTACACAACCACTTCTTCCTTTTATTTACATATTATACAGATATTTACAGATATTTACATTTTATTTACCCGCGTGCGTCTCTCTTCTCCAAGGTAGCGGAGAGATATGAAAGGATAAAAGTGGAAAAGAATAAAATGCACGTCGGTTTTAAATTCGCAGGCCACATGCGCTGAAGGCGTGGAAAACGAGCACGTGACGGAAAGGCTTCCGTACCCGATGGGTCCAAATCACATGCCCAGCAAAGTAGACTTAAACCTGGATACACAATGGAGACCATTTGACCCTTTAAAATCATACTACAAGCAGACTTCCAGGCCCAAGAGGTCACACAGCCATGCCCAGCAAAGTAGCTCTGGGCCTGGGCACACTTTACGCAGTTTGACCGTTTAAATAAAACTAGAAACAGACTTCCTGGCCCAAGAGGTCACACAGTCATGCCCAGCAAGGTTGCTTTAAACGTGGGCACACTTCAGACCGTTTCACTCTTTAAATCATTCAAAGCACCACATTTCAAGGCCCAAGAGGTCACAGAATCATGCCCATCAAAGTAGCTCTGGGCCTGGGCACACTTCACGCAGTTTGACCCTTTAAATAATACTACAACCAGACACATACAGGTGCGCACATATACACAGATACACATTCTGTTTAATTTCTTCACATCTGCAGACTAGAGTAAGCTGAGGGTATAGTGTTAAACCAGGTACTACATAAACAGTATATAGTATATATACAGAGGATATAGTGTTAAACCAGGTACTACATACAGAGTATATAGTATACATACAGAGTATATAGTTTGACCAAAAGATCGTGCTGATCTTTGATCTCCTGGTTCTTCATCTCCAGCGCCACTTTCAGACTCATAATGTCCTCCTCTATGGGCTGGTATAACCCACACACACGAATCATCACTACAGCCAGTACAATGGAAAGGTGGGAATGTGTACTGAATGTGTACTGACTTTATAAGTGAAAGGTGGAGGTACTGGTGGATGTGTACTGACACTAGAAGGGATCTCTACCTGCAGTGACAGTCTGAGCTTCTCAAGTTCTTCCTCCAGAGATTTCTTCTCCTGTTCACAGGCCATTTTCATATCTGCCAGAGCAAGTATCATTACTGCTGGATATAACACAGATTGTATATACTACATAATTACTACTGAATATATAAAATATAATATAAATAGAGTACTATACATATATTAGTATCACTTTTATTGGAGCCTAAAGGCTAACATTCATTATTATGTTAGTATTATTGCATTTCCATAGTACTTACTCTTGATGGACCTGTTATGCTCCTCCTCCTCCTGCTGTTTCTGCAGGAGCTCTGTCTCCTCCTGCTGCTTGTGTTTCAGCATCTCCTGAAGAACCTGCAGCTCCTTCTGCTTCTGCAACCTCAACTCCTTCAGCTGCTCCAAGAAACTGTTATCCAACTGTTATCCATTTTTGGCAGATTTCACCAAGTTATTACGAACGTGGATACGTTATCTTATAATTATAAGCAGTGTGAGATGTGAAGCTAAGCGAAGCACATGTGCAGAATTTCTAACAATAGCCTGTTTTGTATAGCCTGGCTAACTGACCAATCAGTGAAATTAAATGTGGTTGCTGAGCCTGTTGCAGCTGGGTCAATTTAATTTGATTTCATTGTGTTTAATTTTAAACTCAGCTGCGTGCCATGAGACACAAGTTAATCTGAGCATTTTTTGTTCTAACGCCGACTTAACCTAGCCATGTTTTACAGATATCTTGAAATAATTGAGGTTCATCGCTAGAGGGTGCTGTTCATCTTTTTTTTTCTTTTCTTCTATTATTGATCAGGAAAAAACGATAAAATAGAGAATTTGTGGATAAAATTATTATGAGATTATTTATAATCAAACGACTACACTACACAACCACTTCTTCCTTTTATTTACATATTATACAGATATTTACAGATATTTACATTTTATTTACCCGCGTGCGTCTCTCTTCTCCAAGGTAGCGGAGAGATATGAAAGGATAAAAGGGGAAAAGAATAAAATGCACGTCGGTTTTAAATTCGCAGGCTACATGCGCTGAAGACGTGGAAAACGAGCACGTGACAGAAAGGCTTCCGTACCCGATGGGTCCAAATCACATGCCCAGCAAAGTAGCCTTAAACCTGGACACACAATGGAGACCATTTGACCCTTTAAAATCATACTACAACCAGACTTCCAGGCCCAAGAGGTCACACAGTCATGCACAGCAAAGTAGCTCTGGGCCTGGGCACACTTCACGCAGTTTGACCGTTTAAATAAAAGTAGAAACAGACTTCCTGGCCCAAGAGGTCACACAGTCATGCCCAGCAAGGATGCTTTAAACGTGGGCACACTTCAGACCGTTTCACTCTTTAAATCATTCAAAGCACCACATTTCAAGGCCCAAGAGGTCACAGAATCATGCCCATCAAA
Organism: Electrophorus electricus; assembly: GCF_041902795.1. Lineage (NCBI taxonomy): Eukaryota > Metazoa > Chordata > Actinopteri > Gymnotiformes > Gymnotidae > Electrophorus > Electrophorus electricus. The sequence continues at coordinate 26,974,621 of NC_137505.1, read as the reverse complement.
GTAGCTCTGCGCCTGGGCACACTTCACGCAGTATGAACCTTTAAATAATACTACAACCAGACACATACAGGTGCGCACATATACACAGATACACATTCTGTTTAATTTCTTCACATCTGCAGACTAGAGTAAGCTGAGGGTATAGTGTTAAACCAGGTACTACATAAACAGTATATAGTATATATACAGAGGATATAGTGTTAAACCAGGTACTACATACAGAGTATATAGTATACATACAGAGTATATAGTTTGACCAAAAGATCGTGCTGATCTTTGATCTCCTGGTTCTTCATCTCCAGTGCCACTTTCAGACTCATAATGTCCTCCTCTATGGGCTGGTATAACACACACACGAATCATCACTACAGCCAGTACAATGGAAAGGTGGGAATGTGTACTGAATGTGTACTGACGTTATAAATGAAAGGTGGAGGTACTGGTGGATGTGTACTGACACTAGAAGGGATCTCTACCTGCAGTGACAGTCTGAGCTTCTCAAGTTCTTCCTCCAGAGATTTCTTCTCCTGTTCACTGGCCATTTTCATATCTGCCAGAGCAAGTATCATTACTGCTGGATATAACACAGATTGTATATACTACATAATTACTACTGAATATATAAAATATAATATATATAGTACTATACATATATTAGTATCACTTTTATTGGAGCCTAAAGGCTAACATTCATTATTAGTTATGTTAGTATTATTGCATTTCCATAGTACTTACTCTTGATGGACCTGTTATGCTCCTCCTCCTCCTGCTGTTTCTGCAGGAGCTCTGTCTCCTCCTGCTGCTTGTGTTTCAGCATCTCCTGAAGAACCTGCAGCTCCTTCTGCTTCTGCAACCTCAACTCCTTCAGCTGCTCCAACAAACTGTTCTCCAACTCCTCCTTCTCACACCGCAAACACTCCAATCGGGGCACAGGCCCCACTAGTGACACAGAACCACACACACACACACACACACACACACACACACACACACACACAGAGAGATAAACATGTATAAATGTATAAGAATATGAGGATAAAATTATTATGAGATTATTTATAATCAAACGACTACACTATACAACCACTTCTTCCTTTTATTTAGATATTATACAGATATGTACAGATATTTACATTTCATTTACCCGCGTGCGTCTCTCTTCTCCAAGGTAGTGGAGAGATATGAAAGGATAAAAGGGGAAAAGAATAAAATGCACGTCGGTTTTAAATTCGCAGGCTACCTGCGCTGAAGGCGTGGAAAACGAGCACGTAACGGACAGGCTTCCGTACCCGATGGGTCCAAATCACATGCCCAGCAAAGTAGCCTTAAACCTGGACACACAATGGAGACCATTTGACCCTTTAAAATCATACTACAACCAGACTTCCAGGCCCAAGAGGTCACACAGTCATGCCCAGCAAAGTAGCTCTGGGCCTGGGCACACTTCACGCAGTTTGACCCTTTAACCAAAACTAGAAACAGACCTGCAAGCCCAGGAGCTCACAGAATCATACCCAGTAAAGTAGCTAGCTAGCTTTCAGCTCAGTAACCGTAGCTAGCTAGCTAGCTATCAGCTCAGTAAACCATACAATCAAATGTCCACCAAGCATTTAAACCGCAAGCATTTAAACCACTAGATACCGCTAGTTACCGGCTGCACGGTTAACAGTGCAAAGCCATTACCAAGCTACCTAGCTAGCTAGCTAGCTACCGGAAGCACTTTTAACAGTGCAAAGTCAGTAGCTAGCTAGTAGTAGCTACTGTAGCTAGCTAGCTACCGGAAGCACTTTTAACAGTGCAAAGTCAGTAGCTAGCTAGTAGTAGCTACTGTAGCTAGCTAGCTACCGGAAGCACTTTTAACAGTGCAAAGTCAGTAGCTAGCTAGTAGTAGCTACTGTAGCTAGCTAGCTAGCTACTGACTTTGCACTGTTAACCTTGCAGCCGGTAGCTCGCTAGCTAGCTAGCAGCTCAGTAACCGTACAAATTCGCCTGCTGCTGAAAACTGTCAAGTTGTATTTATAGCTTTCGTTTTAGTTCTCTCAGCTTACTTATTTGGTTTTTTTGTGTGTGTGTTTTTTTCAGGGAAGTTTAATAATTTCTTAGAAATCTTGGAACATTTTGCCAGTTGGCATCTAGGAAAGCCTTTCTGCCCACAGACAATAAACACAAGCCAGAATTCCTCAAACAGGAATGAATCTACTAATGTAGTAACATTTCAGGCACATGAGTGGAGGAACTAGCAAATTCTAAATGATGAAATCGAAGCTGATAAAAATCCATGAAAATATAAACTGGTCATGAAAAAATGCTTGTGAATTGAAAATGTAAGTGATAGGATTAAAACAGTCTTGATTTGATATATTTTTAAAAATCAAATATCAAGTTTGATCATTCATGACCAAGGGAGTTTCTATGAGGGTGTAAACAACAAATGCATGTGAACTAAATACTACAGTGGTATATAATTAAATAATTGGAATAACTTTGTGTCACGTCATTTAACGTTTAACTCAAGCCGTTTGTGTTACCGGACTCTTTTATCACTTAACATTAGTAACTGTTTTAGTTGCCTTGTTTATCCAATAACATTCATTAATTAATCAATCCATGGTTTAACCCAAGCAATTTTCGTTACTTCCGCCTCTCGACGCAAAAATGTCAATCAGAACGTTGCGCCCGCAAACTTCAAATAAACGATAAATAAGGCAAGTAATAAAAATGGATAAAGTTGAAAGATAAGTTGATTAAACTTGAGTCAAATAAAACTACTTATCAGTCAAAACGTCAATTCATATGCATTTTATTGACTCAAAATTTAATTTACGTGCATTTTAATCAGCCATATTTTTGGTGTATAGACCTGAGTTTTGTCGTTGAAGAGAATAAAAGAATCCGTCGTGTAAACTTACGCCATCTGCAGGCTGAGATGGTGTTGGGTTGACCCGGATGTGACGTTTGCCAAGCTGATGACATATCACGATATTAATTGTGAGATTTCCTTACCATCTTTGCTCTTCGCAGAAGGGCACAGTGCGGTTTACAGGGCACAGTTTGACCCTTTAAATAATACTACAACCAGACTTCCAGGCACAAGAGGTCACACAGTCATGCCCAGCAAGGTTGCTTTAAACGTGGGCACACTTCAGACCGTTTCACTCTTTAAATCGTTCAAAGCACCAGATTTCAAGGCCCAAGAGGTCACAGAATCATGCCCAGCAAAGTAGCTCTGGGCCTGGGCACACTTCATGCAGTTTGACCCTTTAAATAATACTACAACCAGACTTCCAGGCACAAGAGGTCACACAGTCATGCCCAGCAAAGTAGCTCTGGGCCTGGGCACACTTCATGCAGTTTGACCCTTTAAATAATACTACAACCAGACTTCCAGGCACAAGAGGTCACACAGTCATGCACAGCAAAGTAGTGCTGGGCCAGGGCACACTTCATGTACTTTGTGCCTTTAAATAATACTACAACCAGACTTCCAAGCCGAAGAGGTCACAGAGTCATGCCCAGCAAAGTCGCTATGGGCCTGGGCAGACCATGCAATTTGACCCTTTAACCAAAACTAGAAACAGAACTCAAAGCCCAGGAGGTCACAGAATCATGCCCATCAAAGTAGCTCTGGGCCTGTGTACACTTCAGGCCATTTCACCTTTTATATAATGGAAACACCAGACCTCCAGGCCCAAGAGGTCACACAGTCATGCCCAGAAAAGTAACTCTGGGCCTATACACACTTCACGCAGTTTGAGCGTTTAAATAAAACTAGAAACAGACTTCCTGGCCCAAGAGGTCACACAGTCATGCCCAGCAAAGTAGCCTTAAACCTGGACACACAATGGAGACCATTTGACCCTTTAAAATCATACTACAACCAGACTTCCAGGCCCAAGAGGTCACACAGTCATGCCCAGCAAAGTAGCTCTGGGCCTGGGCACACTTCACGCAGTTTGACCGTTTAAATAAAACTAGAAACAGACTTCCTGGCCCAAGAGGTCACACAGTCATGCCCAGCAAAGTAGCCTTAAACCTGGACACACAATGGAGACCATTTGACCCTTTAAAATCATACTACAACCAGACTTCCAGGCCCAAGAGGTCACACAGTCATGCCCAGCAAAGTAGCTCTGGGCCTGGGCACACTTCACGCAGTTTGACCGTTTAAATAAAACTAGAAACAGACTTCCTGGCCCAAGAGGTCACACAGTCATGCCCATCAAAGTAGCTCTGGGCCTGGGCACACTTCACGCAGTTTGACCCTTTAAATAATACTACAACCAGACACATACAGGTGCGCACATATACACAGATACACATTCTGTTTAATTTCTTCACATCTGCAGACTAGAGTAAGCTGAGGGTATAATGTTAAACCAGGTACTATGTAAACAGTATATAGTTTTACCAAAAGATCGTGCTGATCTTTGATCTCCTGGTTCTTTATCTCCAGCCACTTTCAGACTCATGTCCTCCTCTATGGGCTGGTATAACACACACACACACACACACACACACACACACACACACACACACACACACACACACACACACACACACACACACAGAGACAAACAGAAAGACACACAGACATATGAAATTAGCAAGCCATATAGTGTAGAAATAGATTGATGTTATTCAGGGACCTCATTTATAAAACTTTGTGGATTCCAAAGTGAAAGTGTGTGTATTCTGCACAAATAACAGGAAATGGCATATACCCCCCAAAAACTTAGATTTCTAAAGCCTCGAGTATGAATTATTGGGAGATAGAGGCGACAATGCAGCGCTAAAGACAAAAAAGGAATTTTAACCACAGGTATGAGTGGCAGCACCAGCAACCGCAGGTGTGAGTGGCATTATATTTACATTTACCCTCCACATCCTTTGTGTCTGTGTATTCGTCCTCGATGCGTCCAGCACACCAGCTCCAGAAACGCCTCATTTTTCCTCTGTCCTCTTCAGTGTCTTTCCACAGACTGATCTGTAAAGGTGTTCATGGGATTCCCCTCACGTGTGACATCGGGCCACAGGACATATGGGGTTCTAAAGTTCCAAGAGCGTAGATGAGTTGTTTTTCTTTGAATTTCCTAATTTCATTGCTGCCACAGCAACAACTGGCAATGCAAACAGACGTGTCATTAATGCAGTGACTCTACCTCAACCTGGATTGATCAACCATGTACGGCTCACCGGAGACTGTGATACGTATAACATCCCAAAGTGTACTTAATTCTGAGCAAAATCTAACTAGCCTCATTACTGCTGAACTATGAGGGGCCATTTAGGGAGAAATCAGGGAAACACTACTTGTACATACATATGAAACATTTTCACATAAATAGCCTACTACTTACATTTGTGTATAATAATTTAAACTCGCATATACACGCACTTGCCCACTCAATCTCTGGTGCGTAAACAAAGAGTTGCACTATGCTTATGTTGGTATGGGGGTGTCTGTGTGTATATAACAATTTTCAGTGCGCCCGGAAGTCATTTCATTGTCATTTCAAGGCAGATATTTAACATGTGTACAGTGCGTATAATAGACAGAGGAAGACTGTTGAACTATTAATATTAGGACGGTTATTGACATCTGTGTAATGAGTAGTGCTTCTCTTAATGACAACTGTAACTGTTTTCCCATATAGAATTGTGTGCCTTATATTGTTTGGAGGAACTTTTTCTTCTCATTTAGAAATATGTGGACTAAGTGCTCAGATTGTCTTATTACTTATTATGCCCAGTCTCACCATTTTTGGCAGATTTCACCACGTTATTACGAACGTGGATACGTTATCTTATAATTATAAGCAGTGTGAGATGTGAAGCTAAGCGAAGCACATGTGCAGAATTTCTAACAATAGCCTGTTTTGTATAGCCTGGCTAACTGACCAATCAGTGAAATTAAATGTGGTTGCTGAGCCTGTTGCAGCTGGGTCAATTTAATTTGATTTCATTGTGTTTAATTTTAAACTCAGCTGCGTGCCATGAGACACAAGTTAATCTGAGCATTTTTTGTTCTAACGCCGACTTAACCTAGCCATGTTTTACAGATATCTTGAAATAATTGAGGTTCATCGCTAGAGGGTGCTGTTCATCTTTTTTTTTCTTTTCTTCTATTATTGATCAGGAAAAAACGATAAAATAGAGAATTTGTGGATAAAATTATTATGAGATTATTTATAATCAAACGACTACACTACACAACCACTTCTTCCTTTTATTTACATATTATACAGATATTTACAGATATTTACATTTTATTTACCCGCGTGCGTCTCTCTTCTCCAAGGTAGCGGAGAGATATGAAAGGATAAAAGGGGAAAAGAATAAAATGCACGTCGGTTTTAAATTCGCAGGCTACCTGCGCTGAAGGCGTGGAAAACGAGCACGTGACCGAAAGGCTTCCGTACCCGATGGGTCCAAATCACATGCCCATCAAAGTAGCCTTAAACCTGGACACACAATGGAGACCATTTGACCCTTTAAAATTATACTACAACCAGACTTCCAGGCCCAAGAGGTCACACAGTCATGCCCAGCAAAGTAGCTCTGGGCCTGGGCACACTTCACACAGTTTGACCGTTTAAATAAAACTAGAAACAGACTTCCTGGCCCAAGAGGTCACACAGTCATGCCCAGCAAAGTAGCTCTGGGCCTGGGCACACTTCAATCACTTTGTGCCTTTAAATCATACTACTACTACCACCAGACTTCCAGGGCCAAGAGGTCACACAGTCATGCACAGCAAAGTAGCTCTGGGCCTGGGCACACATCATGCAGTTTGACCCTTTAAATAATACTACAACCAGACACATACAGGTGCACACATATACACAGATACACATTCTGTTTAATTTCTTCACATCTGCAGACTAGAGTAAGCTGAGGGTATAGTGTTAAACCAGGTACTACATAAACAGTATATAGTATATATACAGAGGATATAGTGTTAAACCAGGTACTACATACAGAGTATATAGTATACATACAGAGTATATAGTTTGACCAAAAGATCGTGCTGATCTTTGATCTCCTGGTTCTTCATCTCCAGCGCCACTTTCAGACTCATAATGTCCTCCTCTATGGGCTGGTATAACCCACGCACACGAATCATCACTACAGCCAGTACAATGGAAAGGTGGGAATGTGTACTGAATGTGTACTGACGTTATAAGTGAAAGGTGGAGGTACTGGTGGATGTGTACTGACACTATAAGGGATCTCTACCTGCAGTGACAGTCTGAGCTTCTCAAGTTCTTCCTCCAGAGATTTCTTCTCCTGTTCACAGGCCATTTTCATATCTGCCAGAACAAGTATCATTACTGCTGGATATAACACAGATTGTATATACTACATAATTACTACTGAATATATAAAATATAATATAAATAGAGTACTATACATATATTAGTATCACTTTTATTGGAGCCTAAAGGCTAACATTCATTATTATGTTAGTATTATTGCATTTCCATAGTACTTACTCTTGATGGACCTGTTATGCTCCTCCTCCTCCTGCTGTTTCTGCAGGAGCTCTGTCTCCTCCTGCTGCTTGTGTTTCAGCATCTCCTGAAGAACCTGCAGCTCCTTCTGCTTCTGCAACCTCAACTCCTTCAGCTGCTCCAAGAAACTGTTATCCAACTGTTATCCATTTTTGGCAGATTTCACCACGTTATTACGAACGTGGATACGTTATCTTATAATTATAAGCAGTGTGAGATGTGAAGCTAAGCGAAGCACATGTGCAGAATTTCTAACAATAGCCTGTTTTGTATAGCCTGGCTAACTGACCAATCAGTGAAATTAAATGTGGTTGCTGAGCCTGTTGCAGCTGGGTCAATTTAATTTGATTTCATTGTGTTTAATTTTAAACTCAGCTGCGTGCCATGAGACACAAGTTAATCTGAGCATTTTTTGTTCTAACGCCGACTTAACCTAGCCATGTTTTACAGATATCTTGAAATAATTGAGGTTCATCGCTAGAGGGTGCTGTTCATCTTTTTTTTTCTTTTCTTCTATTATTGATCAGGAAAAAACGATAAAATAGAGAATTTGTGGATAAAATTATTATGAGATTATTTATAATCAAACGACTACACTACACAACCACTTCTTCCTTTTATTTACATATTATACAGATATTTACAGATATTTACATTTTATTTACCCGCGTGCGTCTCTCTTCTCCAAGGTAGCGGAGAGATATGAAAGGATAAAAGGGGAAAAGAATAAAATGCACGTCGGTTTTAAATTCGCAGGCTACCTGCGCTGAAGGCGTGGAAAACGAGCACGTGACCGAAAGGCTTCCGTACCCGATGGGTCCAAATCACATGCCCAGCAAAGTAGCCTTAAACCTGGACACACAATGGAGACCATTTGACCCTTTAAAATTATACTACAACCAGACTTCCAGGCCCAAGAGGTCACACAGTCATGCCCAGCAAAGTAGCTCTGGGCCTGGGCACACTTCACACAGTTTGACCGTTTAAATAAAACTAGAAACAGACTTCCTGGCCCAAGAGGTCACACAGTCATGCCCAGCAAAGTAGCTCTGGGCCTGGGCACACTTCAATCACTTTGTGCCTTTAAATCATACTACTACTACCACCAGACTTCCAGGGCCAAGAGGTCACACAGTCATGCACAGCAAAGTAGCTCTGGGCCTGGGCACACATCATGCAGTTTGACCCTTTAAATAATACTACAACCAGACACATACAGGTGCACACATATACACAGATACACATTCTGTTTAATTTCTTCACATCTGCAGACTAGAGTAAGCTGAGGGTATAGTGTTAAACCAGGTACTACATAAACAGTATATAGTATATATACAGAGGATATAGTGTTAAACCAGGTACTACATACAGAGTATATAGTATACATACAGAGTATATAGTTTGACCAAAAGATCGTGCTGATCTTTGATCTCCTGGTTCTTCATCTCCAGCGCCACTTTCAGACTCATAATGTCCTCCTCTATGGGCTGGTATAACCCACACACACGAATCATCACTACAGCCAGTACAATGGAAAGGTGGGAATGTGTACTGAATGTGTACTGACGTTATAAGTGAAAGGTGGAGGTACTGGTGGATGTGTACTGACACTATAAGGGATCTCTACCTGCAATGACAGTCTGAGCTTCTCAAGTTCTTCCTCCAGAGATTTCTTCTCCTGTTCACAGGCCATTTTCATATCTGCCAGAGCAAGTATCATTACTGCTGGATATAACATAGATTGTATATACTACATAATTACTACTGAATATATAAAATATAATATATATAGTACTATACATATATTAGTATCACTTTTATTGGAGCCTAAAGGCTAGCATTCATTATTAGTTATGTTAGTATTATTGCATTTCCATAGTACTTACTCTTGATGGACCTGTTATGCTCCTCCTCCTCCTGCTGTTTCTGCAGGAGCTCTGTCTCCTCCTGCTGCTTGTGTTTCAGCATCTCCTGAAGAACCTGCAGCTCCTTCTGCTTCTGCAACCTCAACTCCTTCAGCTGCTCCAACAAACTGTTCTCCAACTCCTCCTTCTCACACCGCAAACACTCCAATCGGGCCACAGGCCCCACTAGTGACACAGAACCACACACACACACACAGACACAGACACACACACACACACACACACACACACATACACACACACACAGAGAGAGATAAACATGTATAAATGTATAAGAATTTGTGGATAAAATTATTATGAGATTATTTATAATCAAACGACTACACTACACAACCACATCTTCCTTTTATTTACATATTATACAGATATTTAGAGATATTTACATTTTATTTACCCGCGTGCGTCTCTCTTCTCCAAGGTAGCGTAGAGATATGAAAGGATAAAAGGGGAAAAGAATAAAATGCACGTCGGTTTTAAATTCGCAGGCTACCTGCGCTGAAGGCGTGGAAAACGAGCACGTGACGGAAAGGCTTCCGTACCCGATGGGTCCAAATCACATGCCCAGCAAAGTAGACTTAAACCTGGATACACAATGGAGACCATTTGACCCTTTAAAATCATACTACAAGCAGACTTCCAGGCCCAAGAGGTCACACAGCCATGCCCAGCAAAGTAGCTCTGGGCCTGGGCACACTTTACGCAGTTTGACCGTTTAAATAAAACTAGAAACAGACTTCCTGGCCCAAGAGGTCACACAGTCATGCCCAGCAAGGTTGCTTTAAACGTGGGCACACTTCAGACCGTTTCACTCTTTAAATCATTCAAAGCACCACATTTCAAGGCCCAAGAGGTCACAGAATCATGCCCATCAAAGTAGCTCTGGGCCTGGGCACACTTCACGCAGTTTGACCCTTTAAATAATACTACAACCAGACACATACAGGTGCGCACATATACACAGATACACATTCTGTTTAATTTCTTCACATCTGCAGACTAGAGTAAGCTGAGGGTATAGTGTTAAACCAGGTACTACATAAACAGTATATAGTATATATACAGAGGATATAGTGTTAAACCAGGTACTACATACAGAGTATATAGTATACATACAGAGTATATAGTTTGACCAAAAGATCGTGCTGATCTTTGATCTCCTGGTTCTTCATCTCCAGCGCCACTTTCAGACTCATAATGTCCTCCTCTATGGGCTGGTATAACCCACGCACACGAATCATCACTACAGCCAGTACAATGGAAAGGTGGGAATGTGTACTGAATGTGTACTGACGTTATAAGTGAAAGGTGGAGGTACTGGTGGATGTGTACTGACACTATAAGGGATCTCTACCTGCAGTGACAGTCTGAGCTTCTCAAGTTCTTCCTCCAGAGATTTCTTCTCCTGTTCACAGGCCATTTTCATATCTGCCAGAACAAGTATCATTACTGCTGGATATAACACAGATTGTATATACTACATAATTACTACTGAATATATAAAATATAATATAAATAGAGTACTATACATATATTAGTATCACTTTTATTGGAGCCTAAAGGCTAACATTCATTATTATGTTAGTATTATTGCATTTCCATAGTACTTACTCTTGATGGACCTGTTATGCTCCTCCTCCTCCTGCTGTTTCTGCAGGAGCTCTGTCTCCTCCTGCTGCTTGTGTTTCAGCATCTCCTGAAGAACCTGCAGCTCCTTCTGCTTCTGCAACCTCAACTCCTTCAGCTGCTCCAACAAATTGTTCTCCAACTCCTCCTTCTCACACCGCAAACAATCCAATCGGGCCACAGGCCCCACTAGTGACACAGAACCACACACACACACACACACACACACACACACACAGAGAGAGATAAACATGTATAAATGTATAAGAATTTGTGGATAAAATTATTATGAGATTATTTATAATCAAACGACTACACTACACAACCACTTCTTCCTTTTATTTACATATTATACAGATATTTACATTTTATTTACCCGCGTGCGTCTCTCTTCTCCAAGGTAGCGGAGAGATATGAAGGGATAAAAGGGGAAAAGAATAAAATGCACGTCGGTTTTAAATTCGCAGGCTACCTGCGCTGAAGGCGTGGAAAACGAGCACATGACGGAAAGGCTTCCGTACCCGATGGGTCCAAATCACATGCCCAGCAAAGTAGCCTTAAACCTGGACACACAATGGAGACCATTTGACCCTTTAAAATCATTCTACAACCAGACTTCCAGGCCCAAGAGGTCACACAGTCATGCCCAGCAAAGTAGCTCTGGGCCTGGGCACACTTCACGCAGTTTGACCGTTTAAATAATACTACAACCAGACTTCCAGGCACAAGAGGTCACACAGTCATGCCCAGCAAGGTTACTTTAAACGTGGGCACACTTCAGACCGTTTCACTCTTTAAATCATTCAAAGCACCACATTTCAAGGCCCAAGAGGTCACAGAATCATGCCCATCAAAGTAGCTCTGGGCCTGGGCACACTTCACGCAGTTTGACCCTTTAAATAATACTACAACCAGACGCATACAGGTGCGCACATATACACAGATACACATTCTGTTTAATTTCTTCACATCTGCAGACTAGAGTAAGCTGAGGTTATAGTGTTAAACCAGGTACTACATAAACAGTATATAGTATATATACAGAGGATATAGTGTTAAACCAGGTACTACATACAGAGTATATAGTATACATACAGAGTATATAGTTTGACCAAAAGATCGTGCTGATCTTTGATCTCCTGGTTCTTCATCTCCAGCGCCACTTTCAGACTCATAATGTCCTCCTCTATGGGCTGGTATAACACACACACGAATCATCACTACAGCCAGTACAATGGAAAGGTGGGAATGTGTACTGCATGTGTACTGACGTTATAAGTGAAAGGTGGAGGTACTGGTGGATGTGTACTGACACTATAAGGGATCTCTACCTGCAGTGACAGTCTGAGCTTCTCAAGTTCTTCCTCCAGAGATTTCTTCTCCTGTTCACAGGCCATTTTCATATCTACCAGAGCAAGTATCATTACTGCTGGATATAACATAGATTGTATATACTACATAATTACTACTGAATATATAAAATATAATATATATAGTACTATACATATATTAGTATCACTTTTATTGGAGCCTAAAGGCTAGCATTCATTATTAGTTATGTTAGTATTATTGCATTTCCATAGTACTTACTCTTGATGGACCTGTTATGCTCCTCCTCCTCCTGCTGTTTCTGCAGGAGCTCTGTCTCCTCCTGCTGCTTGTGTTTCAGCATCTCCTGAAGAACCTGCAGCTCCTTCTGCTTCTGCAACCTCAACTCCTTCAGCTGCTCCAACAAACTGTTCTCCAACTCCTCCTTCTCACACCGCAAACACTCCAATCGGGCCACAGGCCCCACTAGTGACACAGAACCACACACACACACACAGACACAGACACACACACACACACACACACACATACACACACACACACAGAGAGAGATAAACATGTATAAATGTATAAGAATTTGTGGATAAAATTATTATGAGATTATTTATAATCAAACGACTACACTACACAACCACATCTTCCTTTTATTTCAATATTATACAGATATTTAGAGATATTTACATTTTATTTACCCGCGTGCGTCTCTCTTCTCCAAGGTAGCGTAGAGATATGAAAGGATAAAAGGGGAAAAGAATAAAATGCACGTCGGTTTTAAATTCGCAGGCTACCTGCGCTGAAGGCGTGGAAAACGAGCACGTGACGGAAAGGCTTCCGTACCCGATGGGTCCAAATCACATGCCCAGCAAAGTAGACTTAAACCTGGATACACAATGGAGACCATTTGACCCTTTAAAATCATACTACAAGCAGACTTCCAGGCCCAAGAGGTCACACAGCCATGCCCAGCAAAGTAGCTCTGGGCCTGGGCACACTTTACGCAGTTTGACCATTTAAATAAAACTAGAAACAGACTTCCTGGCCCAAGAGGTCACACAGTCATGCCCAGCAAGGTTGCTTTAAACGTGGGCACACTTCAGACCGTTTCACTCTTTAAATCATTCAAAGCACCACATTTCAAGGCCCAAGAGGTCACAGAATCATGCCCATCAAAGTAGCTCTGGGCCTGGGCACACTTCACGCAGTTTGACCCTTTAAATAATACTACAACCAGACACATACAGGTGCGCACATATACACAGATACACATTCTGTTTAATTTCTTCACATCTGCAGACTAGAGTAAGCTGAGGGTATAGTGTTAAACCAGGTACTACATAAACAGTATATAGTATATATACAGAGGATATAGTGTTAAACCAGGTACTACATACAGAGTATATAGTATACATACAGAGTATATAGTTTGACCAAAAGATCGTGCTGATCTTTGATCTCCTGGTTCTTCATCTCCAGCGCCACTTTCAGACTCATAATGTCCTCCTCTATGGGCTGGTATAACCCACGCACACGAATCATCACTACAGCCAGTACAATGGAAAGGTGGGAATGTGTACTGAATGTGTACTGACGTTATAAGTGAAAGGTGGAGGTACTGGTGGATGTGTACTGACACTATAAGGGATCTCTACCTGCAGTGACAGTCTGAGCTTCTCAAGTTCTTCCTCCAGAGATTTCTTCTCCTGTTCACAGGCCATTTTCATATCTGCCAGAACAAGTATCATTACTGCTGGATATAACACAGATTGTATATACTACATAATTACTACTGAATATATAAAATATAATATAGAGTACTATACATATATTAGTATCACTTTTATTGGAGCCTAAAGGCTAACATTCATTATTATGTTAGTATTATTGCATTTCCATAGTACTTACTCTTGATGGACCTGTTATGCTCCTCCTCCTCCTGCTGTTTCTGCAGGAGCTCTGTCTCCTCCTGCTGCTTGTGTTTCAGCATCTCCTGAAGAACCTGCAGCTCCTTCTGCTTCTGCAACCTCAACTCCTTCAGCTGCTCCAACAAATTGTTCTCCAACTCCTCCTTCTCACACCGCAAACAATCCAATCGGGCCACAGGCCCCACTAGTGACACAGAACCACACACACACACACACACACACACACACACACACACACACAGAGAGAGATAAACATGTATAAATGTATAAGAATTTGTGGATAAAATTATTATGAGATTATTTATAATCAAACGACTACACTACACAACCACTTCTTCCTTTTATTTACATATTATACAGATATTTACATTTTATTTACCCGCGTGCGTCTCTCTTCTCCAAGGTAGCGGAGAGATATGAAGGGATAAAAGGGGAAAAGAATAAAATGCACGTCGGTTTTAAATTCGCAGGCTACCTGCGCTGAAGGCGTGGAAAACGAGCACGTGACGGAAAGGCTTCCGTACCCGATGGGTCCAAATCACATGCCCAGCAAAGTAGCCTTAAACCTGGACACACAATGGAGACCATTTGACCCTTTAAAATCATACTACAACCAGACTTCCAGGCCCAAGAGGTCACACAGTCATGCCCAGCAAAGTAGCTCTGGGCCTGGGCACACTTCACGCAGTTTGACCGTTTAAATAAAACTAGAAACAGACTTCCTGGCCCAAGAGGTCACACAGTCATGCCCAGCAAGGTTGCTTAAACGTGGGCACACTTCAGACCGTTTCACTCTTTAAATCATTCAAAGCACCACATTTCAAGGCCCAAGAGGTCACAGAATCATGCCCATCAAAGTAGCTCTGGGCCTGGGCACACTTCACGCAGTTTGACCCTTTAAATAATACTACAACCAGACACATACAGGTGCGCACATATACACAGATACACATTCTGTTTAAATTTCTTCACATCTGCAGACTAGAGTAAGCTGAGGGTATAGTGTTAAACCAGGTACTACATAAACAGTATATAGTATATATACAGAGGATATAGTGTTAAACCAGGTACTACATACAGAGTATATAGTATACATACAGAGTATATAGTTTGACCAAAAGATCGTGCTGATCTTTGATCTCCTGGTTCTTCATCTCCAGCGCCACTTTCAGACTCATAATGTCCTCCTCTATGGGCTGGTATAACACACACACGAATCATCACTACAGCCAGTACAATGGAAAGGTGGGAATGTGTACTGAATGTGTACTGACGTTATAAGTGAAAGGTGGAGCTACTGGTGGATGTGTACTGACACTATAAGGGATCTCTACCTGCAGTGACAGTCTGAGCTTCTCAAGTTCTTCCTCCAGAGATTTCTTCTCCTGTTCACAGGCCATTTTCATATCTGCCAGAGCAAGTATAATTACTGCTGGATATAACACAGATTGTATATACTACATAATTACTACTGAATATATAAAATATAATATAAATAGTACTATACATATATTAGTATCACTTTTATTGGAGCCTAAAGGCTAACATTCATTATTAGTTATGTTAGTATTATTGCATTTCCATAGTACTTACCCTTGAGGGACCTGTTATGCTCCTCCTCCTCCTGCTGTTTCTGCAGGAGCTCTGTCTCCTCCTGCTGCTTGTGTTTCAGCATCTCCTGAAGAACCTGCAGCTCCTTCTGCTTCTGCAACCTCAACTCCTTCAGCTGCTCCAACAAACTGTTCTCCAACTCCTCCTTCTCACACCGCAAACACTCCAATCGGGCCACAGGCCCCACTAGTGACACAGAACCACACACACACACACAGACACACACACAGACACACACACAGACACACACAAAGAGAGAGATAAACATGTATAAATGTATAAGAATTTGTGGATAAAATTATTATGAGATTATTCATAATCAAACGACTACACTACACAACCACTTCTTCCTTTTATTTACATGTTATACAGATATTTACAGATATTTACATTTTATTTACCCGCGTGCGTCTCTCTTCTCCAAGGTAGCGGAGAGATATGAAAGGATAAAAGGGGAAAAGAATAAAATGCACGTCGGTTTTAATTTCGCAGGCTACCTGCGCTGAAGGCGTGGAAAACGAGCACGTGACGGAAAGGCTTCCGTACCCGATGGGTCCAAATCACATGCCCAGCAAAGTAGCCTTAAACCTGGACACACAATGGAGACCATTTGACCCTTTAAAATCATACTACAACCAGACTTCCAGGCCCAAGAGGTCACACAGTCATGCACAGCAAAGTAGCTCTGGGCCTGGGCACACTTCACGCAGTTTGACCGTTTAAATAAAAGTAGAAACAGACTTCCTGGCCCAAGAGGTCACACAGTCATGCCCAGCAAGGATGCTTTAAACGTGGGCACACTTCAGACCGTTTCACTCTTTAAATCATTCAAAGCACCACATTTCAAGGCCCAAGAGGTCACAGAATCATGCCCATCAAAGTAGCTCTGCGCCTGGGCACACTTCACGCAGTTTGACCCTTTAAATAATACTACAACCAGACACATACAGGTGCGCACATATACACAGATACACATTCTGTTTAATTTCTTCACATCTGCAGACTAGAGTAAGCTGAGGGTATAGTGTTAAACCAGGTACTACATAAACAGTATATAGTATATATACAGAGGATATAGTGTTAAACCAGGTACTACATACAGAGTATATAGTTTGACCAAAAGATCGTGCTGATCTTTGATCTCCTGGTTCTTCATCTCCAGTGCCACTTTCAGACTCATAATGTCCTCCTCTATGGGCTGGTATAACACACACACGAATCATCACTACAGCCAGTACAATGGAAAGGTGGGAATGTGTACTGAATGTGTACTGACGTTATAAGTGAAAGGTGGAGGTACTGGTGGATGTGTACTGACACTAGAAGGGATCTCTACCTGCAGTGACAGTCTGAGCTTCTCAAGTTCTTCCTCCAGAGATTTCTTCTCCTGTTCACTGGCCATTTTCATATCTGCCAGAGCAAGTATCATTACTGCTGGATATAACACAGATTGTATATACTACATAATTACTACTGAATATATAAAATATAATATATATAGTACTATACATATATTAGTATCACTTTTATTGGAGCCTAAAGGCTAACATTCATTATTAGTTATGTTAGTATTATTGCATTTCCATAGTACTTACTCTTGATGGACCTGTTATGCTCCTCCTCCTCCTGCTGTTTCTGCAGGAGCTCTGTCTCCTCCTGCTGCTTGTGTTTCAGCATCTCCTGAAGAACCTGCAGCTCCTTCTGCTTCTGCAACCTCAACTCCTTCAGCTGCTCCAACAAACTGTTCTCCAACTCCTCCTTCTTACACCGCAAACACTCCAATCGGGCCACAGGCCCCACTAGTGACACAGAACCACACACACACACACACACACACACACACACACACACACACACACACAGAGAGAGATAAACATGTATAAATGTATAAGAATATGAGGATAAAATTATTATGAGATTATTTATAATCAAACGACTACACTATACAACCACTTCTTCCTTTTATTTAGATATTATACAGATATGTACAGATATTTACATTTTATTTACCCGCGTGCGTCTCTCTTCTCCAAGGTAGTGGAGAGATATGAAGGGATAAAAGGGGAAAAGAATAAAATGCACGTCGGTTTTAAATTCGCAGGCTACCTGCGCTGAAGGCGTGGAAAACGAGCACGTAACGGACAGGCTTCCGTACCCGATGGGTCCAAATCACATGCCCAGCAAAGTAGCCTTAAACCTGGACACACAATGGAGACCATTTGACCCTTTAAAATCATACTACAACCAGACTTCCAGGCCCAAGAGGTCACACAGTCATGCCCAGCAAAGTAGCTCTGGGCCTGGGCACACTTCACGCAGTTTGACCCTTTAACCAAAACTAGAAACAGACCTGCAAGCCCAGGAGCTCACAGAATCATACCCAGTAAAGTAGCTAGCTAGCTTTCAGCTCAGTAACCGTAGCTAGCTAGCTAGCTATCAGCTCAGTAAACCATACAATCAAATGTCCACCAAGCATTTAAACCGCAAGCATTTAAACCACTAGATACCGCTAGTTACCGGCTGCACGGTTAACAGTGCAAAGCCATTACCAAGCTACCTAGCTAGCTAGCTAGCTACCGGAAGCACTTTTAACAGTGCAAAGTCAGTAGCTAGCTAGTAGTAGCTACTGTAGCTAGCTAGCTACCGGAAGCACTTTTAACAGTGCAAAGTCAGTAGCTAGCTAGTAGTAGCTACTGTAGCTAGCTAGCTACCGGAAGCACTTTTAACAGTGCAAAGTCAGTAGCTAGCTAGTAGTAGCTACTGTAGCTAGCTAGCTAGCTACTGACTTTGCACTGTTAACCTTGCAGCCGGTAGCTCGCTAGCTAGCTAGCAGCTCAGTAACCGTACAAATTCGCCTGCTGCTGAAAACTGTCAAGTTGTATTTATAGCTTTCGTTTTAGTTCTCTCAGCTTACTTATTTGGTTTTTTTGTGTGTGTGTTTTTTTCAGGGAAGTTTAATAATTTCTTAGAAATCTTGGAACATTTTGCCAGTTGGCATCTAGGAAAGCCTTTCTGCCCACAGACAATAAACACAAGCCAGAATTCCTCAAACAGGAATGAATCTACTAATTTAGTAACATTTCAGGCACATGAGTGGAGGAACTAGCAAATTCTAAATGATGAAATCGAAGCTGATAAAAATCCATGAAAATATAAACTGGTCATGAAAAAATGCTTGTGAATTGAAAATGTAAGTGATAGGATTAAAACAGTCTTGATTTGATATATTTTTAAAAATCAAATATCAAGTTTGATCATTCATGACCAAGGGAGTTTCTATGAGGGTGTAAACAACAAATGCATGTGAACTAAATACTACAGTGGTATATAATTAAATAATTGGAATAACTTTGTGTCACGTCATTTAACGTTTAACTCAAGCCGTTTGTGTTACCGGACTCTTTTATCACTTAACATTAGTAACTGTTTTAG
This sequence comes from Electrophorus electricus, assembly GCF_041902795.1. Classification (NCBI taxonomy): domain Eukaryota; kingdom Metazoa; phylum Chordata; class Actinopteri; order Gymnotiformes; family Gymnotidae; genus Electrophorus; species Electrophorus electricus. The sequence goes on along the minus strand of NC_137505.1, from coordinate 26,955,268 downwards.
TTGCCTTGTTTATCCAATAACATTCATTAATTAATCAATCCATGGTTTAACCCAAGCAATTTTCGTTACTTCCGCCTCTCGACGCAAAAATGTCAATCAGAACGTTGCGCCCGCAAACTTCAAATAAACGATAAATAAGGCAAGTAATAAAAATGGATAAAGTTGAAAGATAAGTTGATTAAACTTGAGTCAAATAAAACTACTTATCAGTCAAAACGTCAATTCATATGCATTTTATTGACTCAAAATTTAATTTACGTGCATTTTAATCAGCCATATTTTTGGTGTATAGACCTGAGTTTTGTCGTTGAAGAGAATAAAAGAATCCGTCGTGTAAACTTACGCCATCTGCAGGCTGAGATGGTGTTGGGTTGACCCGGATGTGACGTTTGCCAAGCTGATGACATATCACGATATTAATTGTGAGATTTCCTTACCATCTTTGCTCTTCGCAGAAGGGCACAGTGCGGTTTACAGGGCACAGTTTGACCCTTTAAATAATACTACAACCAGACTTCCAGGCACAAGAGGTCACACAGTCATGCCCAGCAAGGTTGCTTTAAACGTGGGCACACTTCAGACCGTTTCACTCTTTAAATCGTTCAAAGCACCAGATTTCAAGGCCCAAGAGGTCACAGAATCATGCCCAGCAAAGTAGCTCTGGGCCTGGGCACACTTCATGCAGTTTGACCCTTTAAATAATACTACAACCAGACTTCCAGGCACAAGAGGTCACACAGTCATGCCCAGCAAAGTAGCTCTGGGCCTGGGCACACTTCATGCAGTTTGACCCTTTAAATAATACTACAACCAGACTTCCAGGCACAAGAGGTCACACAGTCATGCACAGCAAAGTAGTGCTGGGCCAGGGCACACTTCATGTACTTTGTGCCTTTAAATAATACTACAACCAGACTTCCAAGCCGAAGAGGTCACAGAGTCATGCCCAGCAAAGTCGCTATGGGCCTGGGCAGACCATGCAATTTGACCCTTTAACCAAAACTAGAAACAGAACTCAAAGCCCAGGAGGTCACAGAATCATGCCCATCAAAGTAGCTCTGGGCCTGTGTACACTTCAGGCCATTTCACCTTTTATATAATGGAAACACCAGACCTCCAGGCCCAAGAGGTCACACAGTCATGCCCAGAAAAGTAACTCTGGGCCTATACACACTTCACGCAGTTTGACCGTTTAAATAAAACTAGAAACAGACTTCCTGGCCCAAGAGGTCACACAGTCATGCCCAGCAAGGTTGCTTTAAACGTGGGCACACTTCAGACCGTTTCACTCTTTAAATCATTCAAAGCACCACATTTCAAGGCCCAAGAGGTCACAGAATCATGCCCATCAAAGTAGCTCTGGGCCTGGGCACACTTTACGGAGTTTGACCCTTTAAATAATACTACAACCAGACACATACAGGTGCGCACATATACACAGATACACATTCTGTTTAATTTCTTCACATCTGCAGACTAGAGTAAGCTGAGGGTATAGTGTTAAACCAGGTACTACATAAACAGTATATAGTATATATACAGAGGATATAGTGTTAAACCAGGTACTACATACAGAGTATATAGTATACATACAGAGTATATAGTTTGACCAAAAGATCGTGCTGATCTTTGATCTCCTGGTTCTTCATCTCCAGCGCCACTTTCAGACTCATAATGTCCTCCTCTATGGGCTGGTATAACCCACACATACGAATCATCACTACAGCCAGTACAATGGAAAGGTGGGAATGTGTACTGAATGTGTACTGACGTTATAAGTGAAAGGTGGAGGTACTGGTGGATGTGTACTGACACTATAAGGGATCTCTACCTGCAGTGACAGTCTGAGCTTCTCAAGTTCTTCCTCCAGAGATTTCTTCTCCTGTTCACAGGCCATTTTCATATCTGCCAGAGCAAGTATCATTACTGCTGGATATAACATAGATTGTATATACTACATAATTACTACTGAATATATAAAATATAATATATATAGTACTATACATATATTAGTATCACTTTTATTGGAGCCTAAAGGCTAGCATTCATTATTAGTTATGTTAGTATTATTGCATTTCCATAGTACTTACTCTTGATGGACCTGTTATGCTCCTCCTCCTCCTGCTGTTTCTGCAGGAGCTCTGTCTCCTCCTGCTGCTTGTGTTTCAGCATCTCCTGAAGAACCTGCAGCTCCTTCTGCTTCTGCAACCTCAACTCCTTCAGCTGCTCCAACAAATTGTTCTCCAACTCCTCCTTCTCACACCGCAAACACTCCAATCGGGCCACAGGCCCCACTAGTGACACAGAACCACACACACACACACACACAGAGAGAGAGATAAACATGTATAAATGTATAAGAATTTGTGGATAAAATTATTATGAGATTATTTATAATCAAACGACTACACTACACAACCACATCTTCCTTTTATTTACATATTATACAGACATTTAGAGATATTTACATTTTATTTACCCGCGTGCGTCTCTCTTCTCCAAGGTAGCGGAGAGATATGAAAGGATAAAAGGGGAAAAGAATAAAATGCACGTCGGTTTTAAATTCGCAGGCTACCTGCGCTGAAGGCGTGGAAAACGAGCACGTGACGGAAAGGCTTCCGTACCCGATGGGTCCAAATCACATGCCCAGCAAAGTAGCCTTAAACCTGGACACACAATGGAGACCATTTGACCCTTTAAAATCATACTACAAGCAGACTTCCAGGCCCAAGAGGTCACAAAGTCATGCCCAGCAAAGTAGCTCTGGGCCTGGGCACACTTCACGCAGTTTGACCGTTTAAATAAAACTAGAAACAGACTTCCTGGCCCAAGAGGTCACACAGTCATGCCTGGGTCTGGGCACACTTCACGCAGTTTGACCCTTTAAATAATACTACAACCAGACACATACAGGTGCGCACATATACACAGATACACATTCTGTTTAATTTCTTCACATCTGCAGACTAGAGAAAGCTGAGGGTATAGTGTTAAACCAGGTACTACATAAACAGTATATAGTATATATACAGAGGATATAGTGTTAAACCAGGTACTACATACAGAGTATATAGTATACATACAGAGTATATAGTTTGACCAAAAGATCGTGCTGATCTTTGATCTCCTGGTTCTTCATCTCCAGCGCCACTTTCAGACTCATAATGTCCTCCTCTATGGGCTGGTATAACCCACACACACGAATCATCACTAAAGCCAGTACAATGGAAAGGTGGGAATGTGTACTGAATGTGTATTGACGTTATAAGTGAAAGGTGGAGGTACTGGTGGATGTGTACTGACACTATAAGGGATCTCTACCTGCAGTGACAGTCTGAGCTTCTCAAGTTCTTCCTCCAGAGATTTCTTCTCCTGTTCACAGGCCATTTTCATATCTGCCAGAGCAAGTATCATTACTGCTGGATATAACACAGATTGTATATACTACATAATTACTACTGAATATATAAAATATAATATATATAGTACTATACATATATTAGTATCACTTTTATTGGAGCCTAAAGGCTAACATTCATTATTAGTTATGTTAGTATTATTGCATTTCCATAGTACTTACTCTTGATGGACCTGTTATGCTCCTACTCCTCCTGCTGTTTCTGCAAGAGCTCTGTCTCCTCCTGCTGCTTGTGTTTCAGCATCTCCTGAAGAACCTGCAGCTCCTTCTGCTTCTGCAACCTCAACTCCTTCAGCTGCTCCAACAAACTGTTCTCAAACTCCTTCTCACACCGCAAACACTCCAATCGGGCCACAGGCCCCACTAGTGACACAGAACCACACACACACACACACAGACACACACACAGACACACACACAGACACACACACAAAGAGAGAGATAAACATGTATAAATGTATAAGAATTTGTGGATAAAATTATTATGAGATTATTCATAATCAAACGACTACACTACACAACCACTTCTTCCTTTTATTTACATGTTATACAGATATTTACAGATATTTACATTTTATTTACCCGCGTGCGTCTCTCTTCTCCAAGGTAGCGGAGAGATATGAAAGGATAAAAGGGGAAAAGAATAAAATGCACGTCGGTTTTAATTTCGCAGCCTACCTGCGCTGAAGGCGTGGAAAACGAGCACGTGACGGAAAGGCTTGCGTACCCGATGGGTCCAAATCACATGCCCAGCAAAGTAGCCTTAAACCTGGACACACAATGGAGACCATTTGACCCTTTAAAATCATACTACAACCAGACTTCCAGGCCCAAGAGGTCACACAGTCATGCACAGCAAAGTAGCTCTGGGCCTGGGCACACTTCACGCAGTTTGACCGTTTAAATAAAAGTAGAAACAGACTTCCTGGCCCAAGAGGTCACACAGTCATGCCCAGCAAGGATGCTTTAAACGTGGGCACACTTCAGACCGTTTCACTCTTTAAATCATTCAAAGCACCACATTTCAAGGCCCAAGAGGTCACAGAATCATGCCCATCAAAGTAGCTCTGGGCCTGGGCACACTTCACGCAGTTTGACCCTTTAAATAATACTACAACCAGACACATACAGGTGCGCACATATACACAGATACACATTCTGTTTAAATTTCTTCACATCTGAAGACTAGAGTAAGCTGAGGGTATAGTGTTAAACCAGGTACTACATAAACAGTATATAGTATATATACAGAGGATATAGTGTTAAACCAGGTACTACATACAGAGTATATAGTATACATACAGAGTATATAGTTTGACCAAAAGATCGTGCTGATCTTTGATCTCCTGGTTCTTCATCTCCAGCGCCACTTTCAGACTCATAAAGTCCTCCTCTATGGGCTGGTATAACACACACACGAATCATCACTACAGCCAGTACAATGGAAAGGTGGGAATGTGTACTGAATGTGTACTGACGTTATAAGTGAGAGGTGGAGGTACTGGTGGATGTGTACTGACACTATAAGGGATCTCTACCTGCAGTGACAGTCTGAGCTTCTCAAGTTCTTCCTCCAGAGATTTCTTCTCCTGTTCACAGGCCATTTTCATATCTGCCAGAGCAAGTATCATTACTGCTGGATATAACACAGATTGTATATACTACATAATTACTACTGTATATTAGTATCACTTTTATTGGAGCCTAAAGGCTAACATTCATTATTAGTTATGTTAGTATTATTGCATTTCCATAGTACTTACTCTTGATGGACCTGTTATGCTCCTCCTCCTCCTGCTGTTTCTGCAGGAGCTCTGTCTCCTCCTGCTGCTTGTGTTTCAGCATCTCCTGAAGAACCTGCAGCTCCTTCTGCTTCTGCAACCTCAACTCCTTCAGCTGCTCCAACAAATTGTTCTCCAACTCCTCCTTCTCACACCGCAAACACTCCAATCGGGCCACAGGCCCCACTAGTGACACAGAACCACACACACACACACAGAGAGAGAGATAAACATGTATAAATGTATAAGAATTTGTGGATAAAATTATTATGAGATTATTTATAATCAAACGACTACACTACACAACCACATCTTCCTTTTATTTACATATTATACAGATATTTAGAGATATTTACATTTTATTTACCCGCGTGCGTCTCTCTTCTCCAAGGTAGCGGAGAGATATGAAAGGATAAAAGGGGAAAAGAATAAAATGCACGTCGGTTTTAAATTCGCAGGCTACCTGCGCTGAAGGCGTGGAAAACGAGCACGTGACGGAAAGGCTTCCGTACCCGATGTGTCCAAATCACATGCCCAGCAAAGTAGCCTTAAACCTGGACACACAATGGAGACCATTTGACCCTTTAAAATCATACTACAACCAGACTTCCAGGCCCAAGAGGTCACACAGTCATGCCCAGCAAAGTAGCTCTGGGCCTGGGCACACTTCACGCAGTTTGACCGTTTAAATAAAACTAAACCAGACACATACAGGTGCGCACATATACACAGATACACATTCTGTTTAATTTCTTCACATCTGCAGACTAGAGTAAGCTGAGGGTATAGTGTTAAACCAGGTACTACATAAACAGTATATAGTATATATACAGAGGATATAGTGTTAAACCAGGTACTACATACAGAGTATATAGTATACATACAGAGTATATAGTTTGACCAAAAGATCGTGCTGATCTTTGATCTCCTGGTTCTTCATCTCCAGCGCCACTTTCAGACTCATAATGTCCTCCTCTATGGGCTGGTATAACACACACACGAATCATCACTACAGCCAGTACAATGAAAAGGTGGGAATGTGTACTTAATGTGTACTGACGTTATAAGTGAAAGGTGGAGCTACTGGTGGATGTGTACTGACACTATAAGGGATCTCTACCTGCAGTGACAGTCTGAGCTTCTCAAGTCCTTCCTCCAGAGATTTCTTCTCCTGTTCACAGGCCATTTTCATATCTGCCAGAGCAAGTATCATTACTGCTGGATATAACACAGATTGTATATACTACATAATTACTACTGAATATATAAAATATAATATATATAGTACTATACATATATTAGTATCACTTTTATTGGAGCCTAAAGGCTAACATTCATTATTAGTTATGTTAGTATTATTGCATTTCCATAGTACTTACTCTTGATGGACCTGTTATGCTCCTCCTCCTCCTGCTGTTTCTGCAGGAGCTCTGTCTCCTCCTGCTGCTTGTGTTTCAGCATCTCCTGAAGAACCTGCAGCTCCTTCTGCTTCTGCAACCTCAACTCCTTCAGCTGCTCCAACAAATTGTTCTCCAACTCCTCCTTCTCACACCGCAAACACTCCAATCGGGCCACAGGCCCCACTAGTGACACAGAACCACACACACACACACACAGAGAGAGATAAACATGTATAAATGTATAAGAATTTGTGGATAAAATTATTATGAGATTATTTATAATGAAACGACTACACTACACAACCACTTCTTCCTTTTATTTACATATTATACAGATATTTACAGATATTTACATTTTATTTACCCGCGTGCGTCTCTCTTCTCCAAGGTAGCGGAGAGATATGAAAGGATAAAAGGGGAAAAGAATAAAATGCACGTCGGTTTTAAATTCGCAGGCTACCTGCGCTGAAGGCGTGGAAAACGAGCACGTGACGGAAAGGCTTCCGTACCCGATGGGTCCAAATCACATGCCCAGCAAAGTAGCCTTAAACCTGGACACACAATGGAGACCATTTGACCCTTTAAAATCATACTACAAGCAGACTTCCAGGCCCAAGAGGTCACAAAGTCATGCCCAGCAAAGTAGCTCTGGGCCTGGGCACACTTCACGCAGTTTGACCGTTTAAATAAAACTAGAAACAGACTTCCTGGCCCAAGAGGTCACACAGTCATGCCTGGGTCTGGGCACACTTCACGCAGTTTGACCCTTTAAATAATACTACAACCAGACACATACAGGTGCGCACATATACACAGATACACATTCTGTTTAATTTCTTCACATCTGCAGACTAGAGAAAGCTGAGGGTATAGTGTTAAACCAGGTACTACATAAACAGTATATAGTATATATACAGAGGATATAGTGTTAAACCAGGTACTACATACAGAGTATATAGTATACATACAGAGTATATAGTTTGACCAAAAGATCGTGCTGATCTTTGATCTCCTGGTTCTTCATCTCCAGCGCCACTTTCAGACTCATAATGTCCTCCTCTATGGGCTGGTATAACCCACACACACGAATCATCACTAAAGCCAGTACAATGGAAAGGTGGGAATGTGTACTGAATGTGTATTGACGTTATAAGTGAAAGGTGGAGGTACTGGTGGATGTGTACTGACACTATAAGGGATCTCTACCTGCAGTGACAGTCTGAGCTTCTCAAGTTCTTCCTCCAGAGATTTCTTCTCCTGTTCACAGGCCATTTTCATATCTGCCAGAGCAAGTATCATTACTGCTGGATATAACACAGATTGTATATACTACATAATTACTACTGAATATATAAAATATAATATATATAGTACTATACATATATTAGTATCACTTTTATTGGAGCCTAAAGGCTAACATTCATTATTAGTTATGTTAGTATTATTGCATTTCCATAGTACTTACTCTTGATGGACCTGTTATGCTCCTACTCCTCCTGCTGTTTCTGCAAGAGCTCTGTCTCCTCCTGCTGCTTGTGTTTCAGCATCTCCTGAAGAACCTGCAGCTCCTTCTGCTTCTGCAACCTCAACTCCTTCAGCTGCTCCAACAAACTGTTCTCAAACTCCTTCTCACACCGCAAACACTCCAATCGGGCCACAGGCCCCACTAGTGACACAGAACCACACACACACACACACAGACACACACACAGACACACACACAGACACACACACAAAGAGAGAGATAAACATGTATAAATGTATAAGAATTTGTGGATAAAATTATTATGAGATTATTCATAATCAAACGACTACACTACACAACCACTTCTTCCTTTTATTTACATGTTATACAGATATTTACAGATATTTACATTTTATTTACCCGCGTGCGTCTCTCTTCTCCAAGGTAGCGGAGAGATATGAAAGGATAAAAGGGGAAAAGAATAAAATGCACGTCGGTTTTAATTTCGCAGCCTACCTGCGCTGAAGGCGTGGAAAACGAGCACGTGACGGAAAGGCTTGCGTACCCGATGGGTCCAAATCACATGCCCAGCAAAGTAGCCTTAAACCTGGACACACAATGGAGACCATTTGACCCTTTAAAATCATACTACAACCAGACTTCCAGGCCCAAGAGGTCACACAGTCATGCACAGCAAAGTAGCTCTGGGCCTGGGCACACTTCACGCAGTTTGACCGTTTAAATAAAAGTAGAAACAGACTTCCTGGCCCAAGAGGTCACACAGTCATGCCCAGCAAGGATGCTTTAAACGTGGGCACACTTCAGACCGTTTCACTCTTTAAATCATTCAAAGCACCACATTTCAAGGCCCAAGAGGTCACAGAATCATGCCCATCAAAGTAGCTCTGGGCCTGGGCACACTTCACGCAGTTTGACCCTTTAAATAATACTACAACCAGACACATACAGGTGCGCACATATACACAGATACACATTCTGTTTAAATTTCTTCACATCTGAAGACTAGAGTAAGCTGAGGGTATAGTGTTAAACCAGGTACTACATAAACAGTATATAGTATATATACAGAGGATATAGTGTTAAACCAGGTACTACATACAGAGTATATAGTATACATACAGAGTATATAGTTTGACCAAAAGATCGTGCTGATCTTTGATCTCCTGGTTCTTCATCTCCAGCGCCACTTTCAGACTCATAAAGTCCTCCTCTATGGGCTGGTATAACACACACACGAACCATCACTACAGCCAGTACATTGGAAAGGTGGGAATGTGTACTGAATGTGTACTGACGTTATAAGTGAGAGGTGGAGGTACTGGTGGATGTGTACTGACACTATAAGGGATCTCTACCTGCAGTGACAGTCTGAGCTTCTCAAGTTCTTCCTCCAGAGATTTCTTCTCCTGTTCACAGGCCATTTTCATATCTGCCAGAGCAAGTATCATTACTGCTGGATATAACACAGATTGTATATACTACATAATTACTACTGAATATATAAAATATAATATATATAGTACTATACATATATTAGTATCACTTTTATTGGAGCCTAAAGGCTAACATTCATTATTAGTTATGTTAGTATTATTGCATTTCCATAGTACTTACTCTTGATGGACCTGTTATGCTCCTCCTCCTCCTGCTGTTTCTGCAGGAGCTCTGTCTCCTCCTGCTGCTTGTGTTTCAGCATCTCCTGAAGAACCTGCAGCTCCTTCTGCTTCTGCAACCTCAACTCCTTCAGCTGCTCCAACAAATTGTTCTCCAACTCCTCCTTCTCACACCGCAAACACTCCAATCGGGCCACAGGCCCCACTAGTGACACAGAACCACACACACACACACAGAGAGAGAGATAAACATGTATAAATGTATAAGAATTTGTGGATAAAATTATTATGAGATTATTTATAATCAAACGACTACACTACACAACCACATCTTCCTTTTATTTACATATTATACAGATATTTAGAGATATTTACATTTTATTTACCCGCGTGCGTCTCTCTTCTCCAAGGTAGCGGAGAGATATGAAAGGATAAAAGGGGAAAAGAATAAAATGCACGTCGGTTTTAAATTCGCAGGCTACCTGCGCTGAAGGCGTGGAAAACGAGCACGTGACGGAAAGGCTTCCGTACCCGATGTGTCCAAATCACATGCCCAGCAAAGTAGCCTTAAACCTGGACACACAATGGAGACCATTTGACCCTTTAAAATCATACTACAACCAGACTTCCAGGCCCAAGAGGTCACACAGTCATGCCCAGCAAAGTAGCTCTGGGCCTGGGCACACTTCACGCAGTTTGACCGTTTAAATAAAACTAAACCAGACACATACAGGTGCGCACATATACACAGATACACATTCTGTTTAATTTCTTCACATCTGCAGACTAGAGTAAGCTGAGGGTATAGTGTTAAACCAGGTACTACATAAACAGTATATAGTATATATACAGAGGATATAGTGTTAAACCAGGTACTACATACAGAGTATATAGTATACATACAGAGTATATAGTTTGACCAAAAGATCGTGCTGATCTTTGATCTCCTGGTTCTTCATCTCCAGCGCCACTTTCAGACTCATAATGTCCTCCTCTATGGGCTGGTATAACACACACACGAATCATCACTACAGCCAGTACAATGGAAAGGTGGGAATGTGTACTGAATGTGTACTGACGTTATAAGTGAAAGGTGGAGCTACTGGTGGATGTGTACTGACACTATAAGGGATCTCTACCTGCAGTGACAGTCTGAGCTTCTCAAGTCCTTCCTCCAGAGATTTCTTCTCCTGTTCACAGGCCATTTTCATATCTGCCAGAGCAAGTATCATTACTGCTGGATATAACACAGATTGTATATACTACATAATTACTACTGAATATATAAAATATAATATATATAGTACTATACATATATTAGTATCACTTTTATTGGAGCCTAAAGGCTAACATTCATTATTAGTTATGTTAGTATTATTGCATTTCCATAGTACTTACTCTTGATGGACCTGTTATGCTCCTCCTCCTCCTGCTGTTTCTGCAGGAGCTCTGTCTCCTCCTGCTGCTTGTGTTTCAGCATCTCCTGAAGAACCTGCAGCTCCTTCTGCTTCTGCAACCTCAACTCCTTCAGCTGCTCCAACAAATTGTTCTCCAACTCCTCCTTCTCACACCGCAAACACTCCAATCGGGCCACAGGCCCCACTAGTGACACAGAACCACACACACACACACACAGAGAGAGATAAACATGTATAAATGTATAAGAATTTGTGGATAAAATTATTATGAGATTATTTATAATGAAACGACTACACTACACAACCACTTCTTCCTTTTATTTACATATTATACAGATATTTACAGATATTTACATTTTATTTACCCGCGTGCGTCTCTCTTCTCCAAGGTAGCGGAGAGATATGAAAGGATAAAAGGGGAAAAGAATAAAATGCACGTCGGTTTTAAATTCGCAGGCTACCTGCGCTGAAGGCGTGGAAAACGAGCACGTGACGGAAAGGCTTCCGTACCCGATGGGTCCAAATCACATGCCAAGCAAAGTAGCCTTAAACCTGGACACACAATGGAGACCATTTGACCCTTTAAAATCATACTACAACCAGACTTCCAGGCCCAAGAGGTCACACAGTCATGCCCAGCAAAGTAGCTCTGGGCATGGGCACACTTCACGCAGTTTGACCGTTTAAATAAAAGTAGAAACAGACTTCCTGGCCCAAGAGGTCACACAGTCATGCCCAGCAAGGATGCTTTAAACGTGGGCACACTTCAGACCGTTTCACTCTTTAAATCATTCAAAGCACCACATTTCAAGGCCCAAGAGGTCACAGAATCATGCCCATCAAAGTAGCTCTGGGCCTGGGCACACTTCATGCAGTTTGACCCTTTAAATAATACTACAACCAGACACATACAGGTGCGCACATATACACAGATACACATTCTGTTTAATTTATTCACATCTGCAGACTAGAGTAAGCTGAGGGTATAGTGTTAAACCAGGTACTACATAAACAGTATATAGTATATATACAGAGGATATAATGTTAAACCAGGTACTACATACAGAGTATATAGTTTGACCAAAAGATCGTGCTGATCTTTGATCTCCTGGTTCTTCATCTCCAGCGCCACTTTCAGACTCATAATGTCCTCCTCTATGGGCTGGTATAACACACACACGAATCATCACTACAGCCAGTACAATGGAAAGGTGGGAATGTGTACTGAATGTGTACTGACGTTATAAGTGAAAGGTGGAGGTACTGGTGGATGTGTACTGACACTATAAGGGATCTCTACCTGCAGTGACAGTCTGAGCTTCTCAAGTTCTTCCTCCAGAGATTTCTTCTCCTGTTCACAAGCCATTTTCATATCTGCCAGAGCAAGTATCATTACTGCTGGATATAACACAGATTGTATATACTACATAATTACTACTGAATATATAAAATATAATATATATAGTACTATACATATATTAGTATCACTTTTATTGGAGCCTAAAGGCTAACATTCATTATTAGTTATGTTAGTATTATTGCATTTCCATAGTACTTACCCTTGAGGGACCTGTTATGCTCCTCCTCCTCCTGCTGTTTCTGCAGGAGCTCTGTCTCCTCCTGCTGCTTGTGTTTCAGCATCTCCTGAAGAACCTGCAGCTCCTTCTGCTTCTGCAACCTCAACTCCTTCAGCTGCTCCAACAAACTGTTCTCCAACTCCTCCTTCTCACACCGCAAACACTCCAATCGGGCCACAGGCCCCACTAGTGACACAGAACCACACACACACACACACAGACACACACACACACACACACACAAAGAGAGAGATAAACATGTATAAATGTATAAGAATTTGTGGATAAAATTATTATGAGATTATTTATAATGAAACGACTACACTACACAACCACTTCTTCCTTTTATTTACATATTATACAGATATTTAGAGATATTTACATTTTATTTACCCGCGTGCGTCTCTCTTCTCCAAGGTAGCGGAGAGATATGAAAGGATAAAAGGGGAAAAGAATAAAATGCACGTCGGTTTTAAATTCGCAGGCTACCTGCGCTGAAGGCGTGGAAAACGAGCACGTGACGGAAAGGCTTCCGTACCCGATGGGTCCAAATCACATGCCCAGCAAAGTAGCCTTAAACCTGGACACACAATGGAGACCATTTGACCCTTTAAATAATACTACAACCAGACACATACAGGTGCGCACATATACACAGATACACATTCTGTTTAAATTTCTTCACATCTGCAGACTAGAGTAAGCTGAGGGTATAGTGTTAAACCAGGAACTACATAAACAGTATATAGTATATATACAGAGGATATAGTGTTAAACCAGGTACTACATACAGAGTATATAGTATACATACAGAGTATATAGTTTGACCAAAAGATCGTGCTGATCTTTGATCTCCTGGTTCTTCATCTCCAGCGCCACTTTCAGACTCATAAAGTCCTCCTCTATGGGCTGGTATAACACACACACGAATCATATCTACAGCCAGTACAATGGAAAGGTGGGAATGTGTACTGAATGTGTACTGACGTTATAAGTGAAAGGTGGAGGTACTGGTGGATGTGTACTGACACTATAAGGGATCTCTACCTGCAGTGACAGTCTGAGCTTCTCAAGTTCTTCCTCCAGAGATTTCTTCTCCTGTTCACAGGCCATTTTCATATCTGCCAGAGCAAGTATCATTACTGCTGGATATAACACAGATTGTATATACTACATAATTACTACTGAATATATAAAATATAATATATATAGTACTATACATATATTAGTATCACTTTTATTGGAGCCTAAAGGCTAACATTCATTATTAGTTATGTTAGTATTATTGCATTTCCATAGTACTTACTCTTGATGGACCTGTTATGCTCCTCCTCCTCCTGCTGTTTCTGCAGGAGCTCTGTCTCCTCCTGCTGCTTGTGTTTCAGCATCTCCTGAAGAACCTGCAGCTCCTTCTGCTTCTGCAACCTCAACTCCTTCAGCTGCTCCAACAAATTGTTCTCCAACTCCTCCTTCTCACACCGCAAACACTCCAATCGGGCCACAGGCCCCACTAGTGACACAGAACCACACACACACACACAGAGAGAGAGATAAACATGTATAAATGTATAAGAATTTGTGGATAAAATTATTATGAGATTATTTATAATCAAACGACTACACTACACAACCACATCTTCCTTTTATTTACATATTATACAGATATTTAGAGATATTTACATTTTATTTACCTGCGTCCGTCTCTCTTCTCCAAGGTAGCGGAGAGATATGAAAGGATAAAAGGGGAAAAGAATAAAATGCACGTCGGTTTTAAATTCGCAGGCTACCTGCGCTGAAGGCGTGGAAAACGAGCACGTGACGGAAAGGCTTCCGTACCCCATGGGTCCAAATCACATGCCAAGCAAAGTAGCCTTAAACCTGGACACACAATGGAGACCATTTGACCCTTTAAAATCATACTACAACCAGACTTCCAGGCCCAAGAGGTCACACAGTCATGCCCAGCAAAGTAGCTCTGGGCATGGGCACACTTCACGCAGTTTGACCGTTTAAATAAAAGTAGAAACAGACTTCCTGGCCCAAGAGGTCACACAGTCATGCCCAGCAAGGATGCTTTAAACGTGGGCACACTTCAGACCGTTTCACTCTTTAAATCATTCAAAGCACCACATTTCAAGGCCCAAGAGGTCACAGAATCATGCCCATCAAAGTAGCTCTGGGCCTGGGCACACTTCATGCAGTTTGACCCTTTAAATAATACTACAACCAGACACATACAGGTGCGCACATATACACAGATACACATTCTGTTTAATTTATTCACATCTGCAGACTAGAGTAAGCTGAGGGTATAGTGTTAAACCAGGTACTACATAAACAGTATATAGTATATATACAGAGGATATAATGTTAAACCAGGTACTACATACAGAGTATATAGTTTGACCAAAAGATCGTGCTGATCTTTGATCTCCTGGTTCTTCATCTCCAGCGCCACTTTCAGACTCATAATGTCCTCCTCTATGGGCTGGTATAACACACACACGAATCATCACTACAGCCAGTACAATGGAAAGGTGGGAATGTGTACTGAATGTGTACTGACGTTATAAGTGAAAGGTGGAGGTACTGGTGGATGTGTACTGACACTATAAGGGATCTCTACCTGCAGTGACAGTCTGAGCTTCTCAAGTTCTTCCTCCAGAGATTTCTTCTCCTGTTCACAGGCCATTTTCATATCTGCCAGAGCAAGTATCATTACTGCTGGATATAACACAGATTGTATATACTACATAATTACTACTGAATATATAAAATATAATATATATAGTACTATACATATATTAGTATCACTTTTATTGGAGCCTAAAGGCTAACATTCATTATTAGTTATGTTAGTATTATTGCATTTCCATAGTACTTACCCTTGAGGGACCTGTTATGCTCCTCCTCCTCCTGCTGTTTCTGCAGGAGCTCTGTCTCCTCCTGCTGCTTGTGTTTCAGCATCTCCTGAAGAACCTGCAGCTCCTTCTGCTTCTGCAACCTCAACTCCTTCAGCTGCTCCAACAAACTGTTCTCCCACTCCTCCTTCTCACACCGCAAACACTCCAATCGGGCCACAGGCCCCACTAGTGACACAGAACCACACACACACACACACAGAGAGAGATAAACATGTATAAATGTATAAGAATTTGTGGATAAAATTATTATGAGATTATTTATAATGAAACGACTACACTACACAACCACTTCTTCCTTTTATTTACATATTATACAGATATTTACATTTTATTTACCCGCGTGCGTCTCTCTTCTCCAAGGTAGCGGAGAGATATGAAAGGATAAAAGGGGAAAAGAATAAAATGCACGTCGGTTTTAAATTCGCAGGCTACCTGCGCTGAAGGCGTGGAAAACGAGCACGTGACGGAAAGGCTTCCGTACCCGATGGGTCCAAATCACATGCCCAGCAAAGTAGCCTTAAACCTGGACACACAATGGAGACCATTTGACCCTTTAAAATCATACTACAACCAGACTTCCAGGCCCAAGAGGTCACACAGTCATGCCCAGCAAAGTAGCTCTGGGCATGGGCACACTTCACGCAGTTTGACCGTTTAAATAAAAGTAGAAACAGACTTCCTGGCCCAAGAGGTCACACAGTCATGCCCAGCAAGGATGCTTTAAACGTGGGCACACTTCAGACCGTTTCACTCTTTAAATCATTCAAAGCACCACATTTCAAGGCCCAAGAGGTCACAGAATCATGCCCATCAAAGTAGCTCTGGGCCTGGGCACACTTCATGCAGTTTGACCCTTTAAATAATACTACAACCAGACACATACAGGTGCGCACATATACACAGATACACATTCTGTTTAATTTATTCACATCTGCAGACTAGAGTAAGCTGAGGGTATAGTGTTAAACCAGGTACTACATAAACAGTATATAGTATATATACAGAGGATATAATGTTAAACCAGGTACTACATACAGAGTATATAGTTTGACCAAAAGATCGTGCTGATCTTTGATCTCCTGGTTCTTCATCTCCAGCGCCACTTTCAGACTCATAATGTCCTCCTCTATGGGCTGGTATAACACACACACGAATCATCACTACAGCCAGTACAATGGAAAGGTGGGAATGTGTACTGAATGTGTACTGACGTTATAAGTGAAAAGTGGAGGTACTGGTGGATGTGTACTGACACTATAAGGGATCTCTACGTGCAGTGACAGTCTGAGCTTCTCAAGTTCTTCCTCCAGAGATTTCTTCTCCTGTTCACAGGCCATTTTCATATCTGCCAGAGCAAGTATCATTACTGCTGGATATAACACAGATTGTATATACTACATAATTACTACTGAATATATAAAATATAATATATATAGTACTATACATATATTAGTATCACTTTTATTGGAGCCTAAAGGCTAACATTCATTATTAGTTATGTTAGTATTATTGCATTTCCATAGTACTTACTCTTGATGGACCTGTTATGCTCCTCCTCCTCCTGCTGTTTCTGCAGGAGCTCTGTCTCCTCCTGCTGCTTGTGTTTCAGCATCTCCTGAAGAACCTGCAGCTCCTTCTGCTTCTGCAACCTCAACTCCTTCAGCTGCTCCAACAAATTGTTCTCCAACTCCTCCTTCTCACACCGCAAACACTCCAATCGGGCCACAGGCCCCACTAGTGACACAGAACCACACACACACACACAGAGAGAGAGATAAACATGTATAAATGTATAAGAATTTGTGGATAAAATTATTATGAGATTATTTATAATCAAACGACTACACTACACAACCACATCTTCCTTTTATTTACATATTATACAGATATTTAGAGATATTTACATTTTATTTACCTGCGTCCGTCTCTCTTCTCCAAGGTAGCGGAGAGATATGAAAGGATAAAAGGGGAAAAGAATAAAATGCACGTCGGTTTTAAATTCGCAGGCTACCTGCGCTGAAGGCGTGGAAAACGAGCACGTGACGGAAAGGCTTCCGTACCCCATGGGTCCAAATCACATGCCAAGCAAAGTAGCCTTAAACCTGGACACACAATGGAGACCATTTGACCCTTTAAAATCATACTACAACCAGACTTCCAGGCCCAAGAGGTCACACAGTCATGCCCAGCAAAGTAGCTCTGGGCATGGGCACACTTCACGCAGTTTGACCGTTTAAATAAAAGTAGAAACAGACTTCCTGGCCCAAGAGGTCACACAGTCATGCCCAGCAAGGATGCTTTAAACGTGGGCACACTTCAGACCGTTTCACTCTTTAAATCATTCAAAGCACCACATTTCAAGGCCCAAGAGGTCACAGAATCATGCCCATCAAAGTAGCTCTGGGCCTGGGCACACTTCATGCAGTTTGACCCTTTAAATAATACTACAACCAGACACATACAGGTGCGCACATATACACAGATACACATTCTGTTTAATTTATTCACATCTGCAGACTAGAGTAAGCTGAGGGTATAGTGTTAAACCAGGTACTACATAAACAGTATATAGTATATATACAGAGGATATAATGTTAAACCAGGTACTACATACAGAGTATATAGTTTGACCAAAAGATCGTGCTGATCTTTGATCTCCTGGTTCTTCATCTCCAGCGCCACTTTCAGACTCATAATGTCCTCCTCTATGGGCTGGTATAACACAAACACGAATCATCACTACAGCCAGTACAATGGAAAGGTGGGAATGTGTACTGAATGTGTACTGACGTTATAAGTGAAAGGTGGAGGTACTGGTGGATGTGTACTGACACTATAAGGGATCTCTACCTGCAGTGACAGTCTGAGCTTCTCAAGTTCTTCCTCCAGAGATTTCTTCTCCTGTTCACAGGCCATTTTCATATCTGCCAGAGCAAGTATCATTACTGCTGGATATAACACAGATTGTATATACTACATAATTACTACTGAATATATAAAATATAATATATATAGTACTATACATATATTAGTATCACTTTTATTGGAGCCTAAAGGCTAACATTCATTATTAGTTATGTTAGTATTATTGCATTTCCATAGTACTTACCCTTGAGGGACCTGTTATGCTCCTCCTCCTCCTGCTGTTTCTGCAGGAGCTCTGTCTCCTCCTGCTGCTTGTGTTTCAGCATCTCCTGAAGAACCTGCAGCTCCTTCTGCTTCTGCAACCTCAACTCCTTCAGCTGCTCCAACAAACTGTTCTCCAACTCCTCCTTCTCACACCGCAAACACTCCAATCGGGCCACAGGCCCCACTAGTGACACAGAACCACACACACACACACACAGAGAGAGATAAACATGTATAAATGTATAAGAATTTGTGGATAAAATTATTATGAGATTATTTATAATGAAACGACTACACTACACAACCACTTCTTCCTTTTATTTACATATTATACAGATATTTAGAGATATTTACATTTTATTTACCCGCGTGCGTCTCTCTTCTCCAAGGTAGCGGAGAGATATGAAAGGATAAAAGGGGAAAAGAATAAAATGCACGTCGGTTTTAAATTCGCAGGCTACCTGCGCTGAAGGCGTGGAAAACGAGCACGTGACGGAAAGGCTTCCGTACCTGATGGGTCCAAATCACATGCCCAGCAAAGTAGCCTTAAACCTGGACACACAATGGAGACCATTTGACCCTTTAAAATCATACTACAACCAGACTTCCAGGCCCAAGAGGTCACACAGTCATGCCCAGCAAAGTAGCTCTGGGCATGGGCACACTTCACGCAGTTTGACCGTTTAAATAAAAGTAGAAACAGACTTCCTGGCCCAAGAGGTCACACAGTCATGCCCAGCAAGGATGCTTTAAACGTGGGCACACTTCAGACCGTTTCACTCTTTAAATCATTCAAAGCACCACATTTCAAGGCCCAAGAGGTCACAGAATCATGCCCATCAAAGTAGCTCTGGGCCTGGGCACACTTCATGCAGTTTGACCCTTTAAATAATACTACAACCAGACACATACAGGTGCGCACATATACACAGATACACATTCTGTTTAATTTATTCACATCTGCAGACTAGAGTAAGCTGAGGGTATAGTGTTAAACCAGGTACTACATAAACAGTATATAGTATATATACAGAGGATATAATGTTAAACCAGGTACTACATACAGAGTATATAGTTTGACCAAAAGATCGTGCTGATCTTTGATCTCCTGGTTCTTCATCTCCAGCGCCACTATCAGACTCATAATGTCCTCCTCTATGGGCTGGTATAACACACACACGAATCATCACTACAGCCAGTACAATGGAAAGGTGGGAATGTGTACTGAATGTGTACTGACGTTATAAGTGAAAGGTGGAGGTACTGGTGGATGTGTACTGACACTATAAGGGATCTCTACCTGCAGTGACAGTCTGAGCTTCTCAAGTTCTTCCTCCAGAGATTTCTTCTCCTGTTCACAGGCCATTTTCATATCTGCCAGAGCAAGTATCATTACTGCTGGATATAACACAGATTGTATATACTACATAATTACTACTGAATATATAAAATATAATATATATAGTACTATACATATATTAGTATCACTTTTATTGGAGCCTAAAGGCTAACATTCATTATTAGTTATGTTAGTATTATTGCATTTCCATAGTACTTACCCTTGAGGGACCTGTTATGCTCCTCCTCCTCCTGCTGTTTCTGCAGGAGCTCTGTCTCCTCCTGCTGCTTGTGTTTCAGCATCTCCTGAAGAACCTGCAGCTCCTTCTGCTTCTGCAACCTCAACTCCTTCAGCTGCTCCAACAAACTGTTCTCCAACTCCTCCTTCTCACACCGCAAACACTCCAATCGGGCCACAGGCCCCACTAGTGACACAGAACCACACACACACACACACACAGACACACACACACACACACACACACACAAAGAGAGAGATAAACATGTATAAATGTATAAGAATTTGTGGATAAAATTATTATGAGATTATTTATAATGAAACGACTACACTACACAACCACTTCTTCCTTTTATTTACATATTATACAGATATTTACAGATATTTACATTTTATTTACCCGCGTGCGTCTCTCTTCTCCAAGGTAGCGGAGAGATATGAAAGGATAAAAGGGGAAAAGAATAAAATGCACGTCGGTTTTAAATTCGCAGGCTACCTGCGCTGAAGGCGTGGAAAACGAGCACGTGACGGAAAGGCTTCCGTACCCGATGGGTCCAAATCACATGCCCAGCAAAGTAGCCTTAAACCTGGACACACAATGGAGACCATTTGACCCTTTAAAATCATACTACAAGCAGACTTCCAGGCCCAAGAGGTCACACAGTCATGCCCAGCAAAGTACCTCTGGGCCTGGGCACACTTCACGCAGTTTGACCGTTTAAATAAAACTAGAAACAGACTTCCTGGCCCAAGAGGTCACACAGTCATGCCCAGCAAGGTTGCTTTAAACGTGGGCACACTTTAGACCGTTTCACTCTTTAAATCATTCAAAGCACCACATTTCAAGGCCCAAGAGGTCACAGAATCATGCCCATCAAAGTAGCTCTGGGCCTGGGCACACTTCACGCAGTTTGACCCTTTAAATAATACTACAACCAGACACATACAGGTGCGCACATATACACAGATACACATTCTGTTTAAATTTCTTCACATCTGCAGACTAGAGTAAGCTGAGGGTATAGTGTTAAACCAGGTACTACATAAACAGTATATAGTATATATACAGAGGATATAGTGTTAAACCAGGTACTACATACAGAGTATATAGTATACATACAGAGTATATAGTTTGACCAAAAGATCGTGCTGATCTTTGATCTCCTGGTTCTTCATCTCCAGCGCCACTTTCAGACTCATAATGTCCACCTCTATGGGCTGGTATAACACACACACGAATCATCACTACAGCCAGTACAATGGAAAGGTGGGAATGTGTACTGAATGTGTACTGACGTTATAAGTGAAAGGTGGAGCTACTGGTGGATGTGTACTGACACTATAAGGGATCTCTACCTGCAGTGACAGTCTGAGCTTCTCAAGTTCTTCCTCCAGAGATTTCTTCTCCTGTTCACAGGCCATTTTCATATCTGCCAGAGCAAGTATCATTACTGCTGGATATAACACAGATTGTATATACTACATAATTACTACTGAATATATAAAATATAATATATATAGTACTATACATATATTAGTATCACTTTTATTGGAGCCTAAAGGCTAACATTCATTATTAGTTATGTTAGTATTATTGCATTTCCATAGTACTTACCCTTGAGGGACCTGTTATGCTCCTCCTCCTCCTGCTGTTTCTGCAGGAGCTCTGTCTCCTCCTGCTGCTTGTGTTTCAGCATCTCCTGAAGAACCTGCAGCTCCTTCTGCTTCTGCAACCTCAACTCCTTCAGCTGCTCCAACAAACTGTTCTCCAACTCCTCCTTCTCACACCGCAAACACTCCAATCGGGCCACAGGCCCCACTAGTGACACAGAACCACACACACACACACACAGACACACACACACACACACACACACACACACACACACAAAGAGAGAGATAAACATGTATAAATGTATAAGAATTTGTGGATAAAATTATTATGAGATTATTTATAATGAAACGACTACACTACACAACCACTTCTTCCTTTTATTTACATATTATACAGATATTTACAGATATTTACATTTTATTTACCCGCGTGCGTCTCTCTTCTCCAAGGTAGCGGAGAGATATGAAAGGATAAAAGGGGAAAAGAATAAAATGCACGTCGGTTTTAAATTCGCAGGCTACCTGCGCTGAAGGCGTGGAAAACGAGCACGTGACGGAAAGGCTTCCGTACCCGATGGGTCCAAATCACATGCCCAGCAAAGTAGCCTTAAACCTGGACACACAATGGAGACCATTTGACCCTTTAAATAATACTACAACCAGACACATACAGGTGCGCACATATACACAGATACACATTCTGTTTAAATTTCTTCACATCTGCAGACTAGAGTAAGCTGAGGGTATAGTGTTAAACCAGGAACTACATAAACAGTATATAATATATATACAGAGGATATAGTGTTAAACCAGGTACTACATACAGAGTATATAGTATACATACAGAGTATATAGTTTGACCAAAAGATCGTGCTGATCTTTGATCTCCTGGTTCTTCATCTCCAGCGCCACTTTCAGACTCATAATGTCCTCCTCTATGGGCTGGTATAACACACACACGAATCATCACTACAGCCAGTACAATGGAAAGGTGGGAATGTGTACTGAATGTGTACTGATGTTATAAGTGAAAGGTGGAGGTACTGGTGGATGTGTACTGACACTATAAGGGATCTCTACCTGCAGTGACAGTCTGAGCTTCTCAAGTTCTTCCTCCAGAGATTTCTTCTCCTGTTCACAGGCCATTTTCATATCTGCCAGAGCAAGTATCATTACTGCTGGATATAACACAGATTGTATATACTACATAATTACTACTGAATATATAAAATATAATATATATAGTACTATACATATATTAGTATCACTTTTATTGGAGCCTAAAGGCTAACATTCATTATTAGTTATGTTAGTATTATTGCATTTCCATAGTACTTACTCTTGATGGACCTGTTATGCTCCTCCTCCTCCTGCTGTTTCTGCAGGAGCTCTGTCTCCTCCTGCTGCTTGTGTTTCAGCATCTCCTGAAGAACCTGCAGCTCCTTCTGCTTCTGCAACCTCAACTCCTTCAGCTGCTCCAACAAACTGTTCTCCAACTCCTCCTTCTCACACCGCAAACACTCCAATCGGGCCACAGGCCCCACTAGTGACACAGAACCACACACACACACACACAGAGAGAGATAAACATGTATAAATGTATAAGAATTTGTGGATAAAATTATTATGAGATTATTTATAATCAAACGACTACACTACACAACCACATCTTCCTTTTATTTACATATTATACAGATATTTAGAGATATTTACATTTTATTTACCCGCGTGCGTCTCTCTTCTCCAAGGTAGCGGAGAGATATGAAAGGATAAAAGGGGAAAAGAATAAAATGCACGTCCGTTTTAAATTCGCAGGCTACCTGCGCTGAAGGCGTGGAAAACGAGCACGTGACGGAAAGGCTTCCGTACCCGATGGGTCCAAATCACATGCCCAGCAAAGTAGCCTTAAACCTGGACACACAATGGAGACCATTTGACCCTTTAAAATCATACTACAACCAGACTTCCAGGCCCAAGAGGTCACACAGTCATGCCCAGCAAAGTAGCTCTGGGCCTGGGCACACTTCACGCAGTTTGACCGTTTAAATAAAACTAGAAACAGACTTCCTGGCCCAAGAGGTCACACAGTCATGCCCAGCAAGGTTGCTTTAAACGTGGGCACACTTCAGACCGTTTCACTCTTTAAATCATTCAAAGCACCACATTTCAAGGCCCAAGAGGTCACAGAATCATGCCCATCAAAGTAGCTCTGGGCCTGGGCACACTTTACGGAGTTTGACCCTTTAAATAATACTACAACTAGACACATACAGGTGCGCACATATACATAGATACACATTCTGTTTAATTTCTTCACATCTGCAGACTAGAGTAAGCTGAGGGTATAGTGTTAAACCAGGAGCTACATAAACAGTATATAGTATATATAAAGAGGATATAGTGTTAAACCATGTACTACATACAGAGTATATAGTATACATACAGAGTATATAGTTTGACCAAAAGATCGTGCTGATCTTTGATCTCCTGGTTCTTCATCTCCAGCGCCACTTTCAGACTCATAATGTCCTCCTCTATGGGCTGGTATAACCCACACATACGAATCATCACTACAGCCAGTATAATGGAAAGGTGGGAATGTGTACTGAATGTGTACTGACGTTATAAGTGAAAGGTGGAGGTACTGGTGGATGTGTACTGACACTATAAGGGATCTCTACCTGCAGTGACAGTCTGAGCTTCTCAAGTTCTTCCTCCAGAGATTTCTTCTCCTGTTCACAGGCCATTTTCATATCTGCCAGAGCAAGTATCATTACTGCTGGATATAACATAGATTGTATATACTACATAATTACTACTGAATATATAAAATATAATATATATAGTACTATACATATATTAGTATCACTTTTATTGGAGCCTAAAGGCTAGCATTCATTATTAGTTATGTTAGTATTATTGCATTTCCATAGTACTTACTCTTGATGGACCTGTTATGCTCCTCCTCCTCCTGCTGTTTCTGCAGGAGCTCTGTCTCCTCCTGCTGCTTGTGTTTCAGCATCTCCTGAAGAACCTGCAGCTCCTTCTGCTTCTGCAACCTCAACTCCTTCAGCTGCTCCAAGAAACTGTTATCCAACTCCTCCTTCTCACACCGCAAACACTCCAATCGGGCCACAGGCCCCACTAGTGACACAGAACCACACACACACACACACACACACACACACACACACACACACACACAGACAAAGAGAGAGATAAACATGTATAAATGTATAAGAATTTGTGGATAAAATTATTATGAGATTATTTATAATGAAACGACTACACTACACAACCACTTCTTCCTTTTATTTACATATTATACAGATATTTAGAGATATTTACATTTTATTTACCCGCGTGCGTCTCTCTTCTCCAAGGTAGCGGAGAGATATGAAGGGATAAAAGGGGAAAAGAATAAAATGCACGTCGGTTTTAAATTCGCAGGCTACCTGCGCTGAAGGCGTGGAAAACGAGCACGTGACGGAAAGGCTTCCGTACCCGATGGGTCCAAATCACATGCCCAGCAAAGTAGCCTTAAACCTGGACACACAATGTAGACCATTTGACCCTTTAAAATCATACTACAACCAGACTTCCAGGCCCAAGAGGTCACACAGTCATGCCCAGCAAAGTAGCTCTGGGCCTGGGCACACTTCACGCAGTTTGACCGTTTAAATAAAACTAGAAACAGACTTCCTGGCCCAAGAGGTCACACAGTCATGCCCAGCAAGGTTGCTTTAAACGTGGGCACACTTCAGACCGTTTCACTCTTTAAATCATTCAAAGCACCACATTTCAAGGCCCAAGAGGTCACAGAATCATGCCCATCAAAGTAGCTCTGGGCCTGGGCACACTTCACGCAGTTTGACCCTTTAAATAATACTACAACCAGACACATACAGGTGCGCACATATACACAGATACACATTCTGTTTAATTTCTTCACATCTGCAGACTAGAGTAAGCTGAGGGTATAGTGTTAAACCAGGTACTACATAAACAGTATATAGTATATATACATAGGATATAGTGTTAAACCAGGTACTACATACAGAGTATATAGTATACATACAGAGTATATAGTTTGACCAAAAGATCGTGCTGATCTTTGATCTCCTGGTTCTTCATCTCCAGCGCCACTTTCAGACTCATAATGTCCTCCTCTATGGGCTGGTATAACCCACACACACGAATCATCACTACAGCCAGTACAATGGAAAGGTGGGAATGTGTACTGAATGTGTACTGACGTTATAAGTGAAAGGTGGAGGTACTGGTGGATGTGTACTGACACTATAAGGGATCTCTACCTGCAGTGACAGTCTGAGCTTCTCAAGTTCTTCCTCCAGAGATTTCTTCTCCTGTTCACAGGCCATTTTCATATCTGCCAGAGCAAGTATCATTACTGCTGGATATAACATAGATTGTATATACTACATAATTACTACTGAATATATAAAATATAATATATATAGTACTATACATATATTAGTATCACTTTTATTGGAGCCTAAAGGCTAGCATTCATTATTAGTTATGTTAGTATTATTGCATTTCCATAGTACTTACTCTTGATGGACCTGTTATGCTCCTCCTCCTCCTGCTGTTTCTGCAGGAGCTCTGTCTCCTCCTGCTGCTTGTGTTTCAGCATCTCCTGAAGAACCTGCAGCTCCTTCTGCTTCTGCAACCTCAACTCCTTCAGCTGCTCCAACAAACTGTTCTCCAACTCCTCCTTCTCACACCGCAAACACTCCAATCGGGCCACAGGCCCCACTAGTGACACAGAACCACACACACACACAGACACAGACACACACACACACACACACACACACACACACACACAGAGAGAGATAAACATGTATAAATGTATAAGAATTTGTGGATAAAATTATTATGAGATTATTTATAATCAAACGACTACACTACACAACCACTTCTTCCTTTTATTTACATATTATACAGATATTTACAGATATTTACATTTTATTTACCCGCATGCGTCTCTCTTCTCCAAGGTAGCGGAGAGATATGAAAGGATAAAAGGGGAAAAGAATAAAATGCACGTCGGTTTTAAATTCGCAGGCTACCTGCGCTGAAGGCGTGGAAAACGAGCACGTGACGGAAAGGCTTCCGTACCCGATGGGTCCAAATCACATGCCCAGCAAAGTAGCCTTAAACCTGGACACACAATGGAGACCATTTGACCCTTTAAAATCATACTACAAGCAGACTTCCAGGCCCAAGAGGTCACACAGTCATGCCCAGCAAGGATGCTTTAAACGTGGGCACACTTCAGACCGTTTCACTCTTTAAATCATTCAAAGCACCACATTTCAAGACCCAAGAGGTCACAGAATCATGCCCATCAAAGTAGCTCTGCGCCTGGGCACACTTCACGCAGTTTGACCCTTTAAATAATACTACAACCAGACACATACAGGTGCGCACATATACACAGATACACATTCTGTTTAATTTCTTCACATCTGCAGACTAGAGTAAGCTGAGGGTATAGTGTTAAACCAGGTACTACATAAACAGTATATAGTATATATACAGAGGATATAATGTTAAACCAGGTACTACATACAGAGTATATAGTTTGACCAGAAGATCGTGCTGATCTTTGATCTCCTGGTTCTTCATCTCCAGCGCCACTTTCAGACTCATAATGTCCTCCTCTATGGGCTGGTATAACACAGACACGAATCATCACTACAGCCAGTACAATGGAAAGGTGGGAATGTGTACTGAATGTGTACTGACGTTATAAGTGAGAGGTGGTGGTACTGGTGGATGTGTACTGACAATATAAGGGATCTCTACCTGCAGTGACAGTTTGAGCTTCTCAAGTTCTTCCTCCAGAGATTTCTTCTCCTGTTCACAGGACATTTTAATATCTGCCAGAGCAAGTATCATTACTGCTGGATATAACACAGATTGTATATACTACATAATTACTACTGAATATATAAAATATAATATATATAGTACTATACATATATTAGTGTCACTTTTATTGGAGCCTAAAGGCTAACATTCATTATTAGTTATGTTAGTATTATTGCATTTCCATAGTACTTACTCTTGATGGACCTGTTATGCTCCTCTTCCTCCTGCTGTTTCTGCAGGAGCTCTGTCTCCTCCTGCTGCTTGTGTTTCAGCATCTCCTGAAGAACCTGCAGCTCCTTCTGCTTCTGCAACCTCAACTCCTTCAGCTGCTCCAACAAACTGTTCTCCAACTCCTCCTTCTCACACCGCAAACACTCCAATCGGGCCACAGGCCCCACTAGTGACACAGAACCACACACACACACAGACACAGACACACACACACACACACACACACACACACACACACACACACAGAGAGATAAACATGTATAAATGTATAATAATTTGTGGATAAAATTATTATGAGATTATTTATAATCAAACGACTACACTACACAACCACTTCTTCCTTTTATTTACATATTATACAGATATTTACAGATATTTACATTTTATTTACCCGCGTGCGTCTCTCTTCTCCAAGGTAGCGGAGAGATATGAAAGGATAAAAGGGGAAAAGAATAAAATGCACGTCGGTTTTAAATTCGCAGGCTACCTGCGCTGAAGGCGTGGAAAACGAGCACGTGACGGAAAGGCTTCCGTACCCGATGGGTCCAAATCACATGCCCAGCAAAGTAGCCTTAAACCTGGACACACAATGGAGACCATTTGACCCTTTAAAATCATACTACAAGCAGACTTCCAGGCCCAAGAGGTCACACAGTCATGCCCAGCAAAGTACCTCTGGGCCTGGGCACACTTCACGCAGTTTGACCGTTTAAATAAAACTAGAAACAGACTTCCTGGCCCAAGAGGTCACACAGTCATGCCCAGCAAGGTTGCTTTAAACGTGGGCACACTTCAGACCGTTTCACTCTTTAAATCATTCAAAGCACCACATTTCAAGGCCCAAGAGGTCACAGAATCATGCCCATCAAAGTAGCTCTGGGCCTGGGCACACTTCACGCAGTTTGACCCTTTAAATAATACTACAACCAGACACATACAGGTGCGCACATATACACAGATACACATTCTGTTTAAATTTCTTCACATCTGCAGACTAGAGTAAGCTGAGGGTATAGTGTTAAACCAGGTACTACATAAACAGTATATAGTATATATACAGAGGATATAGTGTTAAACCAGGTACTACATACAGAGTATATAGTATACATACAGAGTATATAGTTTGACCAAAAGATCGTGCTGATCTTTGATCTCCTGGTTCTTCATCTCCAGCGCCACTTTCAGACTCATAAAGTCCTCCTCTATGGGCTGGTATAACACACACACGAATCATCACTACAGCCAGTACAATGGAAAGGTGGGAATGTGTACTGAATGTGTACTGACGTTATAAGTGAGAGGTGGAGGTACTGGTGGATGTGTACTGACACTATAAGGGATCTCTACCTGCAGTGACAGTCTGAGCTTCTCAAGTTCTTCCTCCAGAGATTTCTTCTCCTGTTCACAGGCCATTTTCATATCTGCCAGAGCAAGTATCATTACTGCTGGACATCACACAGATTGTATATACTACGTAATTACTACTGAATATATAAAATATAATATATATAGTACTATACATATATTAGTATCACTTTTATTGGAGCCTAAAGGCTAACATTCATTATTAGTTATGTTAGTATTATTGCATTTCCATAGTACTTACTCTTGATGGACCTGTTATGCTCCTCCTCCTCCTGCTGTTTCTGCAGGAGCTCTGTCTCCTTTTGCTGCTTGTGTTTCAGCATCTCCTGAAGAACCTGCAGCTCCTTCTGCTTCTGCAACCTCACATCCTTCAGCTGCTCCAACAAACTGTTCTCCAACTCCTCCTTCTCACACCGCAAACACTCCAATCGGGCCACAGGCACAACTAGTGACACAGAACCACACACACACACAGACACACACACACACACACAGAGAGAGAGATAAACATGTATAAATGTATAAGAATTTGTGGATAAAATTATTATGAGATTATTTATAATCAAACGACTACACTACACAACCACTTCTTCCTTTTATTTACATATTATACAGATATTTACAGATATTTACATTTTATTTACCCGCGTGCGTCTCTCTTCTCCAAGGTAGCGGAGAGATATGAAAGGATAAAAGGGGAAAAGAATAAAATGCACGTCGGTTTTAAATTCGCAGGCTACCTGCGCTGAAGGCGAATAAAACGAGCACTTGAGGGAAAGGCTTCCGTACCCGATGGGTCCAAATCACATGCCCAGCAAACTAGCCTTAAACCTGGACACACAATGGAGACCATTTGACCCTTTAAAATCATACTAAAACCAGACTTCCAGGCCCAAGAGGTCACACAGTCATGCCCAGCAAAGTAGCTCTGGGCCTGGGCACACTTCACGCAGTTTGACCGTTTAAATAAAACTAGAAACAGACTTCCTGGCCCAAGAGGTCACAGAGTCATGCCTGGGTCTGGGCACACTTCACGCAGTTTGACCCTTTAAATAAAACTACAACCAGACACATACAGGTGCGCACATATACACAGATACACATTCTGTTTAATTTCTTCACATCTGCAGACTAGAGTAAGCTGAGGGTATAGTGTTAAACCAGGTACTACATAAACAGTATATAATATATATACAGAGGATATAATGTTAAACCAGGTACTACATACAGAGTATATAGTTTGACCAAAAGATCGTGCTGATCTTTGATCTCCTGGTTCTTCATCTCCAGCACCACTTTCAGACTCATGTCCTCCTCTATGGGCTGGTATAACACACACACACACACACACACACACACACACACACACACAAATTAGCAAGCCATATAGTGTAGAAATAGATAGATGTTATTCAGGGACCTCATTTATAAAACTTTGTGGATTCCAAAGTGAAAGTGTGTGTATTCTGCACAAATAACAGGAAATGGCATATACCCCCCAAAAACTTAGATTTCTAAAGCCTCGAGTATGAATTATTGGGAGATAGAGGCGACAATGCAGCGCTAAAGACAAAAAAGGAATTTTAACCACAGGTATGAGTGCCAGCACCAGCAACCGCAGGTGTGAGTGGCATTATATTTACATTTACCCTCCACATCCTTTGTGTCTGTGTATTCGTCCTCGATGCGTCCAGCACACCATCTCCAGAAACGCCTCATTTTTCCTCTGTCCTCTTCAGTGTCTTTCCACAGACTGATCTGTAAAGGTGTTCATGGGATTCCCCTCACGTGTGACATCGGGCCACAGGACATATGGGGTTCTAAAGTTCCAAGAGCGTAGATGAGTTGTTTTTCTTTGAATTTCCTAATTTCATTGCTGCCATAGCAACAACTGGCAATGCAAACAGACGTGTCATTAATGCAGTGACTCTACCTCAACCTGGATTGATCAACCATGTAGGGCTCACCGGAGACTGTGATACGTATAACATCCCAAAGTGTACTTAATTCTGAGCAAAATCTAACTAGCCTCATTACTGCTGAACTATGAGGGGCCATTTAGGGAGAAATCAGGGAAACACTACTTGTACATACATATGAAACATTTTCACATAAATAGCCTACTACTTACATTTGTGTATAATAATTTAAACTCGCATATACACGCACTTGCCCACTCAATCTCTGGTGCGTAAACAAAGAGTTGCACTATGCTTATGTTGGTATGGGGGTGTCTGTGTGTATATAACAATTTTCAGTGCGCCCGGAAGTCATTTCATTGTCATTTCAAGGCAGATATTTAACATGTGTACAGTGCGTATAATAGACAGAGGAAGACTGTTGAACTATTAATATTAGGACGGTTATTGACATCTGTGTAATGAGTAGTGCTTCTCTTAATGACAACTGTAACTGTTTTCCCATATAGAATTGTGTGCCTTATATTGTTTGGAGGAACTTTTTCTTCTCATTTAGAAATATGTGGACTAAGTGCTCAGATTGTCTTATTACTTATTATGCTCAGTCTCACCATTTTTGGCAGATTTCACCACGTTATTACGAACGTGGATACGTTATCTTATAATTATAAGCAGTGTGAGATGTGAAGCTAAGCGAAGCACATGTGCAGAATTTCTAACAATAGCCTGTTTTGTATAGCCTGGCTAACTGACCAATCAGTGAAATTAAATGTGGTTGCTGAGCCTGTTGCAGCTGGGTCAATTTAATTTGATTTCATTGTGTTTAATTTTAAACTCAGCTGCGTACCATGAGACACAAGTTAATCTGAGCATTTTTTGTTCTAACGCCGACTTAACCTAGCCATGTTTTACAGATATCTTGAAATAATTGAGGTTCATCGCTAGAGGGTGCTGTTCATCTTTTTTTTTCTTTTCTTCTATTATTGATCAGGAAAAAACGATAAAATAGAGAATTTGTGGATAAAATTATTATGAGATTATTTATAATCAAACGACTACACTACACAACCACTTCTTCCTTTTATTTACATATTATACAGATATTTACATTTTATTTACCCGCGTGCGTCTCTCTTCTCCAATGTAGCGGAGAGATATGAAAGGATAAAAGGGGAAAAGAATAAAATGCACGTCGGTTTTAAATTCGCAGGCTACCTGCGCTGAAGGCGTGTAAAACGAGCACGTGACGGAAAGGCTTCCGTACCCGATGGGTCCAAATCACATGCCCAGCAAAGTAGCCTTAAACCTGGACACACAATGGAGACCATTTGACCCTTTAAAATCATACTACAACCAGACTTCCAGGCCCAAGAGGTCACACAGTCATGCCCAGCAAAGTAGCTCTGGGCCTGGGCACACTTCACGCAGTTTGACCCTTTAAATAATACTACAACCAGACACATACAGGTGGGCACATATACACAGATACACATTCTGTTTAATTTCTTCACATCTGCAGACTAGAGTAAGCTGAGGGTATAGTGTTCAACCAGGTACTACATAAACAGTATATAGTATATATACAGAGGATATAGTGTTAAACCAGGTACTACATACAGAGTATATAGTATACATACAGAGTATATAGTTTGACCAAAAGATCGTGCTGATCTTTGATCTCCTGGTTCTTCATCTCCAGCGCCACTTTCAGACTCATAAAGTCCTCCTCTATGGGCTGGTATAACACACACACGAATCATCACTAAAGCCAGTACAATGGAAAGGTGGGAATGTGTACTGAATGTGTACTGACGTTATAAGTGAGAGGTGGAGGTACTGGTGGATGTGTACTGACACTATAAGGGATCTCTACCTGCAGTGACAGTCTGAGCTTCTCAAGTTCTTCCTCCAGAGATTTCTTCTCCTGTTCACAGGCCATTTTCATATCTGCCAGAGCAAGTATCATTACTGCTGGACATCACACAGATTGTATATACTACGTAATTACTACTGAATATATAAAATATAATATATATAGTACTATACATATATTAGTATCACTTTTATTGGAGCCTAAAGGCTAACATTCATTATTAGTTATGTTAGTATTATTGCATTTCCATAGTACTTACTCTTGATGGACCTGTTATGCTCCTCCTCCTCCTGCTGTTTCTGCAGGAGCTCTGTCTCCTCCTGCTGCTTGTGTTTCAGCATCTCCTGAAGAACCTGCAGCTCCTTCTGCTTCTGCAACCTCAACTCCTTCAGTTGCTCCAACAAACTGTTCTCCAACTCCTCCTTCTCACTCCGCAAACACTCCAATCGGGCCACAGGCCCCACTAGTGACACAGAACCACACACACACACAAACACACACACACACACACACACACACACACACAAAGAGAGAGATAAACATGTATAAATGTATAAGAATTTGTGGATAAAATTATTATGAGATTATTCATAATCAAACGACTACACTACACAACCACTTCTTCCTTTTATTTACATATTATACAGATATTTACAGATATTTACATTTTATTTACCCGCGTGCGTCTCTCTTCTCCAAGGTAGCGGAGAGATATGAAAGGATAAAAGGGGAAAAGAATAAAATGCACGTCGGTTTTAAATTCGCAGGCTACCTGCGCTGAAGGCGTGGAAAACGAGCACGTGACGGAAAGGCTTCCGTACCCGATGGGTCCAAATCACATGCCCAGCAAAGTAGCCTTAAACCTGCACACACAATGGAGACCATTTGACCCTTTAAAATCATACTACAACCAGACTTCCAGGCCCAAGAGCTCACACAGTCATGCCCAGCAAAGTAGCTCTGGGCCTGGGCACACTTCACGCAGTTTGACCGTTTAAATAAAACTAGAAACAGACTTCCTGGCCCAAGAGGTCACACAGTCATGCCCAGCAAGGTTACTTTAAACGTGAGCACACTTCAGACCGTTTCACTCTTTAAATCGTTCAAAGCACCACATTTCAAGGCCCAAGAGGTCACAGAATCATGCCCAGCAAAGTAGCTCTGGGCCTGGGCACACTTCATGCAATTTGACCCTTTAAATAATATTACAACCAGACTTCCAGGCACAAGAGGTCACACAGTCATGCCCAGCAAGGTTACTTTAAACGTGGGCACACTTCAGACCGTTTCACTCTTTAAATCATTCAAAGCACCACATTTCAAGGCCCAAGAGGTCACAGAATCATGCCCATCAAAGTAGCTCTGGGCCTGGGCACACTTCACGCAGTTTGACCGTTTAAATAAAACTAGAAACAGACTTCCTGGCCCAAGAGGTCACAGTCATACCCAGCAAAGTACGTTTAAACCTGGAAACAAATCAGATCCTTTCTGTCATTCAAAGGAATGGGCCTGCAACTCACAACGACATCCCCAGTGAAGCGCACCGTCACCCAGCCACACTACCCCACCTTGCCCGTCCTGGAACAACCACACCTCCAGGGCACCACATGCCAATCTCTCATGCCCAGCAAACTGCAACCTCACACAGCCAGGCCACACACTGTCTCCCCTTGTACCGTCCAGGGACGAACTCCTCCACAAACCTGGTGTTCACGCGCACACACGCAATTACAACGAATTGGTGGAGAACTTTGAAACAAACGTGCTGACTTTGAATACTCACATCTAGGCTGGGCCAGGTCCAAATGGCCTGCAGCTCGGTGCGCATTAACTGCTTGACTGTCCGTCACGAACACCACCTGCCAAGCGTTCGTTCCGTCCCTGGCGGATTTTAAAAAATCGTAGCGTGAGAACGATGGTTCCGATCCGCGTGCCGCTTAAAGGCGATTACAGGGGAGATGCAGCCCTTTCCAAAGAGCCATGAAAAGACTTTCTACTCCCAATGAGACAAGAGACATTAAGCCGAAATGACGTCCGACGCGCGCATTTTCTCCGGCGCGCACCACATTTAAAAAAATCATAGCGTGAAAACCGTGGGTTCGATCCGCGTGCCGCTCGAAGGCGATTACAGGGGAGATGCAGCCCTTTCCACAGAGCCATGAACAGACTTCCTACTCCCAAGGAGACAAGAGATATTAAGCCGCAATGACGTCCGAAGCGCGTCTTTTCTACGCCGCGCACCACATTTATAAAAAATCGTAGCGTGAAAACCGTGGGTTCGATACGCGTGCCGCTTAAAAGCGATTACAGGGGAGATGCATCCCTTTCCAAAGAGCCATGAACAGACTTTCTACTCCCAAGGAGCCCAAAGATATTAAGCCGCAAATACGTCCTACGCGCGTCTTTTCTACGCCGCGCACCACATTTAAAAAATCGTAGCGTAAGAACGGTGGGTCCGATCCGCGTGCCGCTTAAAGGCGATTACAGGGGAGATGCAACCCTTTCCAAAGAGCCATGAAAAGACTTTCTACTCCCAAGGAGACCAGAGATATTAAGCCGCAATGACGTCCGACGCGCGCATTTTCTCCGACGCGCACCTTGTTTAAAAAATCGTAGCGTGAGAACGGTGGGTCCGATCCGCGTGCCGCTTAAAGTCGATTACAGGGGAGATGCAGCCCTTTCCAAAGAGCCAAGAACAGACTTTCTACTCCCAATGAGACAAGAGATATTAAGCCGCAATGACGTCCGACGCGCGCATTTTCTCCGCCGCGCACCACATTTAAAAAAATCATAGCGTGAAAACCAAGGGTTCGATCCGCGTGCCGCTCGAAGGCGATTACAGGGGAGATGCATCCCTTTCAAAAGAGCCATGAACAGACTTTCTACTCCCAAGGAGACCAGAAATATTAACATATAAAGCGTTACGCTCCAGTCGGATGAGCGAGAAACGCTTGTACAATTGCAACGAATTGGAGGAGAAAATTTAAACAAACGCGCTGACTTTGAACGCTCACATCTAGGCCGGGCCAGGTCCAAATGGCCTGCAACTCGGTGCGCATCACCTCCATGACTGTCCGTAACGAACGCCACCTGCCACGCTTTCGGCCCGTCCCTAGCGGCATTAAAAAATCGTAGCGTGATAACGATGGTTCCGATCCGCGTGCCGCTCGAAGGCGATTACAGGGGAGATGCAGCCCTTTCCAAAGAGCCATGAACAGACTTTCTACTCCCAAGGAGCCCAAAGATATTAAGCCGCAAATACGTCCTACGCGCGTCTTTTCTACGCCGCGCACCACATTTAAAAAATCGTAGCGTAAGAACGGTGGGTCCGATCCGCGTGCCGCTTAAAGGCGATTACAGGGGAGATGCAACCCTTTCCAAAGAGCCATGAAAAGACTTTCTACTCCCAAGGAGACAAGAGATATTAAGCCGCAATGACGTCCGACGCGCGCATTTTCTCCGACGCGCAACACATTTAAAAAAATCATAGCGTGAAAACCGTGGGTTCGATCCGCGTGCCGCTCGAAGGCGATTACAGGGGAGATGCAGCCCTTTCCAAAGAGCCATGAACAGACTTTCTACTCCCAAGGAGACCAGAGATATTAACAGATAAAGCGTTACGCTCCAGTCGGATGAGCGAGAAACGCTTGTACAATTGCAACGAATTGGAGGAGAAAGTTTAAACAAACGCGCTGACTTTGAACGCTCACATCTAGGCCGGGCCAGGTCCAAATGGCCTGCAACTCGGCGCGCATCACCTCCATGACTGTCCCTAACGAACGCCACCTGCCACGCTTTCGGCCCGTCCCTGTCGGCATTAAAAAATCGTAGCGTGATAACGATGGTTCCGATCCGCGTGCCGCGCGAAGGCGATTACAGGGTAGATGCAGCCCTTTCCAAAGAGCCATGAACAGACTTTCTACTCCCAAGGAGCCCAAAGATATTAAGCCGCAAATACGTCCTACGCGCGTCTTTTCTACGCCGCGCACCACATTTAAAAAATCGTAGCGTAAGAACGGTGGGTCCGATCCGCGTGCCGCTTAAAGGCGATTACAGGGGAGATGCAACCCTTTCCAAAGAGCCATGAAAAGACTTTCTACTCCCAAGGAGACAAGAGATATTAAGCCGCAATGACGTCCGACGCGCGTCTTTTCTATGCCGCGCACCACATTTAAAAAATCGTAGCGTAAGAACGGTGGGTCCGATCCGCGTGCCGCTTAAAGGCGATTACAGGGGAGATGCAACCCTTTCCAAAGAGCCATGAAAAGACTTTCTACTCCCAAGGAGACAAGAGATATTAAGCCGCAATGACGTCCGACGCGCGCATTTTCTCCGACGCGCAACACATTTAAAAAAATCATAGCGTGAAAACCGTGGGTTCGATCCGCGTGCCGCTCGAAGGCGATTGCAGGGGAGATGCAGCCCTTTCCAAAGAGCCATGAAAAGACATTCTACTCCCAAGGAGACAAGAGATATTAAGCCGCAATGACGTCCGACGCGCTCATTTTCTCCGACGCGCAACACATTTAAAAAAATCATAGCGTGAAAACCGTGGGTTCGATCCGCGTGCCGCTCGAAGGCGATTACAGGGGAGATGCAGCCCTTTCCAAAGAGCCATGAACAGACTTTCTACTCCCAAGGAGACCAGAGATATTAACAGATAAAGCGTTACGCTCCAGTCGGATGAGCGAGACACGCTTGTACAATTGCAACGAATTGGAGGAGAAAGTTTAAACAAACGCGCTGACTTTGAACGCTCACATCTAGGCCGGGCCAGGTCCAAATGGCCTGCAACTCGGCGCGCATCACCTCCATGACTGTCCCTAACGAACGCCACCTGCCACGCTTTCGGCCCGTCCCTGTCGGCATTAAAAAATCGTAGCGTGATAACGATGGTTCCGATCCGCGTGCCGCGCGAAGCCTATTACAGGGTAGATGCAGCCCTTTCCAAAGAGCCATGAACAGACTTTCTACTCCCAAGGAGCCCAAAGATATTAAGCCGCAAATACGTCCTACGCGCGTCTTTTCTACGCCGCGCAGCACATTTAAAAAAATCATAGCGTGAAAACCGTGGGTTCGATCCGCTTGCCGCTCGAAGGCGATTACAGGGGAGATGCAGCCCTTTCCAAAGAGCCATGAACAGACTTTCTACTCCCAATGAGACAAGAGATATCAAGCCGCAAATACGTCCGGCGCGCGGCTATTCTCCGCCGCGCAACACATTTAAAAAAAATCGTAGCGTGAAAACCGTGGGTTCGATCCGCGTGCCGCTTAAAGGCGATTACAGGGGAGATGCAGCCCTTTCCAAAGAGCCATGAAAAGACTTTCTACTCCCAAGGAGACAAGAGATATTAAGCCGAAATGACGTCCGACGCGCGCATTTCCTCCGCCGCGCACCACATTTAAAAAAATCATAGCGTGAAAACCGTGGGTTCGATCCGCGTGCCGCTCGAAGGCGATTACAGGGGAGATGCAGCCCTTTCCAAAGAGGCATGAACAGACTTCCTACTCCCAAGGAGCGCAAAGATATTAAGCCGCAAATACGTCCTACGCGCGTCTTTTCTACGCCGCGCACCACATTTAAAAAATCGTATCGGAAGAACGGTGGGTCCAATCCGCGTGCCGCTTAAAGGCGATTACAAGGGAGATGCAAACCTTTCCAAAGAGCCATGAAAAGACTTTCTACTCCCAAGGAGACAAGAGATATTAAGCCGAAATGACGTCCGACGCGCGCATTTCCTCCGCCGCGCACCACATTTAAAAAAATCATAGCGTGAAAACCGTGGGTTCGATCCGCGTGCCGCTCGAAGGCGATTACAGGGGAGATGCAGCCCTTTCCAAAGAGCCATGAACAGACTTTCTACTCCCAATGAGACAAGAGATATCAAGCCGCAAATACGTCCGGCGCGCGTCTATTCTCCGCCGCGCAACACATTTAAAAAAAATCGTAGCGTGAAAACCGTGGGTTCGATCCGCGTGCCGCTTAAAGGCGATTACAGGGGAGATGCAGCCCTTTCCAAAGAGCCATGAAAAGACTTTCTACTCCCAAGGAGACAAGAGATATTAAGCCGAAATGACGTCCGACGCGCGCATTTCCTCCGCCGCGCACCACATTTAAAAAAATCATAGCGTGAAAACCGTGGGTTCGATCCGCGTGCCGCTCGAAGGCGATTACAGGGGAGATGCATCCCTTTCAAAAGAGCCATGAACAGACTTTCTACTCCCAAGGAGCCCAAAGATATTAAGCCGCAAATAAGTCCTACGCGCGTCTTTTCTACGCCTCGCACCACATTTAAAAAATCGTAGCGTAAGAACGGTGGGTCCGATCCGCGTGCCGCTTAAAGGCGATTACAGGGGAGATGCAGCCCTTTCCAAAGAGGCATGAACAGACTTCCTACTCCCAAGGAGCCCAAAGATATTAAGCCGCAAATACGTCCTACGCGCGTCTTTTCTACGCCGCGCACCACATTTAAAAAATCGTATCGGAAGAACGGTGGGTCCAATTCGCGTGCCGCTTAAAGGCGATTACAAGGGAGATGCAAACCTTTCCAAAGAGCCATGAAAAGACTTTCTACTCCCAAGGAGACAATAGATATTAAGCCGAAATGACGTCCGACGCGCGCATTTTCTCCGCCGCGCACCACATTTAAAAAAATCATAGCGTGAAAACCGTGGGTTCGATCCGCGTGCCGCTCGAAGGCGATTACAGCGGAGATGCAGCCCTTTCCAAAGAGCCATGAAAAGACTTTCTACTCCCAAGGAGACAAGAGATATTAAGCCGAAATGACGTCCGACGCGCGCATTTCCTCCGCCGCGCACCACATTTAAAAAAATCGTAGCGTGAAAAACGTGGGTTCGATCCGCGTGCCGCTCGAAGGCGATTACAGGGGAGATGCATCCCTTTCAAAAGAGCCATGAACAGACTTTCTACTCCCAAGGAGACCAGAAATATTAACATATAAAGCGTTACGCTCCAGTCGGATGAACGAGAAACGCTTGTACAATTGCAACGAATTGGAGGAGAAAGTTTAAACAAACGCGCTGACTTTGAACGCTCACATCTAGGCCGGGCCAACTCCAAATGGCGTGCAACTCGGTGTGCATCACCTCCATGACTGTCCCTAACGAACGCCACCTGCCACGCTTTCGGCCTATCCCTGGCGGCATTAAAAAATCGTAGCGTGATAACGATGGTTCCGATGCGCGTGCCGCTCGAAGGCGATTACAGGGGAGATACAGCCCTTTCCAAAGAGCCATGAACAGACTTTCTACTCCCAAGGAGACAAGAGATATTACGCGCATTTTCTCCGACGCGCACCACGTTTAAAAAATCGTAGCGTGAGAACGGTGGGTCCGATCCGCGTGCCGCTTAAAGGCGATTACAGGGGAGATGCAACCCTTTCCAAAGAGGCATGAACAGACTTCCTACTCCCAAGGAGCCCAAAGATATTAAGCCGCAAATACGTCCTACGCGCGTCTTTTCTACGCCGCGCACCACATTTAAAAAATCTTATCGGAAGAACGGTGGGTCCAATCCGCGTGCCGCTTAAAGGCGATTACAAGGGAGATGCAAACCTTTCCAAAGAGCCATGAAAAGACTTTCTACTCCCAAGGAGACAATAGATATTAAGCCGAAATGACGTCCGACGCGCATTTTCTACGCCGCGCACCACATTTAAAAAATCGTAGCGTAAGAACGGTGGGTCCGATCCGCGTGCCGCTTAAAGGCGATTACAGGGGAGATGCAAACCTTTCCAAAGAGCCATGAAAAGACTTTCTACTCCCAAGGAGACAAGAGATATTACGCCGCAATGACGTCCGACGCGCGCATTTTCTCCGACGCGCAACACATTTAAAAAAATCATAGCGTGAAAACCGTGGGTTCGATCCGCGTGCCGCTCGAAGGCGATTACAGGGGAGATGCAGCCCTTTCCAAAGAGCCATGAACAGACTTTCTACTCCCAAGGAGCCCAAAGATATTAAACCGCAAATAAGTCCTACGCGCGTCTTTTCTACGCCTAGCACCACATTTAAAAAATCGTAGCGTAAGAACGGTGGGTCCGATCCGCGTGCCGCTTAAAGGCGATTACAGGGGAGATGCAGCCCTTTCCAAAGAGGCATGAACAGACTTCCTACTCCCAAGGAGCCCAAAGATATTAAGCCGCAAATACGTCCTACGCGCGTCTTTTCTACGCCGCGCACCACATTTAAAAAATCGTATCGGAAGAACGGTGGGTCCAATTCGCGTGCCGCTTAAAGGCGATTACAAGGGAGATGCAAACCTTTCCAAAGAGCCATGAAAAGACTTTCTACTCCCAAGGAGACAATAGATATTAAGCCGAAATGACGTCCGACGCGCGCATTTTCTCCGCCGCGCACCACATTTAAAAAAATCATAGCGTGAAAACCGTGGGTTCGATCCGCGTGCCGCTCGAAGGCGATTACAGCGGAGATGCAGCCCTTTCCAAAGAGCCATGAAAAGACTTTCTACTCCCAAGGAGACAAGAGATATTAAGCCGAAATGACGTCCGACGCGCGCATTTCCTCCGCCGCGCACCACATTTAAAAAAATCGTAGCGTGAAAAACGTGGGTTCGATCCGCGTGCCGCTCGAAGGCGATTACAGGGGAGATGCATCCCTTTCAAAAGAGCCATGAACAGACTTTCTACTCCCAAGGAGACCAGAAATATTAACATATAAAGCGTTACGCTCCAGTCGGATGAACGAGAAACGCTTGTACAATTGCAACGAATTGGAGGAGAAAGTTTAAACAAACGCGCTGACTTTGAACGCTCACATCTAGGCCGGGCCAACTCCAAATGGCGTGCAACTCGGTGTGCATCACCTCCATGACTGTCCCTAACGAACGCCACCTGCCACGCTTTCGGCCTATCCCTGGCGGCATTAAAAAATCGTAGCGTGATAACGATGGTTCCGATGCGCGTGCCGCTCGAAGGCGATTACAGGGGAGATACAGCCCTTTCCAAAGAGCCATGAACAGACTTTCTACTCCCAAGGAGACAAGAGATATTACGCGCATTTTCTCCGACGCGCACCACGTTTAAAAAATCGTAGCGTAAGAACGGTGGGTCAGATCCGCGTGCCGCTTAAAGGCGATTACAGGGGAGATGCAAACCTTTCCAAAGAGCCATGAAAAGACTTTCTACTCCCAAGGGGACAAGAGATATTAAGCCGCAATGACGTCCGACGCGCGCATTTTCTCCGACGCGCAACACATTTAAAAAAATCATAGCGTGAAAACCGTGGGTTCGATCCGCGTGCCGCTCGAAGGCGATTACAAGGGAGATGCAGCCCTTTCCAAAGAGCCATGAAAAGACTTTCTACTCCCAAGGAGACAATAGATATTAAGCCGAAATGACGTCCGACGCGCGCATTTTCTCCGCCGCGCACCACATTTAAAAAAAATCATAGCGTGAAAACCGTGGGTTCGATCCGCGTGCCGCTCGAAGGCGATTACAGCGGAGATGCAGCCCTTTCCAAAGAGCCATGAAAAGACTTTCTACTCCCAAGGAGACAAGAGATATTAAGCCGAAATGACGTCCGACGCGCGCATTTCCTCCGCCGCGCACCACATTTAAAAAAATCATAGCGTGAAAACCGTGGGTTCGATCCGCGTGCCGCTCGAAGGCGATTACAGGGGAGATGCATCCCTTTCAAAAGAGCCATGAACAGACTTTCTACTCCCAAGGAGACCAGAAATATTAACATATAAAGCGTTACGCTCCAGTCGGATGAACGAGAAACGCTTGTACAATTGCAACGAATTGGAGGAGAAAGTTTAAACAAACGCGCTGACTTTGAACGCTCACATCTAGGCCGGGCCAACTCCAAATGGCGTGCAACTCGGTGTGCATCACCTCCATGACTGTCCCTAACGAACGCCACCTGCCACGCTTTCGGCCTATCCCTGGCGGCATTAAAAAATCGTAGCGTGATAACGATGGTTCCGATGCGCGTGCCGCTCGAAGGCGATTACAGGGGAGATACAGCCCTTTCCAAAGAGCCATGAACAGACTTTCTACTCCCAAGGAGACAAGAGATATTACGCGCATTTTCTCCGACGCGCACCACGTTTAAAAAATCGTAGCGTGAGAACGGTGGGTCCGATCCGCGTGCCGCTTAAAGGCGATTACAGGGGAGATGCAACCCTTTCCAAAGAGGCATGAACAGACTTCCTACTCCCAAGGAGACAAGAGATATTAAGCCGCAAATACGTCCTACGAGCGTCTTTTCTACGCCGCGCACCACATTTAAAAAATCGTAGCGTAAGAACGGTGGGTCCGATCCGCGTGCCGCTTAAAGGTGATTACAGGGGAGATGCAAACCTTTCCAAAGAGCCATGAACAGACTTTCTACTCCCAATGAGACAAGAGATATCAAGCCGCAAATACGTCCGGCGCGCGTCTATTCTCCGCCGCGCAACACATTTAAAAAAAATCGTAGCGTGAAAACCGTGTGTTCGATCCGCGTGCCGCTTAAAGGCGATTACAGGGGAGATGCAAACCTTTCCAAAGAGCCATGAAAAGACTTTCTACTCCCAAGGAGACAAGAGATATTAAGCCGCAATGACGTCCGACGCGCGCATTTTCTCCGACGCGCAACACATTTAAAAAAATCATAGCGTGAAAACCGTGGGTTCGATCCGCGTGCCGCTCGAAGGCGATTACAAGGGAGATGCAGCCCTTTCCAAAGAGCCATGAAAAGACTTTCTACTCCCAAGGAGACAATAGATATTAAGCCGAAATGACGTCCGACGCGCGCATTTTCTCCGCCGCGCACCACATTTAAAAAAAATCATAGCGTGAAAACCGTGGGTTCGATCCGCGTGCCGCTCGAAGGCGATTACAGCGGAGATGCAGCCCTTTCCAAAGAGCCATGAAAAGACTTTCTACTCCCAAGGAGACAAGAGATATTAAGCCGAAATGACGTCCGACGCGCGCATTTCCTCCGCCGCGCACCACATTTAAAAAAATCATAGCGTGAAAACCGTGGGTTCGATCCGCGTGCCGCTCGAAGGCGATTACAGGGGAGATGCATCCCTTTCAAAAGAGCCACGAACAGACTTTCTACTCCCAATGAGACAAGAGATATCAAGCCGCAAATACGTCCGGCGCGCGTCTATTCTCCGCCGCGCAACACATTTAAAAAAAATCGTAGCGTGAAAACCGTGGGTTCGATCCGCGTGCCGCTTAAAGGCGATTACAAGGGAGATGCAGCCCTTTCCAAAGAGGCATGAACAGACTTCCTACTCCCAAAGAGCCCAAAGATATTAAGCCGCAAATACGTCCTACGAGCGTCTTTTCTACGCCGCGCACCACATTTAAAAAATCGTAGCGTAAGAACGGTGGGTCCGATCCGCGTGCCGCTTAAAGGTGATTACAGGGGAGATGCAAACCTTTCCAAAGAGCCATGAACAGACTTTCTACTCCCAATGAGACAAGAGATATCAAGCCGCAAATACGTCCGGCGCGCGTCTATTCTCCGCCGCGCAACACATTTAAAAAAAATCGTAGCGTGAAAACCGTGTGTTCGATCCGCGTGCCGCTTAAAGGCGATTACAGGGGAGATGCAGCCCTTTCCAAAGAGCCATGAAAAGACTTTCTACTCCCAAGGAGACAAGAGATAT
This sequence comes from Electrophorus electricus, assembly GCF_041902795.1. NCBI lineage: Eukaryota > Metazoa > Chordata > Actinopteri > Gymnotiformes > Gymnotidae > Electrophorus > Electrophorus electricus. Next base: position 26,910,396 of record NC_137505.1, on the reverse strand, counting down.
TAAGCCGAAATGACGTCCGACGCGCGCATTTCCTCCGCCGCGCACCACATTTAAAAAAATCATAGCGTGAAAACCGTGTGTTCGATCCGCGTGCCGCTCGAAGGCGATTACAGGGGAGATGCAGCCCTTTCCAAAGAGGCATGAACAGACTTCCTACTACCAAGGAGCCCAAAGATATTAAGCCGCAAATACGTCCTACGCGCGTCTTTTCTACGCCGCGCACCACATTTAAAAAATCGTATCGGAAGAACGGTGGGTCCAATCCGCGTGCCGCTTAAAGGCGATTACAAGGTAGATGCAGCCCTTTCCAAAGAGCCATGAACAGACTTTCTACTCCCAAGGAGACAAGAGATATTACGCGCATTTTCTCCGACGCGCACCACGTTTAAAAAATCGTAGCGTGAGAACGGTGGGTCCGATCCGCGTGCCGCTTAAAGGCGATTACAGGGGAGATGCAACCCTTTCCAAAGAGGCATGAACAGACTTCCTACTCCCAAGGAGACAAGAGATATTAAGCCGCAATGACGTCCGACGCGCGCATTTTCTCCGCCGCGCAGCACATTTAAAAAAATCATAGCGTGAAAACCGTGGGTTCGATCCGCGTGCCGCTCGAAGGCGATTACAGGGGAGATGGAGCCCTTTCCAAAGAGGCATGAACAGACTTCCTACTCCCAAGGAGCCCAAAGATATTAAGCCGCAAATACGTCCTACGCACTTCTTTTCTACGCCGCGCACCACATTTAAAAAATCGTAGCGTAAGAACGGTGGGTCAGATCCGCGTGCCGCTTAAAGGCGATTACAGGGGAGATGCAAACCTTTCCAAAGAGCCATGAAAAGACTTTCTACTCCCAAGGAGACAAGAGATATTAAGCCGCAATGACGTCCGACGCGCGCATTTTCTCCGACGCGCAACACATTTAAAAAAATCATAGCGTGAAAACCGTGGGTTCGATCCGCGTGCCGCTCGAAGGCGATTACAGGGGAGATGCAGCCCTTTCCAAAGAGCCACGAACAGACTTTCTACTCCCAATGAGACAAGAGATATCAAGCCGCAAATACGTCCGGCGCGCGTCTATTCTCCGCCGCGCAACACATTTAAAAAAAATCGTAGCGTGAAAACCGTGGGTTCGATCCGCGTGCCGCTTAAAGGCGATTACAAGGGAGATGCAGCCCTTTCCAAAGAGCCATGAAAAGACTTTCTACTCCCAAGGAGACAATAGATATTAAGCCGAAATGACGTCCGACGCGCGCATTTTCTCCGCCGCGCACCACATGTAAAAAAAATCATAGCGTGAAAACCGTGGGTTCGATCCGCGTGCCGCTCGAAGGCGATTACAGCGGAGATGCAGCCCTTTCCAAAGAGCCATGAAAAGACTTTCTACTCCCAAGGAGACAAGAGATATTAAACCGAAATGACGTCCGACGCGCGCATTTTCTCCGCCGCGCACCACATTTAAAAAAAATCATAGCGTGAAAACCGTGGGTTCGATCCGCGTGCCGCTCGAAGGCGATTACAGCGGAGATGCAGCCCTTTCCAAAGAGCCATGAAAAGACTTTCTACTCCCAAGGAGACAAGAGATATTAAGCCGAAATGACGTCCGACGCGCGCATTTCCTCCGCCGCGCACCACATTTAAAAAAATCATAGCGTGAAAACCGTGGGTTCGATCCGCGTGCCGCTCGAAGGCGATTACAGGGGAGATGCATCCCTTTCAAAAGAGCCATGAACAGACTTTCTACTCCCAAGGAGACCAGAAATATTAACATATAAAGCGTTACGCTCCAGTCGGATGAACGAGAAACGCTTGTACAATTGCAACGAATTGGAGGAGAAAGTTTAAACAAACGCGCTGACTTTGAACGCTCACATCTAGGCCGGGCCAACTCCAAATGGCGTGCAACTCGGTGTGCATCACCTCCATGACTGTCCCTAACGAACGCCACCTGCCACGCTTTCGGCCTATCCCTGGCGGCATTAAAAAATCGTAGCGTGATAACGATGGTTCCGATGCGCGTGCCGCTCGAAGGCGATTACAGGGGAGATACAGCCCTTTCCAAAGAGCCATGAACAGACTTTCTACTCCCAAGGAGACAAGAGATATTACGCGCATTTTCTCCGACGCGCACCACGTTTAAAAAATCGTAGCGTGAGAACGGTGGGTCCGATCCGCGTGCCGCTTAAAGGCGATTACAGGGGAGATGCAAACCTTTCCAAAGAGCCATGAAAAGACTTTCTACTCCCAAGGAGACAAGAGATATTACGCCGCAATGACGTCCGACGCGCGCATTTTCTCCGACGCGCAACACATTTAAAAAAATCATAGCGTGAAAACCGTAGGTTCGATCCGCGTGCCGCTCGAAGGCGATTACAGGGGAGATGCAGCCCTTTCCAAAGAGCCATGAACAGACTTTCTACTCCCAATGAGACAAGAGATATCAAGCCGCAAATACGTCCGGCGCGCGTCTATTCTCCGCCGCGCAACACATTTAAAAAAAATCGTAGCGTGAAAACCGTGGGTTCGATCCGCGTGCCGCTTAAAGGCGATTACAGGGGAGATGCAGCCCTTTCCAAAGAGCCATGAAAAGACTTTCTACTCCCAAGGAGACAAGAGATATTAAGCCGAAATGACGTCCGACGCGCGCATTTCCTCCGCCGCGCACCACATTTAAAAAAATCATAGCGTGAAAACCGTGGGTTCGATCCGCGTGCCGCTCGAAGGCGATTACAGGGGAGATGCAGCCCTTTCCAAAGAGGCATGAACAGACTTCCTACTCCCAAGGAGCCCAAAGATATTAAGCCGCAAATACATCCTACGCGCGTCTTTTCTACGCCGCGCACCACATTTAAAAAATCGTATCGGAAGAACGGTGGGTCCAATCCGCGTGCCGCTTAAAGGCGATTACAAGGGAGATGCAAACCTTTCCAAAGAGCCATGAAAAGACTTTCTACTCCCAAGGAGACAATAGATATTAAGCAGCAATGATGTCCGACACGCGCATTTTCTCCGCCGCGCACCACATTTAAAAAATCTTAGCGTGAGAACGGTGGGTCCGATCCGCGTGCCGCTTAAAGGCGATTACAGGGGAGATGCAGCCCTTTCCAAAGAGCCATGAAAAGACTTTCTACTCCCAAGGAGACAAGAGATATTAAGCCGAAATGACGTCCGACGCGCGCATTTTCTCCGCCGCGCACCACATTTAAAAAAATCATAGCGTGAAAACCGTGGGTTCGATCCGCGTGCCGCTCGAAGGCGATTACAGGGGAGATGCAGCCCTTTCCAAAGATCCATGAACAGACTTCCTACTCCCAAGGAGACAAGAGATATTAACATATAAAGCGTTACGCTCCAGTTGGATGAGCGAGAAACGCTTGAACAGTTGCAACGAATTGGAGGAGAAAGTTTAAACAAACGCGCTGACTTTGAACGCTCACATCTAGGTCTGGCCAAGTCCAAATGGCGTGCAACTCGGTGCGCATCACCTCCATGACTGTCCCTAACGAACGCCACCTGCCACGCTTTCGGCCCGTCCCTGGCGGCTTTAAAAAATCGTAGCGTGATAACCGTGGGTCCAATCCGCTTGAAGCTCGAAGGCGATTAGAGGGGAGATGCAGCCCTTTCCAAAGAGCCATGAACAGACTTCCTACTCCCAAGGAGACAAGAGATATTAAGCCACAAATACGTCCGGACCGCGTCTTTTCTCCGCAGCTCACCACATTTAAAAAAATCGTAGCGTGAAAACCGTGGGTTCGATATAGTATACATACAGAGTATATAGTTTGACCAAAAGATCGTGCTGATCTTTGATCTCCTGGTTCTTCATCTCCAGCGCCACTTTCAGACTCATAATGTCCTCCTCTATGGGCTGGTATAACACAGACACGAATCATCACTACAGCCAGTACAATGGAAAGGTGGGAATGTGTACTGAATGTGTACTGACGTTATAAGTGAGAGGTGGTGGTACTGGTGGATGTGTACTGACACTATAAGGGATCTCTACCTGCAGTGACAGTTTGAGCTTCTCAAGTTCTTCCTCCAGAGATTTCTTCTCCTGTTCACAGGCCATTTTCATATCTGCCAGAGCAAGTATCATTACTGCTGGATATAACACAGATTGTATATACTACATAATTACTGCTGAATATATAAAATATAATATATATAGTACTATACATATATTAGTGTCACTTTTATTGGAGCCTAAAGGCTAACATTCATTATTAGTTATGTTAGTATTATTGCATTTCCATAGTACTTACTCTTGATGGACCTGTTATGCTCCTCCTCCTCCTGCTGTTTCTGCAGGAGCTCTGTCTCCTCCTGCTGCTTGTGTTTCAGCATCTCCTGAAGAACCTGCAGCTCCTTCTGCTTCTGCAACCTCAACTCCTTCAGCTGCTCAAACAAACTGTTCTCCAACTCCTCCTTCTCACACCGCAAACACTGCAATCGGGCCACAGGCCCCACTAGTGACACAGAACCACACACACACACACACAGACACACACACACACACACACACACAGAGAGAGATAAACATGTATAAATGTATAAGAATTTGTGGATAAAATTATTATGAGATTATTTATAATCAAACGACTACACTACACAACCACATCTTCCTTTTATTTACATATTATACAGATATTTAGAGATATTTACATTTTATTTACCCGCGTGCGTCTCTCTTCTCCAAGGTAGCGGAGAGATATGAAAGGATAAAAGGGGAAAAGAATAAAATGCACGTCGGTTTTAAATTCGCAGGCTACCTGCGCTGAAGGCGTGGAAAACGAGCACGTGACGGAAAGGCTTCCGTACCCGATGGGTCCAAATCACATGCCCAGCAAAGTAGCCTTAAACCTGGACACACAATGGAGACCATTTGACCCTTTAAAATCATACTACAACCAGACTTCCAGGCCCAAGAGGTCACACAGTCATGCCCAGCAAAGTAGCTCTGGGCCTGGGCACACTTCACGCAGTTTGACCGTTTAAATAAAACTAGAAACAGACTTCCTGGCCCAAGAGGTCACACAGTCATGCCCAGCAAGGTTGCTTTAAACGTGGGCACACTTCAGACCGTTTCACTCTTTAAATCATTCAAAGCACCACATTTCAAGGCCCAAGAGGTCACAGAATCATGCCCATCAAAGTAGCTCTGGGCCTGGGCACACTTTACGGAGTTTGACCCTTTAAATAATACTACAACCAGACACATACAGGTGCGCACATATACACAGATACACATTCTGTTTAATTTCTTCACATCTGCAGACTAGAGTAAGCTGAGGGTATAGTGTTAAACCAGGAGCTACATAAACAGTATATAGTATATATAAAGAGGATATAGTGTTAAACCAGGTACTACATACAGAGTATATAGTATACATACAGAGTATATAGTTTGACCAAAAGATCGTGCTGATCTTTGATCTCCTGGTTCTTCATCTCCAGCGCCACTTTCAGACTCATAATGTCCTCCTCTATGGGCTGGTATAACCCACACATACGAATCATCACTACAGCCAGTACAATGGAAAGGTGGGAATGTGTACTGAATGTGTACTGACGTTATAAGTGAAAGGTGGAGGTACTGGTGGATGTGTACTGACACTATAAGGGATCTCTACCTGCAGTGACAGTCTGAGCTTCTCAAGTTCTTCCTCCAGAGATTGCTTCTCCTGTTCACAGGCCATTTTCAGATCTGCCAGAGCAAGTATCATTACTGCTGGATATAACATAGATTGTATATACTACATAATTACTACTGAATATATAACATATAATATATATAGTACTATACATATATTAGTATCACTTTTATTGGAGCCTAAAGGCTAGCATTCATTATTAGTTATGTTAGTATTATTGCATTTCCATAGTACTTACTCTTGATGGACCTGTTATGCTCCTCCTCCTCCTGCTGTTTCTGCAGGAGCTCTGTCTCCTCATGCTGCTTGTGTTTCAGCATCTCCTGAAGAACCTGCAGCTCCTTCTGCTTCTGCAACCTCAACTCCTTCAGCTGCTCCAACAAACTGTTCTCCAACTCCTCCTTCTCACACCGCAAACACTCCAATCGGGCCACAGGCCCCACTAGTGACACAGAACCACACACACACACACACACACACACACACACACACACACACACACACAGAGAGAGATAAACATGTATAAATGTATAAGAATTTGTGGATAAAATTATTATGAGATTATTTATAATGAAACGACTACACTACACAACCACTTCTTCCTTTTATTTACATATTATACAGATATTTAGAGATATTTACATTTTATTTACCCGCGTGCGTCTCTCTTCTCCAAGGTAGCGGAGAGATATGAAGGGATAAAAGGGGAAAAGAATAAAATGCACGTCGGTTTTAAATTCGCAGGCTACCTGCGCTGAAGGCGTGGAAAACGAGCACGTGACGGAAAGGCTTCCGTACACGATGGGTCCAAATCACATGCCCAGAAAAGTAGCCTTAAACCTGGACACACAATGGAGACCATTTGACCCTTTAAAATCATACTACAACCAGACTTCCAGGCCCAAGAGGTCACACAGTCATGCCCAGCAAAGTAGCTCTGGGCCTGGGCACACTTCACGCAGTTTGACCGTTTAAATAAAACTAGAAACAGACTTCCTGGCCCAAGAGGTCACACAGTCATGCCCAGCAAGGTTGCTTTAAACGTGGGCACACTTCAGACCGTTTCACTCTTTAAATCATTCAAAGCACCACATTTCAAGGCCCAAGAGGTCACAGAATCATGCCCATCAAAGTAGCTCTGGGCCTGGGCACACTTCACGCAGTTTGACCCTTTAAATAATACTACAACCAGACACATACAGGTGCGCACATATACACAGATACACATTCTGTTTAATTTCTTCACATCTGCAGACTAGAGTAAGCTGAGGGTATAGTGTTAAACCAGGTACTACATAAACAGTATATAGTATATATACAGAGGATATAGTGTTAAACCAGGTACTACATACAGAGTATATAGTATACATACAGAGTATATAGTTTGACCAAAAGATCGTGCTGATCTTTGATCTCCTGGTTCTTCATCTCCAGCGCCACTTTCAGACTCATAATGTCCTCCTCTATGGGCTGGTATAACACACACACGAATCATCACTACAGCCAGTACAATGGAAAGGTGGGAATGTGTACTGAATGTGTACTGACGTTATAAGTGAAAGGTGGAGCTACTGGTGGATGTGTACTGACACTATAAGGGATCTCTACCTGCAGTGACAGTCTGAGCTTCTCAAGTTCTTCCTCCAGAGATTTCTTCTCCTGTTCACAGGCCATTTTCATATCTGCCAGAGCAAGTATCATTACTGCTGGATATAACATGGATTGTATATACTACATAATTACTACTGAATATATAAAATATAATATATATAGTACTATACATATATTAGTATCACTTTTATTGGAGCCTAAAGGCTAACATTCATTATTAGTTATGTTAGTATTATTGCATTTCCATAGTACTTACTCTTGATGGACCTGTTATGCTCCTCCTCCTCCTGCTGTTTCTGCAGGAGCTCTGTCTCCTCCTGCTGCTTGTGTTTCAGCATCTCCTGAAGAACCTGCAGCTCCTTCTGCTTCTGCAACCTCAACTCCTTCAGCTGCTCCAACAAACTGTTCTCCAACTCCTCCTTCTCACACCGCAAACACTCCAATCGGGCCACAGGCCCCACTAGTGACACAGAACCACACACACACACACACACACACAAAGAGAGAGATAAACATGTATAAATGTATAAGAATTTGTGGATAAAATTATTATGAGATTATTTATAATCAAACGACTACACTACACAACCACATCTTCCTTTTATTTACATATTATACAGATATTTAGAGATATTTACATTTTATTTACCCGCGTGCGTCTCTCTTCTCCAAGGTAGCGGAGAGATATGAAAGGATAAAAGGGGAAAAGAATAAAATGCACGTCGGTTTTAAATTCGCAGGCTACCTGCGCTGAAGGCGTGGAAAACGAGCACGTGACGGAAAGGCTTCCGTACCCGATGGGTCCAAATCACATGCCCAGCAAAGTAGCCTTAAACCTGGACACGCAATGGAGAGCATTTGACCCTTTAAAATCATACTACAACCAGACTTCCAGGCCCAAGAGGTCACACAGCCATGCCCAGCAAAGTAGCTCTGGGCCTGGGCACACTTCACGCAGTTTGACCGTTTAAATAAAACTAGAAACAGACTTCCTGGCCCAAGAGGTCACAGTCATACCCAGCAAAGTACGTTTAAACCTGGAAACAAATCAGATCCTTTCTGTCATTCAAAGGAATGGGCCTGCAACTCACAACCACATCCCCAGTGAAGCGCACCGTCACCCAGCCACACTACCCCACCTTGCCCGTCCTGGAACAACCACACCTCCAGGGCACCACATGCCAATCTCTCATGCCCAGCAAACTGCAACCTCACGCAGCCAGGCCACACACTGTCTCCCCTTGTACAGTCCAAGGACGAACTCCTCCACAAACCTGGTGTTCACGCGCACACACGCAATTACAACGAATTGGTGGAGAACTTTGAAACAAACGTGCTGACTTTGAATACTCACATCTAGGCTGGGCCAGGTCCAAATGGCCTGCAGCTCGGTGCGCATTAACTGCTTGACTGTCCGTCACGAACGCCACCTGCCAAGCGTTCGTTCCGTCCCTGGCGGATTTTAAAAAATCGTAGCGTGAGAACGATGGGTCCGATCCGCGTGCCGCTTAAAGGCGATTACAGGGGAGATGCAACCCTTTCCAAAGAACCATGAAAAGACTTTCTACTCCCAAGGAGACCAGAGATATTAACAAATAAAGCGTTACGCTCCAGTCGGATGAGCGAGAAACGCTTGTACAATTGCAACGAATTGGAGGAGAAAGTTTAAACAAACGCGCTGACTTTGAAGGCTCACATCTAGGCCGGGCCAGGTCCAAATGGCCTGCAACTCGGTCCGCATCACGTCCATGACTTTTCCTAACGAACGCCACCTGCCAAGCTTTCGGCCCGTCCCTGTCGGCATTAAAAAATCGTAGCGTGATAACGATGGTTCCGATCCGCGTGCCGCGCGAAGGCGATTACAGGGGAGATGCAGCCCTTTCCAAAGAGCCATGAACAGACTTTCTACTCCCAAGGAGCCCAAAGATATTAAGCCGCAAATAAGTCCTACGCGCGTCATTTCGACGCCTCGCACCACATTTAAAAAATCGTAACGTGAAAACCGTGGGTTCGATCCGCGTGCCGCTTAAAGGCGATTACAGGGGAGATGCAGCCCTTTCCAAAGAGCCATGAAAAGACTTTCTACTCCCAAGGAGACAAGAGATATTAAGCCGAAATGACGTCCGACGCGCGCATTTCCTCCGCCGCGCACCACATTTAAAAAAATCATAGCGTGAAAACCGTGGGTTCGATCCGTGTGCCGCTCGAAGGCGATTACAGGGGAGATGCAGCCCTTTCCAAAGATCCATGAACAGACTTTCTACACCCAATGAGACAAGAGATATTAAGCCGCAAATACGTCCGGCGCGCGTCTATTCTCCGCCGCGCAACACATTTAAAAAAAAATCGTAGCGTGAAAACCGTGGGTTCGATCCGCGTGCCGCTTAAAGGCGATTACAGGGGAGATGCAGCCCTTTCCAAAGAGCCATGAAAAGACTTTCTACTCCCAAGGAGACAAGAGATATTAAGCCGAAATGACGTCCGACGCGCGCATTTCCTCCGCCGCGCACCACATTTAAAAAAATCATAGCGTGAAAACCGTGGGTTCGATCCGCGTGCCGCTCGAAGGCGATTACAGGGGAGATGCAGCCCTTTCCAAAGAGGCATGAACAGACTTCCTACTCCCAAGGAGCCCAAAGATATTAAGCCGCAAATACGTCCTACGCGCGTCTTTTCTACGCCGCGCACCACATATAAAAAATCGTATCGGAAGAACGGTGGGTCCAATCCGCGTGCCGCTTAAAGGCGATTACAAGGGAGATGCAAACCTTTCCAAAGAGCCATGAAAAGACTTTCTACTCCCAAGGAGACAATAGATATTAAGCCGAAATGACGTCCGACGCGCGCATTTTCTCCGCCGCGCACCACATTTAAAAAAATCATAGCGTGAAAACCGTGGGTTCGATCCGCGTGCCGCTCGAAGGCGATTACAGCGGAGATGCAGCCCTTTCCAAAGAGCCATGAAAAGACTTTCTACTCCCAAGGAGACAAGAGATATTAAGCCGAAATGACGTCCGACGCGCGCATTTCCTCCGCCGCGCACCACATTTAAAAAAATCATAGCTTGAAAACCGTGGGTTCGATCCGCGTGCCGCTCGAAGGCGATTACAGGGGAGATGCATCCCTTTCAAAAGAGCCATGAACAGACTTTCTACACCCAATGAGACAAGAGATATTAAGCCGCAAATACGTCCGGCGCGCGTCTTTTCTCCGCCGCGCAACACATTTAAAAAAAATCGTAGCGTGAAAAACGTGGGTTCGATCCGCGTGCCGCTCGAAGGCGATTACAGGGGAGATGCATCCCTTTCAAAAGAGCCATGAACAGACTTTCTACTCCCAAGGAGACCAGAAATATTAACATATAAAGCGTTACGCTCCAGTCGGATGAACGAGAAACGCTTGTACAATTGCAACGAATTGGAGGAGAAAGTTTAAACAAACGCGCTGACTTTGAACGCTCACATCTAGGCCGGGCCAACTCCAAATGGCGTGCAACTCGGTGCGCATCACCTCCATGACTGTCCCTAACGAACGCCACCTGCCACGCTTTCGGCCCGTCCCTGGCGGCATTAAAAAATCGTAGCGTGATAACGATGGTTCCGATGCGCGTGCCGCTCGAAGGCGATTACAGGGGAGATACAGCCCTTTCCAAAGAGCCATGAACAGACTTTCTACTCCCAAGGAGACCAGAGATATTAACAGATAAAGCGTTACGCTCCAGTCGGATGAGCGAGAAACGCTTGTACAATTGCAACGAATTGGAGGAGAAAGTTTAAACAAACGCGCTGACTTTGAAGGCTCACATCTAGGCCGGGCCAACTCCAAATGGCGTGCAACTCGGTGCGCATCACCTACATGACTGTCCCTAACGAACGCCACCTGCCACGCTTTCGGCCCGTCCCTGGCGGCATTAAAAAATCGTAGCGTGATAACGATGGTTCCGATGCGCGTGCCGCTCGAAGGCGATTACAGGGGAGATACAGCCCTTTCCAAAGAGCCATGAACAGACTTTCTACTCCCAAGGAGACCAGAGATATTAACAGATAAAGCGTTACGCTCCAGTCGGATGAGCGAGAAACGCTTGTACAATTGCAACGAATTGGAGGAGAAAGTTTAAACAAACGCGCTGACTTTGAAGGCTCACATCTAGGCCGGGCCAGGTCCAAATGGCCTGCAACTCGGTCCGCATCACGTCCATGACTTTTCCTAACGAACGCCACCTGCCAAGCTTTCGGCCCGTCCCTGTCGGCATTAAAAAATCGTAGCGTGATAACGATGATTCCGATCCGCGTGCCGCGCGAAGGCGATTACAGGGGAGATGCAGCCCTTTCCAAAGAGGCATGAACAGACTTCCTACTCCCAAGGAGCCCAAAGATATTAAGCCGCAAATACGTCCGGACCGCGTCTTTTTTCCGCAGCTCACCACATTTAAAAAAATCGTAGCGTGAAAACCGTGGGTTCGATATAGTATACATACAGAGTATATAGTTTGACCAAAAGATCGTGCTGATCTTTGATCTCCTGGTTCTTCATCTCCAGCGCCACTTTCAGACTCATAATGTCCTCCTCTATGGGCTGGTATAACACACACTCGAATCATCACTACAGCCAGTACAATGGAAAGTTGGGAATGTGTACTGAATGTGTACTGACGTTATAAGTGAAAGGTGGAGCTACTGGTGGATGTGTACTGACACTATAAGGGATCTCAACCTGCAGTGACAGTCTGAGCTTCTCAAGTTCTTCCTCCAGAGAGTTCTTCTCCTGTTCACAGGCCATTTTCATATCTGCCAGAGCAAGTATCATTACTGCTGGATATAACATAGATTGTATATACTACATAATTACTACTGAATATATAAAATATAATATATATAGTACTATACATATATTAGTATCACTTTTATTGGAGCCTAAAGGCTAGCATTCATTATTAGTTATGTTAGTATTATTGCATTTCCATAGTACTTACTCTTGATGGACCTGTTATGCTCCTCCTCCTCCTGCTGTTTCTGCAGGAGCTCTGTCTCCTCATGCTGCTTGTGTTTCAGCATCTCCTGAAGAATCTGCAGCTCCTTCTGCTTCTGCAACCTCAACTCCTTCAGCTGCTCCAACAAACTGTTCTCCAACTCCTCCTTCTCACACCGCAAACACTCCAATCGGGCCACAGGCCCCACTAGTGACACAGAACCACACACACACACACACACACACACACACACACACACACACACACACAAAGAGAGAGATAAACATGTATAAATGTATAAGAATTTGTGGATAAAATTATTATGAGATTATTTATAATCAAACGACTACACTACACAACCACATCTTCCTTTTATTTACATATTATACAGATATTTAGAGATATTTACATTTTATTTACCCGCGTGCGTCTCTCTTCTCCAAGGTAGCGGAGAGATATGAAAGGATAAAAGGGGAAAATAATAAAATGCACGTCGGTTTTAAATTCGCAGGCTACCTGCGCTGAAGGCGTGGAAAACGAGCACGTGACGGAAAGGCTTCCGTACCCGATGGGTCCAAATCACATGCCCAGCAAAGTAGCCTTAAACCTGGACACACAATGGAGAGCATTTGACCCTTTAAAATCATACTACAACCAGACTTCCAGGCCCAAGAGGTCACACAGCCATGCCCAGCAAAGTAGCTCTGGGCCTGGGCACACTTCACGCAGTTTGACCGTTTAAATAAAACTAGAAACAGACTTCCTGGCCCAAGAGGTCACAGTCATACCCAGCAAAGTACGTTTAAACCTGGAAACAAATCAGATCCTTTCTGTCATTCAAAGGAATGGGCCTGCAACTCACAACCACATCCCCAGTGAAGCGCACCGTCACCCAGCCACACTACCCCACCTTGCCCGTCCTGGAACAACCACACCTCCAGGGCACCACATGCCAATCTCTCATGCCCAGCAAACTGCAACCTCACGCAGCCAGGCCACACACTGTCTCCCCTTGTACAGTCCAAGGACGAACTCCTCCACAAACCTGGTGTTCACGCGCACACACGCAATTACAACGAATTGGTGGAGAACTTTGAAACAAACGTGCTGACTTTGAATACTCACATCTAGGCTGGGCCAGGTCCAAATGGCCTGCAGCTCGGTGCGCATTAACTGCTTGACTGTCCGTCACGAACGCCACCTGCCAAGCGTTCGTTCCGTCCCTGGCGGATTTTAAAAAATCGTAGCGTGAGAACGATGGGTCCGATCCGCGTGCCGCTTAAAGGCGATTACAGGGGAGATGCAACCCTTTCCAAAGAACCATGAAAAGACTTTCTACTCCCAAGGAAACGAGATATTAAGCCGCAATGACATCCGACGCGCGCATTTTCTCCGCCGCGCACCACATTTAAAAAAATCATAGCGTGAAAACCGTGGGTTCGATCCGCGTGCCGCTCGAAGGCGATTACAGGGGAGATGCAGCCCTTTCCAAAGAGGCATGAACAGACTTCCTACTCCCAAGGAGCCCAAAGATATTAAGCCGCAAATACGTCCTACGCGCGTCTTTTCTACGCCGCGCACCACATTTAAAAAATCGTATCGGAAGAACGGTGGGTCCAATCCGCGTGCCGCTTAAAGGCGATTACAAGGGAGATGCAAACCTTTCCAAAGAGCCATGAAAAGACTTTCTACTCCCAAGGAGACAATAGATATTAAGCCGAAATGACGTCCGACGCGCACATTTTCTCCGCCGCGCACTACATTTAAAAAAATCATAGCGTGAAAACCGTGGGTTCGATCCGCGTGCCGCTCGAAGGCGATTACAACGGAGATGCAGCCCTTTCCAAAGAGCCATGCAAAGACTTTCTACTCCCAAGGAGACAAGAGATATTAAGCCGAAATGGCGTCCGACGCGCGCATTTCCTCCGCCGCGCACCACATTTAAAAAAATCATAGCTTGAAAACCGTGGGTTCGATCCGCGTGCCGCTCGAAGGCGATTACAGGGGAGATGCAGCCCTTTCCAAAGAGCTATGAACAGACTTTCTACACCCAATGAGACAAGAGATATTAAGCCACAAATACGTCCGGACCGCGTCTTTTCTCCGCAGCTCACCACATTTAAAAAAATCGTAGCGTGAAAACCGTGGGTTCGATATAGTATACATACAGAGTATATAGTTTGACCAAAAGATCGTGCTGATCTTTGATCTCCTGGTTCTTCATCTCCAGCGCCACTTTCAGACTCATAATGTCCTCCTCTATGGGCTGGTATAACACAGACACGAATCATCACTACAGCCAGAACAATGGAAAGGTGGGAATGTGTACTGAATGTGTACTGACGTTATAAGTGAGAGGTGGTGGTACTGGTGGATGTGTACTGACACTATAAGGGATCTCTACCTACAGTGACAGTTTGAGCTTCTCAAGTTCTTCCTCCAGAGATTTCTTCTCCTGTTCACAGGCCATTTTCATATCTGCCAGAGCAAGTATCATTACTGCTGGATATAACACAGATTGTATATACTACATAATTACTGCTGAATATATAAAATATAATATATATAGTACTATACATATATTAGTGTCACTTTTATTGGAGCCTAAAGGCTAACATTCATTATTAGTTATGTTAGTATTATTGCATTTCCATAGTACTTACTCTTGATGGACCTGTTATGCTCCTCCTCCTCCTGCTGTTTCTGCAGGAGCTCTGTCTCCTCCTGCTGCTTGTGTTTCAGCATCTCCTGAAGAACCTGCAGCTCCTTCTGCTTCTGCAACCTCAACTCCTTCAGCTGCTCAAACAAACTGTTCTCCAACTCCTCCTTCTCACACCGCAAACACTGCAATCGGGCCACAGGCCCCACTAGTGACACAGAACCACACACACACACACACAGACACACACACACACACACAGAGAGAGATAAACATGTATAAATGTATAAGAATTTGTGGATAAAATTATTATGAGATTATTTATAATCAAACGACTACACTACACAACCACATCTTCCTTTTATTTACATATTATACAGATATTTAGAGATATTTACATTTTATTTACCCGCGTGCGTCTCTCTTCTCCAAGGTAGCGGAGAGATATGAAAGGATAAAAGGGGAAAAGAATAAAATGCACGTCGGTTTTAAATTCGCAGGCTACCTGCGCTGAAGGCGTGGAAAACGAGCACGTGACGGAAAGGCTTCCGTACCCGATGGGTCCAAATCACATGCCCAGCAAAGTAGCCTTAAACCTGGACACACAATGGAGACCATTTGACCCTTTAAAATCATACTACAACCAGACTTCCAGGCCCAAGAGGTCACACAGTCATGCCCAGCAAAGTAGCTCTGGGCCTGGGCACACTTCACGCAGTTTGACCGTTTAAATAAAACTAGAAACAGACTTCCTGGCCCAAGAGGTCACACAGTCATGCCCAGCAAGGTTGCTTTAAACGTGGGCACACTTCAGACCGTTTCACTCTTTAAATCATTCAAAGCACCACATTTCAAGGCCCAAGAGGTCACAGAATCATGCCCATCAAAGTAGCTCTGGGCCTGGGCACACTTTACGGAGTTTGACCCTTTAAATAATACTACAACCAGACACATACAGGTGCGCACATATACACAGATACACATTCTGTTTAATTTCTTCACATCTGCAGACTAGAGTAAGCTGAGGGTATAGTGTTAAACCAGGAGCTACATAAACAGTATATAGTATATATAAAGAGGATATAGTGTTAAACCAGGTACTACATACAGAGTATATAGTATACATACAGAGTATATAGTTTGACCAAAAGATCGTGCTGATCTTTGATCTCCTGGTTCTTCATCTCCAGCGCCACTTTCAGACTCATAATGTCCTCCTCTATGGGCTGGTATAACCCACACATACGAATCATCACTACAGCCAGTACAATGGAAAGGTGGGAATGTGTACTGAATGTGTACTGACGTTATAAGTGAAAGGTGGAGGTACTGGTGGATGTGTACTGACACTATAAGGGATCTCTACCTGCAGTGACAGTCTGAGCTTCTCAAGTTCTTCCTCTAGAGATTTCTTCTCCTGTTCACAGGCCATTTTCATATCTGCCAGAGCAAGTATCATTACTGCTGGATATAACATAGATTGTATATACTACATAATTACTACTGAATATATAAAATATAATATATATAGTACTATACATATATTAGTATCACTTTTATTGGAGCCTAAAGGCTAGCATTCATTATTAGTTATGTTAGTATTATTGCATTTCCATAGTACTTACTCTTGATGGACCTGTTATGCTCCTCCTCCTCCTGCTGTTTCTGCAGGAGCTCTGTCTCCTCATGCTGCTCGTGTTTCAGCATCTCCTGAAGAACCTGCAGCTCCTTCTGCTTCTGCAACCTCAACTCCTTCAGCTGCTCCAACAAACTGTTCTCCAACTCCTCCTTCTCACACCGCAAACACTCCAATCGGGCCACAGGCCCCACTAGTGACACAGAACCACACACACACACACACACACACACACACACACACACACACAGAGAGAGATAAACATGTATAAATGTATAAGAATTTGTGGATAAAATTATTATGAGATTATTTATAATGAAACGACTACACTACACAACCACTTCTTCCTTTTATTTACATATTATACAGATATTTAGAGATATTTACATTTTATTTACCCGCGTGCGTCTCTCTTCTCCAAGGTAGCGGAGAGATATGAAGGGATAAAAGGGGAAAAGAATAAAATGCACGTCGGTTTTAAATTCGCAGGCTACCTGCGCTGAAGGCGTGGAAAACGAGCACGTGACGGAAAGGCTTCCGTACCCGATGGGTCCAAATCACATGCCCAGCAAAGTAGCCTTAAACCTGGACACACAATGGAGACCATTTGACCCTTTAAAATCATACTACAACCAGACTTCCAGGCCCAAGAGGTCACACAGTCATGCCCAGCAAAGTAGCTCTGGGCCTGGGCACCCTTCACGCAGTTTGACCGTTTAAATAAAACTAGAAACAGACTTCCTGGCCCAAGAGGTCACACAGTCATGCCCAGCAAGGTTGCTTTAAACGTGGGCACACTTCAGACCGTTTCACTCTTTAAATCATTCAAAGCACCACATTTCAAGGCCCAAGGGGTCACAGAATCATGCCCATCAAAGTAGCTCTGGGCCTGGGCACACTTCACGCAGTTTGACCCTTTAAATAATACTACAACCAGACACATACAGGTGCGCACATATACACAGATACACATTCTGTTTAATTTCTTCACATCTGCAGACTAGAGTAAGCTGAGGGTATAGTGTTAAACCAGGTACTACATAAACAGTATATAGTATATATACAGAGGATATAGTGTTAAACCAGGTACTACATACAGAGTATATAGTATACATACAGAGTATATAGTTTGACCAAAAGATCGTGCTGATCTTTGATCTCCTGGTTCTTCATCTCCAGCGCCACTTTCAGACTCATAATGTCCTCCTCTATGGGCTGGTATAACACACACACGAATCATCACTACAGCCAGTACAATGGAAAGGTGGGAATGTGTACTGAATGTGTACTGACGTTATAAGTGAAAGGTGGAGCTACTGGTGGATGTGTACTGACACTATAAGGGATCTCTACCTGCAGTGACAGTCTGAGCTTCTCAAGTTCTTCCTCCAGAGATTTCTTCTCCTGTTCACAGGCCATTTTCATATCTGCCAGAGCAAGTATCATTACTGCTGGATATAACATGGATTGTATATACTACATAATTACTACTGAATATATAAAATATAATATATATAGTACTATACATATATTAGTATCACTTTTATTGGAGCCTAAAGGCTAACATTCATTATTAGTTATGTTAGTATTATTGCATTTCCATAGTACTTACTCTTGATGGACCTGTTATGCTCCTCCTCCTCCTGCTGTTTCTGCAGGAGCTCTGTCTCCTCCTGCTGCTTGTGTTTCAGCATCTCCTGAAGAACCTGCAGCTCCTTCTGCTTCTGCAACCTCAACTCCTTCAGCTGCTCCAACAAACTGTTCTCCAACTCCTCCTTCTCACACCGCAAACACTCCAATCGGGCCACAGGCCCCACTAGTGACACAGAACCACACACACACACACACACACACAAAGAGAGAGATAAACATGTATAAATGTATAAGAATTTGTGGATAAAATTATTATGAGATTATTTATAATCAAACGACTACACTACACAACCACATCTTCCTTTTATTTACATATTATACAGATATTTAGAGATATTTACATTTTATTTACCCGCGTGCATCTCTCTTCTCCAAGGTAGCGGAGAGATATGAAAGGATAAAAGGGGAAAAGAATAAAATGCACGTCGGTTTTAAATTCGCAGGCTACCTGCGCTGAAGGCGTGGAAAACGAGCACGTGACGGAAAGGCTTCCGTACCCGATGGGTCCAAATCACATGCCCAGCAAAGTAGCCTTAAACCTGGACACGCAATGGAGAGCATTTGACCCTTTAAAATCATACTACAACCAGACTTCCAGGCCCAAGAGGTCACACAGCCATGCCCAGCAAAGTAGCTCTGGGCCTGGGCACACTTCACGCAGTTTGACCGTTTAAATAAAACTAGAAACAGACTTCCTGGCCCAAGAGGTCACAGTCATACCCAGCAAAGTACGTTTAAACCTGGAAACAAATCAGATCCTTTCTGTCATTCAAAGGAATGGGCCTGCAACTCACAACCACATCCCCAGTGAAGCGCACCGTCACCCAGCCACACTACCCCACCTTGCCCGTCCTGGAACAACCACACCTCCAGGGCACCACATGCCAATCTCTCATGCCCAGCAAACTGCAACCTCACGCAGCCAGGCCACACACTGTCTCCCCTTGTACAGTCCAAGGACGAACTCCTCCACAAACCTGGTGTTCACGCGCACACACGCAATTACAACGAATTGGTGGAGAACTTTGAAACAAACGTGCTGACTTTGAATACTCACATCTAGGCTGGGCCAGGTCCAAATGGCCTGCAGCTCGGTGCGCATTAACTGCTTGACTGTCCGTCACGAACGCCACCTGCCAAGCGTTCGTTCCGTCCCTGGCGGATTTTAAAAAATCGTAGCGTGAGAACGATGGGTCCGATCCGCGTGCCGCTTAAAGGCGATTACAGGGGAGATGCAACCCTTTCCAAAGAACCATGAAAAGACTTTCTACTCCCAAGGAGACCAGAGATATTAACAAATAAAGCGTTACGCTCCAGTCGGATGAGCGAGAAACGCTTGTACAATTGCAACGAATTGGAGGAGAAAGTTTAAACAAACGCGCTGACTTTGAAGGCTCACATCTAGGCCGGGCCAGGTCCAAATGGCCTGCAACTCGGTCCGCATCACGTCCATGACTTTTCCTAACGAACGCCACCTGCCAAGCTTTCGGCCCGTCCCTGTCGGCATTAAAAAATCGTAGCGTGATAACGATGGTTCCGATCCGCGTGCCGCGCGAAGGCGATTACAGGGGAGATGCAGCCCTTTCCAAAGAGCCATGAACAGACTTTCTACTCCCAAGGAGCCCAAAGATATTAAGCCGCAAATAAGTCCTACGCGCGTCATTTCTACGCCTCGCACCACATTTAAAAAATCGTAACGTGAAAACCGTGGGTTCGATCCGCGTGCCGCTTAAAGGCGATTACAGGGGAGATGCAGCCCTTTCCAAAGAGCCATGAAAAGACTTTCTACTCCCAAGGAGACAAGAGATATTAAGCCGAAATGACGTCCGACGCGCACATTTCCTCCGCCGCGCACCACATTTAAAAAAATCATAGCGTGAAAACCGTGGGTTCGATCCGCGTGCCGCTCGAAGGCGATTACAGGGGAGATGCAGCCCTTTCCAAAGAGGCATGAACAGACTTCCTACTCCCAAGGAGCCCAAAGATATTAAGCCGCAAATACGTCCTACGCGCGTCTTTTCTACGCCGCGCACCACATTTAAAAAATCGTATCGGAAGAACGGTGGGTCCAATCCGCGTGCCGCTTAAAGGCGATTACAAGGGAGATGCAAACCTTTCCAAAGAGCCATGAAAAGACTTTCTACTCCCAAGGAGACAATAGATATTAAGCCGAAATGACGTCCGACGCGCGCATTTTCTCCGCCGCGCACCACATTTAAAAAAATCATAGCGTGAAAACCGTGGGATCGATCCGCGTGCCGCTCGAAGGCGATTACAGCGGAGATGCAGCCCTTTCCAAAGAGCCATGAAAAGACTTTCTACTCCCAAGGAGACAAGAGATATTAAGCCGAAATGACGTCCGACGCGCGCATTTCCTCCGCCGCGCACCACATTTAAAAAAATCATAGCGTGAAAACCGTGGGATCGATCCGCGTCCCGCTCGAAGGCGATTACAGGGGAGATGCAGCCCTTTCCAAAGAGCCATGAACAGACTTTCTACACCCAATGAGACAAGAGATATTAAGCCGCAAATACGTCCGGCGCGCGTCTTTTCTCCGCCGCGCAACACATTTAAAAAAAATCGTAGCGTGAAAAACGTGGGTTCGATCCGCGTGCCGCTCGAAGGCGATTACAGGGG
This sequence comes from Electrophorus electricus, assembly GCF_041902795.1. NCBI lineage: Eukaryota > Metazoa > Chordata > Actinopteri > Gymnotiformes > Gymnotidae > Electrophorus > Electrophorus electricus. Next base: position 26,889,581 of record NC_137505.1, on the reverse strand, counting down.
AGATGCATCCCTTTCAAAAGAGCCATGAACAGACTTTCTACTCCCAAGGAGACCAGAAATATTAACATATAAATCGTTACGCTCCAGTCGGATGAACGAGAAACGCTTGTACAATTTCAACGAATTGGAGGAGAAAGTTTAAACAAACGCGCTGACTTTGAACGCTCACATCTAGGCCGGGCCAACTCCAAATGGCGTGCAACTCGGTGCGCATCACCTCCATGACTGTCGCTAACGAACGCCACCTGCCACGCTTTCGGCCTATCCCTGGCGGCATTAAAAAATCGTAGCGTGATAACGATGGTTCCGATGCGCGTGCCGCTCGAAGGCGATTACAGGGGAGATACAGCCCTTTCCAAAGAGCCATGAACAGACTTTCTACTCCCAAGGAGACAAGAGATATTACGCGCATTTTCTCCGACGCGCACCACGTTTAAAAAATCGTAGCGTGAGAACGGTGGGTCCGATCCGCGTGCCGCTTAAAGGCGATTACAGGGGAGATGCATCCCTTTCCAAAGAGCCATGAACAGACTTTCTACTCCCAAGGAGACCAGAGATATTAACAGATAAAGCGTTACGCTCCAGTCGGATGAGCGAGAAACGCTTGTACAATTGCAACGAATTGGAGGAGAAAGTTTAAACAAACGCGCTGACTTTGAAGGCTCACATCTAGGCCGGGCCAGGTCCAAATGGCCTGCAACTCGGTCCGCATCACGTCCATGACTTTTCCTAACGAACGCCACCTGCCAAGCTTTCGGCCCGTCCCTGTCGGCATTAAAAAATCGTAGCGTGATAACGATGGTTCCGATCCGCGTGCCGCGCGAAGGCGATTACAGGGGAGATGCAGCCCTTTCCAAAGAGCCATGAACAGACTTTCTACTCCCAAGGAGCCCAAAGATATTAAGCCGCAAATAAGTCCTACGCGCGTCTTTTCTACGCCGCGCACCACATTTAAAAAATCGTAGCGTAAGAACGGTGGGTCCGATCCGCGTGCCGCTTAAAGGCGATTACAGGGGAGATGCAACCCTTTCCAAAGAGCCATGAAAAGACTTTCTATTCCCAAGGAGACAAGAGATATTAAGCCGCAATGACGTCCGACGCGCGCATTTTCTCCGCCGCGCACCACATTTAAAAAATCTTAGCGTGAAAACCGTGTGTTCGATCCGCGTGCCGCTCGAAGGCGATTACAGGGGAGATGCAGCCCTTTCCAAAGATCCATGAACAGACTTCCTACTCCCAAGGAGACAAGAGATATTAACATATAAAGCGTTACGCTCCAGTCGGATGAGCGAGAAACGCTTGAGCAGTTGCAACGAATTGGAGGAGAAAGTTTAAACAAACGCGCTGACTTTGAACGCTCACATCTAGGTCTGGCCAAGTCCAAATGGCGTGCAACTCGGTGCGCATCACCTCCATGACTGTCCCTAACGAACGCCACCTGCCACGCTTTCGGCCCGTCCCTGGCGGCTTTAAAAAATCGTAGCGTGATAACCGTGGGTCCAATCCGCTTGAAGCTCGAAGGCGATTAGAGGGGAGATGCAGCCCTTTCCAAAGAGCCATGAACAGACTTCCTACTCCCTAGGAGACAAGAGATATTAAGCTACAAATACGTCCGGACCGCGTCTTTTCTCCGCAGCTCACCACATTTAAAAAAATCGTAGCGTGAAAACCGTGGGTTCGATATAGTATACATACAGAGTATATAGTTTGACCAAAAGATCGTGCTGATCTTTGATCTCCTGGTTCTTCATCTCCAGCGCCACTTTCAGACTCATAATGTCCTCCTCTATGGGCTGGTATAACACAGACACGAATCATCATTACAGCAGGTACAATGGAAAGGTGGGAATGTGTACTGAATGTGTACTGACGTTATAAGTGAGAGGTGGTGGTACTGGTGGATGTGTACTGACACTATAAGGGATCTCTACCTGCAGTGACAGTTTGAGCTTCTCAAGTTCTTCCTCCAGAGATTTCTTCTCCTGTTCACAGGCCATTTTCATATCTGCCAGAGCAAGTATCATTACTGCTGGATATAACACAGATTGTATATACTACATAATTACTGCTGAATATATAAAATATAATATATATAGTACTATACATATATTAGTGTCACTTTTATTGGAGCCTAAAGGCTAACATTCATTATTAGTTATGTTAGTATTATTGCATTTCCATAGTACTTACTCTTGATGGACCTGTTATGCTCCTCCTCCTCCTGCTGTTTCTGCAGGAGCTCCGTCTCCTCCTGCTGCTTGTGTTTCAGCATCTCCTGAAGAACCTGCAGCTCCTTCTGCTTCTGCAACCTCAACTCCTTCAGCTGCTCCAACAAACTGTTCTCCAACTCCTCCTTCTCACACCGCAAACACTCCAATCGGGCCACAGGCCCCACTAGTGACACAGAACCACACACACACACACACACACAAAGAGAGAGATAAACATGTATAAATGTATAAGAATTTGTGGATAAAATTATTATGAGATTATTTATAATCAAACGACTACACTACACAACCACATCTTCCTTTTATTTACATATTATACAGATATTTAGAGATATTTACAACGAATTGGTGGAGAACTTTGAAACAAACGTGCTGACTTTGAATACTCACATCTAGGCTGGGCCAGGTCCAAATGGCCTGCAGCTCGGTGCGCATTAACTGCTTGACTGTCCGTCACGCACGCCACCTGCCAAGCGTTCGTTCCGTCCCTGGCGGATTTTAAAAAATCGTAGCGTGAGAACGATGGGTCCGATCCGCGTGCCGCTTAAAGGCGATTACAGGGGAGATGCAACCCTTTCCAAAGAACCATGAAAAGACTTTCTACTCCCAAGGAGACCAGAGATATTAACAGATAAAGCGTTACGCTCCAGTCGGATGAGCGAGAAACGCTTGTACAATTGCAACGAATTGGAGGAGAAAGTTTAAACAAACGCGCTGACTTTGAAGGCTCACATCTAGGCCGGGCCAGGTCCAAATGGCCTGCAACTCGGTCCGCATCACGTCCATGACTTTTCCTAACGAACGCCACCTGCCAAGCTTTCGGCCCGTCCCTGTCGGCATTAAAAAATCGTAGCGTGATAACGATGGTTCCGATCCGCGTGCCGCGCGAAGGCGATTACAGGGGAGATGCAGCCCTTTTCAAAGAGCCATGAACAGACTTTCTACTCCCAAGGAGCCCAAAGATATTAAGCCGCAAATAAGTCCTACGCGCGTCATTTCTACGCCTCGCACCACATTTAAAAAATCGTAACGTGAAAACCGTGGGTTCGATCCGCGTGCCGCTTAAAGGCGATTACAGGGGAGATGCAGCCCTTTCCAAAGAGCCATGAAAAGACTTTCTACTCCCAAGGAGACAAGAGATATTAAGCCGAAATGACGTCCGACGCGCGCATTTCCTCCGCCGCGCACCACATTTAAAAAAATCATAGCGTGAAAACCGTGGGTTCGATCCGCGTGCCGCTCGAAGGCGATTACAGGGGAGATGCAGCCCTTTCCAAAGAGGCATGAACAGACTTCCTACTCCCAAGGAGCCCAAAGATATTAAGCCGCAAATACGTCCTACGCGCGTCTTTTCTACGCCGCGCACCACATTTAAAAAATCGTAACGTGAAAACCGTGGGTTCGATCCGCGTGCCGCTTAAAGGCGATTACAGGGGAGATGCAGCCCTTTCCAAAGAGCCATGAAAAGACTTTCTACTCCCAAGGAGACAAGAGATATTAAGCCGAAATGACGTCCGACGCGCGCATTTCCTCCGCCGCGCACCACATTTAAAAAAATCATAGCGTGAAAACCGTGGGTTCGATCCGCGTGCCGCTCGAAGGCGATTACAGGGGAGATGCAGCCCTTTCCAAAGAGGCATGAACAGACTTCCTACTCCCAAGGAGCCCAAAGATATTAAGCCGCAAATACGTCCTACGCGCGTCTTTTCTACGCCGCGCACCACATTTAAAAAATCGTATCGGAAGAACGGTGGGTCCAATCCGCGTGCCGCTTAAAGGCGATTACAAGGGAGATGCAAACCTTTCCAAAGAGCCATGAAAAGACTTTCTACTCCCAAGGAGACAATAGATATTAAGCCGAAATGACGTCCGACGCGCGCATTTTCTCCGCCGCGCACCACATTTAAAAAAATCATAGCGTGAAAACCGTGGGATCGATCCGCGTGCCGCTCGAAGGCGATTACAGCGGAGATGCAGCCCTTTCCAAAGAGCCATGAAAAGACTTTCTACTCCCAAGGAGACAAGAGATATTAAGCCGAAATGACGTCCGACGCGCGCATTTCCTCCGCCGCGCACCACATTTAAAAAAATCATAGCGTGAAAACCGTGGGATCGATCCGCGTCCCGCTCGAAGGCGATTACAGGGGAGATGCAGCCCTTTCCAAAGAGCCATGAACAGACTTTCTACACCCAATGAGACAAGAGATATTAAGCCGCAAATACGTCCGGCGCGCGTCTTTTCTCCGCCGCGCAACACATTTAAAAAAAATCGTAGCGTGAAAAACGTGGGTTCGATCCGCGTGCCGCTCGAAGGCGATTACAGGGGAGATGCATCCCTTTCAAAAGAGCCATGAACAGACTTTCTACTCCCAAGGAGACCAGAAATATTAACATATAAATCGTTACGCTCCAGTCGGATGAACGAGAAACGCTTGTACAATTTCAACGAATTGGAGGAGAAAGTTTAAACAAACGCGCTGACTTTGAACGCTCACATCTAGGCCGGGCCAACTCCAAATGGCGTGCAACTCGGTGCGCATCACCTCCATGACTGTCGCTAACGAACGCCACCTGCCACGCTTTCGGCCTATCCCTGGCGGCATTAAAAAATCGTAGCGTGATAACGATGGTTCCGATGCGCGTGCCGCTCGAAGGCGATTACAGGGGAGATACAGCCCTTTCCAAAGAGCCATGAACAGACTTTCTACTCCCAAGGAGACAAGAGATATTACGCGCATTTTCTCCGACGCGCACCACGTTTAAAAAATCGTAGCGTGAGAACGGTGGGTCCGATCCGCGTGCCGCTTAAAGGCGATTACAGGGGAGATGCATCCCTTTCCAAAGAGCCATGAACAGACTTTCTACTCCCAAGGAGACCAGAGATATTAACAGATAAAGCGTTACGCTCCAGTCGGATGAGCGAGAAACGCTTGTACAATTGCAACGAATTGGAGGAGAAAGTTTAAACAAACGCGCTGACTTTGAAGGCTCACATCTAGGCCGGGCCAGGTCCAAATGGCCTGCAACTCGGTCCGCATCACGTCCATGACTTTTCCTAACGAACGCCACCTGCCAAGCTTTCGGCCCGTCCCTGTCGGCATTAAAAAATCGTAGCGTGATAACGATGGTTCCGATCCGCGTGCCGCGCGAAGGCGATTACAGGGGAGATGCAGCCCTTTCCAAAGAGCCATGAACAGACTTTCTACTCCCAAGGAGCCCAAAGATATTAAGCCGCAAATAAGTCCTACGCGCGTCTTTTCTACGCCGCGCACCACATTTAAAAAATCGTAGCGTAAGAACGGTGGGTCCGATCCGCGTGCCGCTTAAAGGCGATTACAGGGGAGATGCAACCCTTTCCAAAGAGCCATGAAAAGACTTTCTATTCCCAAGGAGACAAGAGATATTAAGCCGCAATGACGTCCGACGCGCGCATTTTCTCCGCCGCGCACCACATTTAAAAAATCTTAGCGTGAAAACCGTGTGTTCGATCCGCGTGCCGCTCGAAGGCGATTACAGGGGAGATGCAGCCCTTTCCAAAGATCCATGAACAGACTTCCTACTCCCAAGGAGACAAGAGATATTAACATATAAAGCGTTACGCTCCAGTCGGATGAGCGAGAAACGCTTGAGCAGTTGCAACGAATTGGAGGAGAAAGTTTAAACAAACGCGCTGACTTTGAACGCTCACATCTAGGTCTGGCCAAGTCCAAATGGCGTGCAACTCGGTGCGCATCACCTCCATGACTGTCCCTAACGAACGCCACCTGCCACGCTTTCGGCCCGTCCCTGGCGGCTTTAAAAAATCGTAGCGTGATAACCGTGGGTCCAATCCGCTTGAAGCTCGAAGGCGATTAGAGGGGAGATGCAGCCCTTTCCAAAGAGCCATGAACAGACTTCCTACTCCCTAGGAGACAAGAGATATTAAGCCACAAATACGTCCGGACCGCGTCTTTTCTCCGCAGCTCACCACATTTAAAAAAATCGTAGCGTGAAAACCGTGGGTTCGATATAGTATACATACAGAGTATATAGTTTGACCAAAAGATCGTGCTGATCTTTGATCTCCTGGTTCTTCATCTCCAGCGCCACTTTCAGACTCATAATGTCCTCCTCTATGGGCTGGTATAACACAGACACGAATCATCATTACAGCAGGTACAATGGAAAGGTGGGAATGTGTACTGAATGTGTACTGACGTTATAAGTGAGAGGTGGTGGTACTGGTGGATGTGTACTGACACTATAAGGGATCTCTACCTGCAGTGACAGTTTGAGCTTCTCAAGTTCTTCCTCCAGAGATTTCTTCTCCTGTTCACAGGCCATTTTCATATCTGCCAGAGCAAGTATCATTACTGCTGGATATAACACAGATTGTATATACTACATAATTACTGCTGAATATATAAAATATAATATATATAGTACTATACATATATTAGTGTCACTTTTATTGGAGCCTAAAGGCTAACATTCATTATTAGTTATGTTAGTATTATTGCATTTCCATAGTACTTACTCTTGATGGACCTGTTATGCTCCTCCTCCTCCTGCTGTTTCTGCAGGAGCTCCGTCTCCTCCTGCTGCTTGTGTTTCAGCATCTCCTGAAGAACCTGCAGCTCCTTCTGCTTCTGCAACCTCAACTCCTTCAGCTGCTCCAACAAACTGTTCTCCAACTCCTCCTTCTCACACCGCAAACACTCCAATCGGGCCACAGGCCCCACTAGTGACACAGAACCACACACACACACACACACACACAAAGAGAGAGATAAACATGTATAAATGTATAAGAATTTGTGGATAAAATTATTATGAGATTATTTATAATCAAACGACTACACTACACAACCACATCTTCCTTTTATTTACATATTATACAGATATTTAGAGATATTTACAACGAATTGGTGGAGAACTTTGAAACAAACGTGCTGACTTTGAATACTCACATCTAGGCTGGGCCAGGTCCAAATGGCCTGCAGCTCGGTGCGCATTAACTGCTTGACTGTCCGTCACGAACGCCACCTGCCAAGCGTTCGTTCCGTCCCTGGCGGATTTTAAAAAATCGTAGCGTGAGAACGATGGGTCCGATCCGCGTGCCGCTTAAAGGCGATTACAGGGGAGATGCAACCCTTTCCAAAGAACCATGAAAAGACTTTCTACTCCCAAGGAGACCAGAGATATTAACAGATAAAGCGTTACGCTCCAGTCGGATGAGCGAGAAACGCTTGTACAATTGCAACGAATTGGAGGAGAAAGTTTAAACAAACGCGCTGACTTTGAAGGCTCACATCTAGGCCGGGCCAGGTCCAAATGGCCTGCAACTCGGTCCGCATCACGTCCATGACTTTTCCTAACGAACGCCACCTGCCAAGCTTTCGGCCCGTCCCTGTCGGCATTAAAAAATCGTAGCGTGATAACGATGGTTCCGATCCGCGTGCCGCGCGAAGGCGATTACAGGGGAGATGCAGCCCTTTCCAAAGAGCCATGAACAGACTTTCTACTCCCAAGGAGCCCAAAGATATTAAGCCGCAAATAAGTCCTACGCGCGTCATTTCTACGCCTCGCACCACATTTAAAAAATCGTAACGTGAAAACCGTGGGTTCGATCCGCGTGCCGCTTAAAGGCGATTACAGGGGAGATGCAGCCCTTTCCAAAGAGCCATGAAAAGACTTTCTACTCCCAAGGAGACAAGAGATATTAAGCCGAAATGACGTCCGACGCGCGCATTTCCTCCGCCGCGCACCACATTTAAAAAAATCATAGCGTGAAAACCGTGGGTTCGATCCGCGTGCCGCTCGAAGGCGATTACAGGGGAGATGCAGCCCTTTCCAAAGAGGTATGAACAGACTTCCTACTCCCAAGGAGCCCAAAGATATTAAGCTGCAAATACGTCCTACGCGCGTCTTTTCTACGCCGCGCACCACATTTAAAAAATCGTATCGGAAGAACGGTGGGTCCAATCCGCGTGCCGCTTAAAGGCGATTACAAGGGAGATGCAAACCTTTCCAAAGAGCCATGAAAAGACTTTCTACTCCCAAGGAGACAACAGATATTAAGCCGAAATGACGTCCGACGCGCGCATTTTCTCCGCCGCGCACCACATTTAAAAAAATCATAGCGTGAAAACCGTGGGATCGATCCGCGTGCCGCTCGAAGGCGATTACAGCGGAGATGCAGCCCTTTCCAAAGAGCCATGAAAAGACTTTCTACTCCCAAGGAGACAAGAGATATTAAGCCGAAATGACGTCCGACGCGCGCATTTCCTCCGCCGCGCACCACATTTAAAAAAATCATAGCGTGAAAACCGTGGGATCGATCCGCGTCCCGCTCGAAGGCGATTACAGGGGAGATGCAGCCCTTTCCAAAGAGCCATGAACAGACTTTCTACACCCAATGAGACAAGAGATATTAAGCCGCAAATACGTCCGGCGCGCGTCTTTTCTCCGCCGCGCAACACATTTAAAAAAAATCGTAGCGTGAAAAACGTGGGTTCGATCCGCGTGCCGCTCGAAGGCGATTACAGGGGAGATGCATCCCTTTCAAAAGAGCCATGAACAGACTTTCTACTCCCAAGGAGACCAGAAATATTAACATATAAATCGTTACGCTCCAGTCGGATGAACGAGAAACGCTTGTACAATTGCAACGAATTGGAGGAGAAAGTTTAAACAAACGCGCTGACTTTGAACGCTCACATCTAGGCCGGGCCAACTCCAAATGGCGTGCAACTCGGTGCGCATCACCTCCATGACTGTCGCTAACGAACGCCACCTGCCACGCTTTCGGCCTATCCCTGGCGGCATTAAAAAATCGTAGCGTGATAACGATGGTTCCGATGCGCGTGCCGCTCGAAGGCGATTACAGGGGAGATACAGCCCTTTCCAAAGAGCCATGAACAGACTTTCTACTCCCAAGGAGACAAGAGATATTACGCGCATTTTCTCCGACGCGCACCACGTTTAAAAAATCGTAGCGTGAGAACGGTGGGTCCGATCCGCGTGCCGCTTAAAGGCGATTACAGGGGAGATGCATCCCTTTCCAAAGAGCCATGAACAGACTTTCTACTCCCAAGGAGACCAGAGATATTAACAGATAAAGCGTTACGCTCCAGTCGGATGAGCGAGAAACGCTTGTACAATTGCAACGAATTGGAGGAGAAAGTTTAAACAAACGCGCTGACTTTGAAGGCTCACATCTAGGCCGGGCCAGGTCCAAATGGCCTGCAACTCGGTCCGCATCACGTCCATGACTTTTCCTAACGAACGCCACCTGCCAAGCTTTCGGCCCGTCCCTGTCGGCATTAAAAAATCGTAGCGTGATAACGATGGTTCCGATCCGCGTGCCGCGCGAAGGCGATTACAGGGGAGATGCAGCCCTTTCCAAAGAGCCATGAACAGACTTTCTACTCCCAAGGAGCCCAAAGATATTAAGCCGCAAATAAGTCCTACGCGCGTCATTTCTACGCCTCGCACCACATTTAAAAAATCGTAACGTGAAAACCGTGGGTTCGATCCGCGTGCCGCTTAAAGGCGATTACAGGGGAGATGCAGCCCTTTCCAAAGAGCCATGAAAAGACTTTCTACTCCCAAGGAGACAAGAGATATTAAGCCGAAATGACGTCCGACGCGCGCATTTCCTCCGCCGCGCACCACATTTAAAAAAATCATAGCGTGAAAACCGTGGGTTCGATCCGCGTGCCGCTCGAAGGCGATTACAGGGGAGATGCAGCCCTTTCCAAAGAGGTATGAACAGACTTCCTACTCCCAAGGAGCCCAAAGATATTAAGCCGCAAATACGTCCTACGCGCGTCTTTTCTACGCCGCGCACCACATTTAAAAAATCGTATCGGAAGAACGGTGGGTCCAATCCGCGTGCCGCTTAAAGGCGATTACAAGGGAGATGCAAACCTTTCCAAAGAGCCATGAAAAGACTTTCTACTCCCAAGGAGACAACAGATATTAAGCCGAAATGACGTCCGACGCGCGCATTTTCTCCGCCGCGCACCACATTTAAAAAAATCATAGCGTGAAAACCGTGGGATCGATCCGCGTGCCGCTCGAAGGCGATTACAGCGGAGATGCAGCCCTTTCCAAAGAGCCATGAAAAGACTTTCTACTCCCAAGGAGACAAGAGATATTAAGCCGAAATGACGTCCGACGCGCGCATTTCCTCCGCCGCGCACCACATTTAAAAAAATCATAGCGTGAAAACCGTGGGATCGATCCGCGTCCCGCTCGAAGGCGATTACAGGGGAGATGCAGCCCTTTCCAAAGAGCCATGAACAGACTTTCTACACCCAATGAGACAAGAGATATTAAGCCGCAAATACGTCCGGCGCGCGTCTTTTCTCCGCCGCGCAACACATTTAAAAAAAATCGTAGCGTGAAAAACGTGGGTTCGATCCGCGTGCCGCTCGAAGGCGATTACAGGGGAGATGCATCCCTTTCAAAAGAGCCATGAACAGACTTTCTACTCCCAAGGAGACCAGAAATATTAACATATAAATCGTTACGCTCCAGTCGGATGAACGAGAAACGCTTGTACAATTGCAACGAATTGGAGGAGAAAGTTTAAACAAACGCGCTGACTTTGAACGCTCACATCTAGGCCGGGCCAACTCCAAATGGCGTGCAACTCGGTGCGCATCACCTCCATGACTGTCGCTAACGAACGCCACCTGCCACGCTTTCGGCCTATCCCTGGCGGCATTAAAAAATCGTAGCGTGATAACGATGGTTCCGATGCGCGTGCCGCTCGAAGGCGATTACAGGGGAGATACAGCCCTTTCCAAAGAGCCATGAACAGACTTTCTACTCCCAAGGAGACAAGAGATATTACGCGCATTTTCTCCGACGCGCACCACGTTTAAAAAATCGTAGCGTGAGAACGGTGGGTCCGATCCGCGTGCCGCTTAAAGGCGATTACAGGGGAGATGCATCCCTTTCCAAAGAGCCATGAACAGACTTTCTACTCCCAAGGAGACCAGAGATATTAACAGATAAAGCGTTACGCTCCAGTCGGATGAGCGAGAAACGCTTGTACAATTGCAACGAATTGGAGGAGAAAGTTTAAACAAACGCGCTGACTTTGAAGGCTCACATCTAGGCCGGGCCAGGTCCAAATGGCCTGCAACTCGGTCCGCATCACGTCCATGACTTTTCCTAACGAACGCCACCTGCCAAGCTTTCGGCCCGTCCCTGTCGGCATTAAAAAATCGTAGCGTGATAACGATGGTTCCGATCCGCGTGCCGCGCGAAGGCGATTACAGGGGAGATGCAGCCCTTTCCAAAGAGCCATGAAAAGACTTTCTACTCCCAAGGAGACAAGAGATATTAAGCCGAAATGACGTCCGACGCGCGCATTTCCTCCGCCGCGCACCACATTTAAAAAAATCATAGCGTGAAAACCGTGGGTTCGATCCGCGTGCCGCTCGAAGGCGATTACAGGGGAGATGCAGCCCTTTCCAAAGAGGTATGAACAGACTTCCTACTCCCAAGGAGCCCAAAGATATTAAGCCGCAAATACGTCCTACGCGCGTCTTTTCTACGCCGCGCACCACATTTAAAAAATCGTATCGGAAGAACGGTGGGTCCAATCCGCGTGCCGCTTAAAGGCGATTACAAGGGAGATGCAAACCTTTCCAAAGAGCCATGAAAAGACTTTCTACTCCCAAGGAGACAACAGATATTAAGCCGAAATGACGTCCGACGCGCGCATTTTCTCCGCCGCGCACCACATTTAAAAAAATCATAGCGTGAAAACCGTGGGATCGATCCGCGTGCCGCTCGAAGGCGATTACAGCGGAGATGCAGCCCTTTCCAAAGAGCCATGAAAAGACTTTCTACTCCCAAGGAGACAAGAGATATTAAGCCGAAATGACGTCCGACGCGCGCATTTCCTCCGCCGCGCACCACATTTAAAAAAATTATAGCGTGAAAACCGTGGGATCGATCCGCGTCCCGCTCGAAGGCGATTACAGGGGAGATGCAGCCCTTTCCAAAGAGCCATGAACAGACTTTCTACACCCAATGAGACAAGAGATATTAAGCCGCAAATACGTCCGGCGCGCGTCTTTTCTCCGCCGCGCAACACATTTAAAAAAAATCGTAGCGTGAAAAACGTGGGTTCGATCCGCGTGCCGCTCGAAGGCGATTACAGGGGAGATGCATCCCTTTCAAAAGAGCCATGAACAGACTTTCTACTCCCAAGGAGACCAGAAATATTAACATATAAATCGTTACGCTCCAGTCGGATGAACGAGAAACGCTTGTACAATTGCAACGAATTGGAGGAGAAAGTTTAAACAAACGCGCTGACTTTGAACGCTCACATCTAGGCCGGGCCAACTCCAAATGGCGTGCAACTCGGTGCGCATCACCTCCATGACTGTCGCTAACGAACGCCACCTGCCACGCTTTCGGCCTATCCCTGGCGGCATTAAAAAATCGTAGCGTGATAACGATGGTTCCGATGCGCGTGCCGCTCGAAGGCGATTACAGGGGAGATACAGCCCTTTCCAAAGAGCCATGAACAGACTTTCTACTCCCAAGGAGACAAGAGATATTACGCGCATTTTCTCCGACGCGCACCACGTTTAAAAAATCGTAGCGTGAGAACGGTGGGTCCGATCCGCGTGCCGCTTAAAGGCGATTACAGGGGAGATGCATCCCTTTCCAAAGAGCCATGAACAGACTTTCTACTCCCAAGGAGACCAGAGATATTAACAGATAAAGCGTTACGCTCCAGTCGGATGAGCGAGAAACGCTTGTACAATTGCAACGAATTGGAGGAGAAAGTTTAAACAAACGCGCTGACTTTGAAGGCTCACATCTAGGCCGGGCCAGGTCCAAATGGCCTGCAACTCGGTCCGCATCACGTCCATGACTTTTCCTAACGAACGCCACCTGCCAAGCTTTCGGCCCGTCCCTGTCGGCATTAAAAAATCGTAGCGTGATAACGATGGTTCCGATCCGCGTGCCGCGCGAAGGCGATTACAGGGGAGATGCAGCCCTTTCCAAAGAGCCATGAACAGACTTTCTACTCCCAAGGAGCCCAAAGATATTAAGCCGCAAATAAGTCCTACGCGCGTCTTTTCTACGCCGCGCACCACATTTAAAAAATCGTAGCGTAAGAACGGTGGGTCCGATCCGCGTGCCGCTTAAAGGCGATTACAGGGGAGATGCAACCCTTTCCAAAGAGCCATGAAAAGACTTTCTATTCCCAAGGAGACAAGAGATATTAAGCCGCAATGACGTCCGACGCGCGCATTTTCTCCGCCGCGCACCACATTTAAAAAATCTTAGCGTGAAAACCGTGTGTTCGATCCGCGTGCCGCTCGAAGGCGATTACAGGGGAGATGCAGCCCTTTCCAAAGATCCATGAACAGACTTCCTACTCCCAAGGAGACAAGAGATATTAACATATAAAGCGTTACGCTCCAGTCGGATGAGCGAGAAACGCTTGAGCAGTTGCAACGAATTGGAGGAGAAAGTTTAAACAAACGCGCTGACTTTGAACGCTCACATCTAGGTCTGGCCAAGTCCAAATGGCGTGCAACTCGGTGCGCATCACCTCCATGACTGTCCCTAACGAACGCCACCTGCCACGCTTTCGGCCCGTCCCTGGCGGCTTTAAAAAATCGTAGCGTGATAACCGTGGGTCCAATCCGCTTGAAGCTCGAAGGCGATTAGAGGGGAGATGCAGCCCTTTCCAAAGAGCCATGAACAGACTTCCTACTCCCTAGGAGACAAGAGATATTAAGCCACAAATACGTCCGGACCGCGTCTTTTCTCCGCAGCTCACCACATTTAAAAAAATCGTAGCGTGAAAACCGTGGGTTCGATATAGTATACATACAGAGTATATAGTTTGACCAAAAGATCGTGCTGATCTTTGATCTCCTGGTTCTTCATCTCCAGCGCCACTTTCAGACTCATAATGTCCTCCTCTATGGGCTGGTATAACACAGACACGAATCATCATTACAGCAGGTACAATGGAAAGGTGGGAATGTGTACTGAATGTGTACTGACGTTATAAGTGAGAGGTGGTGGTACTGGTGGATGTGTACTGACACTATAAGGGATCTCTACCTGCAGTGACAGTTTGAGCTTCTCAAGTTCTTCCTCCAGAGATTTCTTCTCCTGTTCACAGGCCATTTTCATATCTGCCAGAGCAAGTATCATTACTGCTGGATATAACACAGATTGTATATACTACATAATTACTGCTGAATATATAAAATATAATATATATAGTACTATACATATATTAGTGTCACTTTTATTGGAGCCTAAAGGCTAACATTCATTATTAGTTATGTTAGTATTATTGCATTTCCATAGTACTTACTCTTGATGGACCTGTTATGCTCCTCCTCCTCCTGCTGTTTCTGCAGGAGCTCCGTCTCCTCCTGCTGCTTGTGTTTCAGCATCTCCTGAAGAACCTGCAGCTCCTTCTGCTTCTGCAACCTCAACTCCTTCAGCTGCTCAAACAAACTGTTCTCCAACTCCTCATTCTCACACCGCAAACACTCCAATCGGGCCACAGGCCCCACTAGTGACACAGAACCACACACACAGACACACACACACACACACACACACACACACAGAGAGAGATAAACATGTATAAATGTATAAGAATTTGTGGATAAAATTATTATGAGATTATTTATAATCAAACGACTACACTACACAACCACATCTTCCTTTTATTTACATATTATACAGATATTTAGAGATATTTACATTTTATTTACCCGCGTGCGTCTCTCTTCTCCAAGGTAGCGGAGAGATATGAAAGGATAAAAGGGGAAAAGAATAAAATGCACGTCGGTTTTAAATTCGCAGGCTACCTGCGCTGAAGGCGTGGAAAACGAGCACGTGACGGAAAGGCTTCCGTACCCGATGGGTCCAAATCACATGCCCAGCAAAGTAGCCTTAAACCTGGACACACAATGGAGACCATTTGACCCTTTAAAATCATACTACAACCAGACTTCCAGGCCCAAGAGGTCACACAGTCATGCCCAGCAAAGTAGCTCTGGGCCTGGGCACACTTCACGCAGTTTGACCGTTTAAATAAAACTAGAAACAGACTTCCTGGCCCAAGAGGTCACACAGTCATGCCCAGCAAGGTTGCTTTAAACGTGGGCACACTTCAGACCGTTTCACTCTTTAAATCATTCAAAGCACCACATTTCAAGGCCCAAGAGATCACAGAATCATGCCCATCAAAGTAGCTCTGGGCCTGGGCACACTTTACGGAGTTTGACCGTTTAAATAATACTACAACCAGACACATACAGGTGCGCACATATACACAGATACACATTCTGTTTAATTTCTTCACATCTGCAGACTAGAGTAAGCTGAGGGTATAGTGTTAAACCAGGAGCTACATAAACAGTATATAGTATATATAAAGAGGATATAGTGTTAAACCAGGTACTACATACAGAGTATATAGTATACATACAGAGTATATAGTTTGACCAAAAGATCGTGCTGATCTTTGATCTCCTGGTTCTTCATCTCCAGCGCCACTTTCAGACTCATAATGTCCTCCTCTATGGGCTGGTATAACCCACACATACGAATCATCACTACAGCCAGTACAATGGAAAGGTGGGAATGTGTACTGAATGTGTACTGACGTTATAAGTGAAAGGTGGAGGTACTGGTGGATGTGTACTGACACTATAAGGGATCTCTACCTGCAGTGACAGTCTGAGCTTCTCAAGTTCTTCCTCCAGAGATTTCTTCTCCTGTTCACAGGCCATTTTCATATCTGCCAGAGCAAGTATCATTACTGCTGGATATAACATAGATTGTATATACTACATAATTACTACTGAATATATAAAATATAATATATATAGTACTATACATATATTAGTATCACTTTTATTGGAGCCTAAAGGCTAGCATTCATTATTAGTTATGTTAGTATTATTGCATTTCCATAGTACTTACTCTTGATGGACCTGTTATGCTCCTCCTCCTCCTGCTGTTTCTGCAGGAGCTCTGTCTCCTCCTGCTGCTTTTGTTTCAGCATCTCCTGAAGAACCTGCAGCTCCTTCTGCTTCTGCAACCTCAACTCCTTCAGCTGCTCCAACAAACTTTTCTCCAACTCCTCCTTCTCACACCGCAAACACTCCAATCGGGCCACAGGCCCCACTAGTGACACAGAACCACACACACACACACACACACACAAAGAGAGAGATAAACATGTATAAATGTATAAGAATTTGTGGATAAAATTATTATGAGATTATTTATAATCAAATGACTACACTACACAACCACATCTTCCTTTTATTTACATATTATACAGATATTTAGAGATATTTACATTTTATTTACCCGCGTGCGTCTCTCTTCTCCAAGGTAGCGGAGAGATATGAAAGGATAAAAGGGGAAAATAATAAAATGCACGTCGGTTTTAAATTCGCAGGCTACCTGCGCTGAAGGCGTGGAAAACGAGCACGTGACGGAAAGGCTTCCGTACCCGATGGGTCCAAATCACATGCCCAGCAAAGTAGCCTTAAACCTGGACACGCAATGGAGAGCATTTGACCCTTTAAAATCATACTACAACCAGACTTCCAGGCCCAAGAGGTCACACAGCCATGCCCAGCAAAGTAGCTCTGGGCCTGGGCACACTTCACGCAGTTTGACCGTTTAAATAAAACTAGAAACAGACTTCCTGGCCCAAGAGGTCACAGTCATACCCAGCAAAGTACGTTTAAACCTGGAAACAAATCAGATCCTTTCTGTCATTCAAAGGAATGGGCCTGCAACTCACAACCACATCCCCAGTGAAGCGCACCGTCACCCAGCCACACTACCCCACCTTGCCCGTCCTGGAACAACCACACCTCCAGGGCACCACATGCCAATCTCTCATGCCCAGCAAACTGCAACCTCACGCAGCCAGGCCACACACTGTCTCCCCTTGTACAGTCCAAGGACGAACTCCTCCACAAACCTGGTGTTCACGCGCACACACGCAATTACAACGAATTGGTGGAGAACTTTGAAACAAACGTGCTGACTTTGAATACTCACATCTAGGCTGGGCCAGGTCCAAATGGCCTGCAGCTCGGTGCGCATTAACTGCTTGACTGTCCGTCACGAACGCCACCTGCCAAGCGTTCGTTCCGTCCCTGGCGGATTTTAAAAAATCGTAGCGTGAGAACGATGGGTCCGATCCGCGTGCCGCTTAAAGGCGATTACAGGGGAGATGCAACCCTTTCCAAAGAACCATGAAAAGACTTTCTACTCCCAAGGAGACCAGAGATATTAACAGATAAAGCGTTACGCTCCAGTCGGATGAGCGAGAAACGCTTGTACAATTGCAACGAATTGGAGGAGAAAGTTTAAACAAACGCGCTGACTTTGAAGGCTCACATCTAGGCCGGGCCAGGTCCAAATGGCCTGCAACTCGGTCCGCATCACGTCCATGACTTTTCCTAACGAACGCCACCTGCCAAGCTTTCGGCCCGTCCCTGTCGGCATTAAAAAATCGTAGCGTGATAACGATGGTTCCGATCCGCGTGCCGCGCGAAGGCGATTACAGGGGAGATGCAGCCCTTTCCAAAGAGCCATGAACAGACTTTCTACTCCCAAGGAGCCCAAAGATATTAAGCCGCAAATAAGTCCTACGCGCGTCATTTCTACGCCTCGCACCACATTTAAAAAATCGTAACGTGAAAACCGTGGGTTCGATCCGCGTGCCGCTTAAAGGCGATTACAGGGGAGATGCAGCCCTTTCCAAAGAGGTATGAACAGACTTCCTACTCCCAAGGAGCCCAAAGATATTAAGCCGCAAATACGTCCTACGCGCGTCTTTTCTACGCCGCGCACCACATTTAAAAAATCGTATCGGAAGAACGGTGGGTCCAATCCGCGTGCCGCTTAAAGGCGATTACAAGGGAGATGCAAACCTTTCCAAAGAGCCATGAAAAGACTTTCTACTCCCAAGGAGACAACAGATATTAAGCCGAAATGACGTCCGACGCGCGCATTTTCTCCGCCGCGCACCACATTTAAAAAAATCATAGCGTGAAAACCGTGGGATCGATCCGCGTGCCGCTCGAAGGCGATTACAGCGGAGATGCAGCCCTTTCCAAAGAGCCATGAAAAGACTTTCTACTCCCAAGGAGACAAGAGATATTAAGCCGAAATGACGTCCGACGCGCGCATTTCCTCCGCCGCGCACCACATTTAAAAAAATCATAGCGTGAAAACCGTGGGATCGATCCGCGTCCCGCTCGAAGGCGATTACAGGGGAGATGCAGCCCTTTCCAAAGAGCCATGAACAGACTTTCTACACCCAATGAGACAAGAGATATTAAGCCGCAAATACGTCCGGCGCGCGTCTTTTCTCCGCCGCGCAACACATTTAAAAAAAATCGTAGCGTGAAAAACGTGGGTTCGATCCGCGTGCCGCTCGAAGGCGATTACAGGGGAGATGCATCCCTTTCAAAAGAGCCATGAACAGACTTTCTACTCCCAAGGAGACCAGAAATATTAACATATAAAGCGTTACGCTCCAGTCGGATGAACGAGAAACGCTTGTACAATTGTAACGAATTGGAGGAGAAAGTTTAAACAAACGCGCTGAATTTGAACGCTCACATCTAGGCCGGGCCAGGTCCAAATGGCCTGCAACTCGGTGCGCATCACCTCCATGACTGTCCCTAACGAACGCCACCTGCCACGCTTTCGGCCCGTCCCTAGAGGCATTAAAAAATCGTAGCGTGATAACGATTGTTCCGATCCGCGTGCCGCTCGAAGGCGATTACAGTGGAGATGCAGCCCTTTCCAAAGAGCCATGAACAGACTTTCTATTCCCAAGGAGACAAGAGATATTAAGCCGCAATGACGTCGGACGCGCGCATTTTCTCCGCTGCGCAGCACATTTAAAAAAATCATAGCGTGAAAACCGTGGGTTCGATCCGCGTGCCGCTCGAAGGCGATTACAGGGGAGATGCAGCCCTTTCCAAAGAGGCATGAACAGACTTCCTACTCCCAAGGAGCCCAAAGATATTAAGCCGCAAATACGTCCTACGCGCGTCTTTTCTACGCCGCGCACCACATTTAAAAAATCGTAGCGTAAGAACGGTGGGTCCGATCCGCGTGCCGCTTAAAGGCGATTACAGGGGAGATGCAGCCCTTTCCAAAGAGCCATGAAAAGACTTTCTACTCCCAAGGAGACAAGAGATATTAAGCCGAAATGACGTCCGACGCGCGCATTTCCTCCGCCGCGCACCACATTTAAAAAATCGTAGCGTGAAAACCGTGGGTTCGATCCGCGTGCCGCTCGAAGGCGATTACAGGGGAGATGCAGCCCTTTCCAAAGAGGCATGAACAGACTTCCTACTCCCAAGGAGACCAGAAATATTAACATATAAAGCGTTACGCTCCAGTCGGATGAACGAGAAACGCTTGTACAATTGCAACGAATTGGAGGAGAAAGTTTAAACAAACGCGCTGAATTTGAACGCTCACATCTAGGCCGGGCCAGGTCCAAATGGCCTGCAACTCGGTGCGCATCACCTCCATGACTGTCCCTAACGAACGCCACCTGCCACGCTTTCGGCCCGTCCCTAGAGGCATTAAAAAATCGTAGCGTGATAACGATGGTTCCGATCCGCGTGCCGCTCGAAGGCGATTACAGTGGAGATGCAGCCCTTTCCAAAGAGCCATGAACAGACTTTCTATTCCCAAGGAGACAAGAGATATTAAGCCGCAATGACGTCCGACGCGCGCATTTTCTCCGCTGCGCAGCACATTTAAAAAAATCATAGCGTGAAAACCGTGGGTTCGATCCGCGTGCCGCTCGAAGGCGATTACAGGGGAGATGCAGCCCTTTCCAAAGAGGCATGAACAGACTTCCTACTCCCAAGGAGCCCAAAGATATTAAGCCGCAAATACGTCCTACGCGCGTCTTTTCTACGCCGCGCACCACATTTAAAAAATCGTAGCGTAAGAACGGTGGGTCCGATCCGCGTGCCGCTTAAAGGCGATTACAGGGGAGATGCAGCCCTTTCCAAAGAGCCATGAAAAGACTTTCTACTCCCAAGGAGACCAGAGATATTAACAGATAAAGCGTTACGCTCCAGTCGGATGAGCGAGAAACGCTTGTACAATTGCAACGAATTGGAGGAGAAAGTTTAAACAAACGCGCTGACTTTGAACGCTCACATCTAGGCCGGGCCAGGTCCAAATGGCCTGCAACTCGGCGCGCATCACCTCCATGACTGTCCCTAACGAACGCCACCTGCCACGCTTTCGGCCCGTCCCTGTCGGCATTAAAAAATCGTAGCGTGATAACGATGGTTCCGATCCGCGTGCCGCGCGAAGGCGATTACAGGGGAGATGCAGCCCTTTCCAAAGAGCCATGAACAGACTTTCTACTCCCAAGGAGCCCAAAGATATTAAGCCGCAAATACGTCCTACGCGCGTCTTTTCTACGCCGCGCACCACATTTAAAAATCGTAGCGTAAGAACGGTGGGTCCGATCCGCGAGCCGCTCGAAGGCGATTACAGCGGAGATGCAGCCCTTTCCAAAGAGCCATGAACAGACTTTCTACTCCCAAGGAGACAAGAGGTATTAAGCCGAAATGACGTCCGACGCGCGCATTTCCTCCGCCGCGCACCACATTTAAAAAAATCATAGCGTGAAAACCGTGGGTTCGATCCGCGTGCCGCTCGAAGTCGATTACAGGGGAGATGCAGCCCTTTCCAAAGAGCCATGAAAAGACTTTCTACTCCCAAGGAGACAAGAGATATTAAGCCGAAATGACGTCCGACGCACGCATTTCCTCCGCCGCGCACCACATTTAAAAAAATCATAGCGTGAAAACCGTGGGTTCGATCCGCGTGCCGCTCGAAGGCGATTACAGGGGAGATGCAGCCCTTTCCAAAGAGCCATGAACAGACTTTCTACTCCCAAGGAGCCCAAAGATATTAAGCCGCAAATAAGTCCTAAGCGCGTCTTTTCTACGCCGCGCACCACATTTAAAAAATCGTAGCGTAAGAACGGTGGGTCCGATCCGCGTGCCGCTTAAAGGCGATTACAGGGGAGATGCAACCCTTTCCAAAGAACCATGAAAAGACTTTCTACTCCCAAGGAGACAAGAGATATTAAGCCACAAATACGTCCGGACCGCGTCTTTTCTCCGCAGCTCACCACATTTAAAAAAATCGTAGCGTGAAAACCGTGGGTTCGATATAGTATACATACAGAGTATATAGTTTGACCAAAAGATCGTGCTGATCTTTGATCTCCTGGTTCTTCATCTCCAGCGCCACTTTCAGACTCATAATGTCCTCCTCTATGGGCTGGTATAACCCACACATACGAATCATCACTACAGCCAGTACAATGGAAAGGTGGGAATGTGTACTGAATGTGTACTGACGTTATAAGTGAAAGGTGGAGGTACTGGTGGATGTGTACTGACACTATAAGGGATCTCTACCTGCAGTGACAGTCTGAGCTTCTCAAGTTCTTCCTCCAGAGATTTCTTCTCCTGTTCACAGGCCATTTTCATATCTGCCAGAGCAAGTATCATTACTGCTGGATATAACATAGATTGTATATACTACATAATTACTACTGAATATATAAAATATAATATATATAGTACTATACATATATTAGTATCACTTTTATTGGAGCCTAAAGGCTAGCATTCATTATTAGTTATGTTAGTATTATTGCATTTCCATAGTACTTACTCTTGATGGACCTGTTATGCTCCTCCTCCTCCTGCTGTTTCTGCAGGAGCTCTGTCTCCTCCTGCTGCTTGTGTTTCAGCATCTCCTGAAGAACCTGCAGCTCCTTCTGCTTCTGCAACCTCAACTCCTTCAGCTGCTCCAAGAAACTGTTATCCAACTCCTCCTTCTCACACCGCAAACACTCCAATCGGGCCACAGGCCCCACTAGTGACACAGAACCACACACACACACACACACACACACACACACACACACACACACACACACACACACACACACACACACACACACAGAGAGAGATAAACATGTATAAATGTATAAGAATTTGTGGATAAAATTATTATGAGATTATTTATAATGAAACGACTACACTACACAACCACTTCTTCCTTTTATTTACATATTATACAGATATTTAGAGATATTTACATTTTATTTACCCGCGTGCGTCTCTCTTCTCCAAGGTAGCGGAGAGATATGAAGGGATAAAAGGGGAAAAGAATAAAATGCACGTCGGTTTTAAATTCGCAGGCTACCTGCGCTGAAGGCGTGGAAAACCAGCACGTGACGGAAAGGCTTCCGTACCCGATGGGTCCAAATCACATGCCCAGCAAAGTAGCCTTAAACCTGGACACACAATGGAGACCATTTGACCCTTTAAAATCATACTACAACCAGACTTCCAGGCCCAAGAGGTCACACAGTCATGCCCAGCAAAGTAGCTCTGGGCCTGGGCACACTTCACGCAGTTTGACCGTTTAAATAAAACTAGAAACAGACTTCCTGGCCCAAGAGGTCACACAGTCATGCCCAGCAAGGTTGCTTTAAACGTGGGCACACTTCAGACCGTTTCACTCTTTAAATCATTCAAAGCACCACATTTCAAGGCCCAAGAGGTCACAGAATCATGCCCATCAAAGTAGCTCTGGGCCTGGGCACACTTCACGCAGTTTGACCCTTTAAATAATACTACAACCAGACACATACAGGTGCGCACATATACACAGATACACATTCTGTTTAATTTCTTCACATCTGCAGACTAGAGTAAGCTGAGGGTATAGTGTTAAACCAGGTGCTACATAAACAATATATAGTATATATACAGAGGATATAGTGTTAAACCAGGTACTACATACAGAGTATATAGTATACATACAGAGTATATAGTTTGACCAAAAGATCGTGCTGATCTTTGATCTCCTGGTTCTTCATCTCCAGCGCCACTTTCAGACTCATAATGTCCTCCTCTATGGGCTTGTATAACCCACACACACGAATCATCACTACAGCCAGTACAATGGAAAGGTGGGAATGTGTACTGAATGTGTACTGACGTTATAAGTGAAAGGTGGAGCTACTGGTGGATGTGTACTGACACTATAAGGGATCTCTACCTGCAGTGAAAGTCTGAGCTTCTCAAGTTCTTCCTCCAGAGATTTCTTCTCCTGTTCACAGGCCATTTTCATATCTGCCAGAGCAAGTATCATTACTGCTGGATATAACACAGATTGTATATACTACATAATTACTGCTGAATATATAAAATATAATATATATAGTACTATACATATATTAGTATCACTTTTATTGGAGCCTAAAGGCTAACATTCATTATTAGTTATGTTAGTATTATTGCATTTCCATAGTACTTACTCTTGATGGACCTGTTATGCTCCTCCTCCTCCTGCTGTTTCTGCAGGAGCTCTGTCTCCTCCTGCTGCTTGTGTTTCAGCATCTCCTGAAGAACCTGCAGCTCCTTCTGCTTCTGCAACCTCAACTCTTTCAGCTGCTCCAACAAACTGTTCTCCAACTCCTCCTTCTCACACCGCAAACACTCCAATCGGGCCACAGGCCCCACTAGTGACACAGAACCACACACACACACACACAGAGAGAGATAAACATGTATAAATGTATAAGAATTTGTGGATAAAATTATTATGAGATTATTTATAATCAAACGACTACACTACACAACCACATCTTCCTTTTATTTACATATTATACAGATATTTAGAGATATTTACATTTTATTTACCCGCGTGCGTCTCTCTTCTCCAAGGTAGCGGAGAGATATGAAAGGATAAAAGGGGAAAAGAATAAAATGCACGTCGGTTTTAAATTCGCAGGCTACCTGCGCTGAAGGCGTGGAAAACGAGCACGTGACGGAAAGGCTTCCGTACCCGATGGGTCCAAATCACATGCCCAGCAAAGTAGCCTTAAACCTGGACACACAATGGAGACCATTTGACCCTTTAAAATCATACTACAACCAGACTTCCAGGCCCAAGAGGTCACACAGTCATGCCCAGCAAAGTAGCTCTGGGCCTGGGCACACTTCACGCAGTTTGACCGTTTAAATAAAACTAGAAACAGACTTCCTGGCCCAAGAGGTCACACAGTCATGCCCAGCAAGGTTGTTTTAAACGTGGGCACACTTCAGACCGTTTCACTCTTTAAATCATTCAAAGCACCACATTTCAAGGCCCAAGAGGTCACAGAATCATGCACATCAAAGTAGCTCTGGGCCTGGGCACACTTCACGCAGTTTAACCCTTTAAATAATACTACAACCAGACACATACAGGTGCGCACATATACACAGATACACATTCTGTTTAATTTCTTCACATCTGCAGACTAGAGTAAGCTGAGGGTATAGTATTCAACCAGGTACTACATAAACAGTATATAGTATAGATACAGAGGATATAGTGTTAAACCAGGTACTACATACAGAGTATATAGTATACATACAGAGTATATAGTTTGACCAAAAGATCGTGCTGATCTTTGATCTCCTGGTTCTTCATCTCCAGCGCCACTTTCAGACTCATAATGTCCTCCTCTATGGGCTGGTATAACACAGACACGAATCATCATTACAGCAGGTACAATGGAAAGGTGGGAATGTGTACTGAATGTGTACTGACGTTATAAGTGAGAGGTGGTGGTACTGGTGGATGTGTACTGACACTATAAGGGATCTCTACCTGCAGTGACAGTTTGAGCTTCTCAAGTTCTTCCTCCAGAGATTTCTTCTCCTGTTCACAGGCCATTTTCATATCTGCCAGAGCAAGTATCATTACTGCTGGATATAACACAGATTGTATATACTACATAATTACTGCTGAATATATAAAATATAATATATATAGTACTATACATATATTAGTGTCACTTTTATTGGAGCCTAAAGGCTAACATTCATTATTAGTTATGTTAGTATTATTGCATTTCCATAGTACTTACTCTTGATGGACCTGTTATGCTCCTCCTCCTCCTGCTGTTTCTGCAGGAGCTCCGTCTCCTCCTGCTGCTTGTGTTTCAGCATCTCCTGAAGAACCTGCAGCTCCTTCTGCTTCTGCAACCTCAACTCCTTCAGCTGCTCAAACAAACTGTTCTCCAACTCCTCATTCTCACACCGCAAACACTCCAATCGGGCCACAGGCCCCACTAGTGACACAGAACCACACACACAGACACACACACACACACACACACACACACACAGAGAGAGATAAACATGTATAAATGTATAAGAATTTGTGGATAAAATTATTATGAGATTATTTATAATCAAACGACTACACTACACAACCACATCTTCCTTTTATTTACATATTATACAGATATTTAGAGATATTTACATTTTATTTACCCGCGTGCGTCTCTCTTCTCCAAGGTAGCGGAGAGATATGAAAGGATAAAAGGGGAAAAGAATAAAATGCACGTCGGTTTTAAATTCGCAGGCTACCTGCGCTGAAGGCGTGGAAAACGAGCACGTGACGGAAAGGCTTCCGTACCCGATGGGTCCAAATCACATGCCCAGCAAAGTAGCCTTAAACCTGGACACACAATGGAGACCATTTGACCCTTTAAAATCATACTACAACCAGACTTCCAGGCCCAAGAGGTCACACAGTCATGCCCAGCAAAGTAGCTCTGGGCCTGGGCACACTTCACGCAGTTTGACCGTTTAAATAAAACTAGAAACAGACTTCCTGGCCCAAGAGGTCACACAGTCATGCCCAGCAAGGTTGCTTTAAACGTGGGCACACTTCAGACCGTTTCACTCTTTAAATCATTCAAAGCACCACATTTCAAGGCCCAAGAGATCACAGAATCATGCCCATCAAAGTAGCTCTGGGCCTGGGCACACTTTACGGAGTTTGACCGTTTAAATAATACTACAACCAGACACATACAGGTGCGCACATATACACAGATACACATTCTGTTTAATTTCTTCACATCTGCAGACTAGAGTAAGCTGAGGGTATAGTGTTAAACCAGGAGCTACATAAACAGTATATAGTATATATAAAGAGGATATAGTGTTAAACCAGGTACTACATACAGAGTATATAGTATACATACAGAGTATATAGTTTGACCAAAAGATCGTGCTGATCTTTGATCTCCTGGTTCTTCATCTCCAGCGCCACTTTCAGACTCATAATGTCCTCCTCTATGGGCTGGTATAACCCACACATACGAATCATCACTACAGCCAGTACAATGGAAAGGTGGGAATGTGTACTGAATGTGTACTGACGTTATAAGTGAAAGGTGGAGGTACTGGTGGATGTGTACTGACACTATAAGGGATCTCTACCTGCAGTGACAGTCTGAGCTTCTCAAGTTCTTCCTCCAGAGATTTCTTCTCCTGTTCACAGGCCATTTTCATATCTGCCAGAGCAAGTATCATTACTGCTGGATATAACATAGATTGTATATACTACATAATTACTACTGAATATATAAAATATAATATATATAGTACTATACATATATTAGTATCACTTTTATTGGAGCCTAAAGGCTAGCATTCATTATTAGTTATGTTAGTATTATTGCATTTCCATAGTACTTACTCTTGATGGACCTGTTATGCTCCTCCTCCTCCTGCTGTTTCTGCAGGAGCTCTGTCTCCTCCTGCTGCTTTTGTTTCAGCATCTCCTGAAGAACCTGCAGCTCCTTCTGCTTCTGCAACCTCAACTCCTTCAGCTGCTCCAACAAACTTTTCTCCAACTCCTCCTTCTCACACCGCAAACACTCCAATCGGGCCACAGGCCCCACTAGTGACACAGAACCACACACACACACACACACACACAAAGAGAGAGATAAACATGTATAAATGTATAAGAATTTGTGGATAAAATTATTATGAGATTATTTATAATCAAACGACTACACTACACAACCACATCTTCCTTTTATTTACATATTATACAGATATTTAGAGATATTTACATTTTATTTACCCGCGTGCGTCTCTCTTCTCCAAGGTAGCGGAGAGATATGAAAGGATAAAAGGGGAAAATAATAAAATGCACGTCGGTTTTAAATTCGCAGGCTACCTGCGCTGAAGGCGTGGAAAACGAGCACGTGACGGAAAGGCTTCCGTACCCGATGGGTCCAAATCACATGCCCAGCAAAGTAGCCTTAAACCTGGACACGCAATGGAGAGCATTTGACCCTTTAAAATCATACTACAACCAGACTTCCAGGCCCAAGAGGTCACACAGCCATGCCCAGCAAAGTAGCTCTGGGCCTGGGCACACTTCACGCAGTTTGACCGTTTAAATAAAACTAGAAACAGACTTCCTGGCCCAAGAGGTCACAGTCATACCCAGCAAAGTACGTTTAAACCTGGAAACAAATCAGATCCTTTCTGTCATTCAAAGGAATGGGCCTGCAACTCACAACCACATCCCCAGTGAAGCGCAACGTCACCCAGCCACACTACCCCACCTTGCCCGTCCTGGAACAACCACACCTCCAGGGCACCACATGCCAATCTCTCATGCCCAGCAAACTGCAACCTCACGCAGCCAGGCCACACACTGTCTCCCCTTGTACAGTCCAAGGACGAACTCCTCCACAAACCTGGTGTTCACGCGCACACACGCAATTACAACGAATTGGTGGAGAACTTTGAAACAAACGTGCTGACTTTTGAATACTCACATCTAGGCTGGGCCAGGTCCAAATGGCCTGCAGCTCGGTGCGCATTAACTGCTTGACTGTCCGTCACGAACGCCACCTGCCAAGCGTTCGTTCCGTCCCTGGCGGATTTTAAAAAATCGTAGCGTGAGAACGATGGGTCCGATCCGCGTGCCGCTTAAAGGCGATTACAGGGGAGATGCAACCCTTTCCAAAGAACCATGAAAAGACTTTCTACTCCCAAGGAAACGAGATATTAAGCCGCAATGACATCCGACGCGCGCATTTCCTCCGCCGCGCAGCACATTTAAAAAAATCATAGCGTGAAAACCGTGGGTTCGATCCGCGTGCCGCTCGAAGTCGATTACAGGGGAGATGGAGCCCTTTCCAAAGAGGCATGAACAGACTTCCTACTCCCAAGGAGCCCAAAGATATTAAGCCGCAAATACGTCCTACGCGCGTCTTTTCTACGCCGCGCACCACATTTAAAAAATCGTAGCGTAAGAACGGTGGGTCCGATCCGCGTGCCGCTTAAAGGCGATTACAGGGGAGATGCAAACCTTTCCAAAGAGCCATGAACAGACTTTCTACTCCCAATGAGACAAGAGATATCAAGCCGCAAATACGTCCGGCGCGCGTTTATTCTCCGCCGCGCAACACATTTAAAAAAAATCGTAGCGTGAAAACCGTGGGTTCGATCCGCGTGCCGCTTAAAGGCGATTACAGGGGAGATGCAGCCCTTTCCAAAGAGCCATGAAAAGACTTACTACTCCCAAGGAGACAAGAGATATTAAGCCGAAATGACGTCCGACGCGCGCATTTCCTCCGCCGCGCACCACATTTAAAAAAATCATAGCGTGAAAACCGTGGGTTCGATCCGCGTGCCGCTCGAAGGCGATTACAGGGGAGATGCAGCCCTTTCCAAAGAGGCATGAACAGACTTCCTACTCCCAAGGAGCCCAAAGATATTAAGCCGCAAATACGTCCTACGCGCGTCTTTTCTACGCCGCGCACCACATTTAAAAAATCGTATCGGAAGAACGGTGGGTCCAATCCGCGTGCCGCTTAAAGGCGATTACAAGGGAGATGCAAACCTTTCCAAAGAGCCATGAAAAGACTTTCTACTCCCAAGGAGACAATAGATATTAAGCCGAAATGACGTCCGACGCGCGCATTTTCTCCGCCGCGCACCACATTTAAAAAAATCATAGCGTGAAAACCGTGGGTTCGATCCGCGTGCCGCTCGAAGGCGATTACAGCGGAGATGCAGCCCTTTCCAAAGAGCCATGAAAAGACTTTCTACTCCCAAGGAGACAAGAGATATTAAGCCGAAATGACGTCCGACGCGCGCATTTCCTCCGCCGCGCACCACATTTAAAAAAATCATAGCGTGAAAACAGTGGGTTCGATCCGCGTGCCGCTCGAAGGCGATTACAGGGGAGATGCAGCCCTTTCCAAAGAGCCATGAACAGACTTTCTACTCCCAAGGAGACCAGAAATATTAACTTATAAAGCGTTACGCTCCAGTCGGATGAACGAGAAACGCTTGTACAATTGCAACGAATTGGAGGAGAAAGTTTAAACAAACGCGCTGACTTTGAACGCTCACATCTAGGCCGGGCCAACTCCAAATGGCGTGCAACTCGGTGTGCATCACCTCCATGACTGTCCCTAACGAACGCCACCTGCCACGCTTTCGGCCTATCCCTGGCGGCATTAAAAAATCGTAGCGTGATAACGATGGTTCCGATGCGCGTGCCGCTCGAAGGCGATTACAGGGGAGATACAGCCCTTTCCAAAGAGCCATGAACAGACTTTCTACTCCCAAGGAGACAAGAGATATTACGCGCATTTTCTCCGACGCGCACCACGTTTAAAAAATCGTAGCGTGAGAACGGTGGGTCCGATCCGCGTGCCGCTTAAAGGCGATTACAGGGGAGATGCAACCCTTTCCAAAGAGGCATGAACAGACTTCCTACTCCCAAGGAGACAAGAGATATTAAGCCGCAATGACGTCCGACGCGCGCATTTTCTCCGCCGCGCAGCACATTTAAAAAAATCATAGCGTGAAAACCGTGGGTTCGATCCGCGTGCCGCTCGAAGTCGATTACAGGGGAGATGGAGCCCTTTCCAAAGAGGCATGAACAGACTTCCTACTCCCAAGGAGCCCAAAGATATTAAGCCGCAAATACGTCCTACGCGCGTCTTTTCTACGCCGCGCACCACATTTAAAAAATCGTACCGTAAGAACGGTGGGTCCGATCCGCGTGCCGCTTAAAGGCGATTACAGGGGAGATGCAAACCTTTCCAAAGAGCCATGAAAAGACTTTCTACTCCCAAGGAGACAATAGATATTAAGCCGAAATGACGTCCAACGCGCGCATTTTCTCCGCCGCGCACCACATTTAAAAAAATCATAGCGTAAGAACGGTGGGTCCGATCCGCGTGCCGCTTAAAGGCGATTACAGGGGAGACGCAACCCTTTCCAAAGAGCCATGAAAAGACTTTCTACTCCCAAGGAGACAAGAGATATTAAGCCGAAATGACGTCCGACGCGCGCATTTCCTCCGCCGCGCACCACATTTAAAAAAATCATAGCGTGAAAACCGTGGGTTCGATCCGCGTTCCGCTCGAAGGCGATTACAGGGGAGATGCAGCCCTTTCCAAAGAGGCATGAACAGACTTCCTACTCCCAAGGAGCCCAAAGATATTAAGCCGCAAATACGTCCTAGGCGCGTCTTTTCTACGCCGCGCACCACATTTAAAAAATCGTATCGGAAGAACGGTGGGTCCAATCCGCGTGCCGCTTAAAGGCGATTACAAGGGAGATGCAAACCTTTCCAAAGAGCCATGAAAAGACTTTCTACTCCCAAGGAGACAATAGATATTAAGCCGAAATGACGTCCGACGCACGCATTTTCTCCGCCGCGCACCACATTTAAAAAAATCATAGCGTGAAAACCGTGGGTTCGATCCGCGTGCCGCTCGAAGGCGATTACAGGGGAGATGCAGCCCTTTCCAAAGAGCCATGAACAGACTTTCTACACCCAATGAGACAAGAGATATTAAGCCGCAAATACGTGCGGCGCGCGTCTTTTCTCCGCCGCGCAACACATTTAAAAAAAATCGTAGCGTGAAAAACGTGGGTTCGATCCGCGTGCCGCTCGAAGGCGATTACAGGGGAGATGCATCCCTTTCAAAAGAGCCATGAACAGACTTTCTACTCCCAAGGAGACCAGAAATATTAACATATAAAGCGTTACGCTCCAGTCGGATGAACGAGAAACGCTTGTACAATTGTAACGAATTGGAGGAGAAAGTTTAAACAAACGCGCTGAATTTGAACGCTCACATCTAGGCCGGGCCAGGTCCAAATGGCCTGCAACTCGGTGCGCATCACCTCCATGACTGTCCCTAACGAACGCCACCTGCCACGCTTTCGGCCCGTCCCTAGAGGCATTAAAAAATCGTAGCGTGATAACGATTGTTCCGATCCGCGTGCCGCTCGAAGGCGATTACAGTGGAGATGCAGCCCTTTCCAAAGAGCCATGAACAGACTTTCTATTCCCAAGGAGACAAGAGATATTAAGCCGCAATGACGTCGGACGCGCGCATTTTCTCCGCTGCGCAGCACATTTAAAAAAATCATAGCGTGAAAACCGTGGGTTCGATCCGCGTGCCGCTCGAAGGCGATTACAGGGGAGATGCAGCCCTTTCCAAAGAGGCATGAACAGACTTCCTACTCCCAAGGAGCCCAAAGATATTAAGCCGCAAATACGTCCTACGCGCGTCTTTTCTACGCCGCGCACCACATTTAAAAAATCGTAGCGTAAGAACGGTGGGTCCGATCCGCGTGCCGCTTAAAGGCGATTACAGGGGAGATGCAGCCCTTTCCAAAGAGCCATGAAAAGACTTTCTACTCCCAAGGAGACAAGAGATATTAAGCCGAAATGACGTCCGACGCGCGCATTTCCTCCGCCGCGCACCACATTTAAAAAATCGTAGCGTGAAAACCGTGGGTTCGATCCGCGTGCCGCTCGAAGGCGATTACAGGGGAGATGCAGCCCTTTCCAAAGAGGCATGAACAGACTTCCTACTCCCAAGGAGACCAGAAATATTAACATATAAAGCGTTACGCTCCAGTCGGATGAACGAGAAACGCTTGTACAATTGCAACGAATTGGAGGAGAAAGTTTAAACAAACGCGCTGAATTTGAACGCTCACATCTAGGCCGGGCCAGGTCCAAATGGCCTGCAACTCGGTGCGCATCACCTCCATGACTGTCCCTAACGAACGCCACCTGCCACGCTTTCGGCCCGTCCCTAGAGGCATTAAAAAATCGTAGCGTGATAACGATGGTTCCGATCCGCGTGCCGCTCGAAGGCGATTACAGTGGAGATGCAGCCCTTTCCAAAGAGCCATGAACAGACTTTCTATTCCCAAGGAGACAAGAGATATTAAGCCGCAATGACGTCCGACGCGCGCATTTTCTCCGCTGCGCAGCACATTTAAAAAAATCATAGCGTGAAAACCGTGGGTTCGATCCGCGTGCCGCTCGAAGGCGATTACAGGGGAGATGCAGCCCTTTCCAAAGAGGCATGAACAGACTTCCTACTCCCAAGGAGCCCAAAGATATTAAGCCGCAAATACGTCCTACGCGCGTCTTTTCTACGCCGCGCACCACATTTAAAAAATCGTAGCGTAAGAACGGTGGGTCCGATCCGCGTGCCGCTTAAAGGCGATCACAGGGGAGATGCAGCCCTTTCCAAAGAGCCATGAAAAGACTTTCTACTCCCAAGGAGACCAGAGATATTAACAGATAAAGCGTTACGCTCCAGTCGGATGAGCGAGAAACGCTTGTACAATTGCAACGAATTGGAGGAGAAAGTTTAAACAAACGCGCTGACTTTGAACGCTCACATCTAGGCCGGGCCAGGTCCAAATGGCCTGCAACTCGGCGCGCATCACCTCCATGACTGTCCCTAACGAACGCCACCTGCCACGCTTTCGGCCCGTCCCTGTCGGCATTAAAAAATCGTAGCGTGATAACGATGGTTCCGATCCGCGTGCCGCGCGAAGGCGATTACAGGGGAGATGCAGCCCTTTCCAAAGAGCCATGAACAGACTTTCTACTCCCAAGGAGCCCAAAGATATTAAGCCGCAAATACGTCCTACGCGCGTCTTTTCTACGCCGCGCACCACATTTAAAAATCGTAGCGTAAGAACGGTGGGTCCGATCCGCGTGCCGCTCGAAGGCGATTACAGCGGAGATGCAGCCCTTTCCAAAGAGCCATGAACAGACTTTCTACTCCCAAGGAGACAAGAGGTATTAAGCCGAAATGACGTCCGACGCGCGCATTTCCTCCGCCGCGCACCACATTTAAAAAAATCATAGCGTGAAAACCGTGGGTTCGATCCGCGTGCCGCTCGAAGTCGATTACAGGGGAGATGCAGCCCTTTCCAAAGAGCCATGAAAAGACTTTCTACTCCCAAGGAGACAAGAGATATTAAGCCGAAATGACGTCCGACGCACGCATTTCCTCCGCCGCGCACCACATTTAAAAAAATCATAGCGTGAAAACCGTGGGTTCGATCCGCGTGCCGCTCGAAGGCGATTACAGGGGAGATGCAGCCCTTTCCAAAGAGCCATGAACAGACTTTCTACTCCCAATGAGACAAGAGATATCAAGCCGCAAATACGTCCGGCGCGCGTCTATTCTCCGCCGCGCAACACATTTAAAAAAAATCGTAGCGTGAAAACCGTGGGTTCGATCCGCGTGCCGCTTAAAGGCGATTACAGGGGAGATGCATCCCTTTCAAAAGAGCCATGAACAGACTTTCTACTCCCAAGGAGACCAGAAATATTAACATATAAAGCGTTACGCTCCAGTCGGATGAACGAGAAACGCTTGTACAATTGCAACGAATTGGAGGAGAACGTTTAAACAAACGCGATGAATTTGAACGCTCACATCTAGGCCGGGCCAGGTCCAAATGGCCTGCAACTCGGTGCGCATCACCTCCATGACTGTCCCTAACGAACGCCACCTGCCACGCTTTCGGCCCGTCCCTAGAGGCATTAAAAAATCGTAGCGTGATAACGATTGTTCCGATCCGCGTGCCGCTCGAAGGCGATTACAGTGGAGATGCAGCCCTTTCCAAAGAGCCATGAACAGACTTTCTATTCCCAAGGAGACAAGAGATATTAAGCCGCAATGACGTCCGACGCGCGCATTTTCTCCGCTGCGCAGCACATTTAAAAAAATCATAGCGTGAAAACCGTGGGTTCGATCCGCGTGCCGCTCGAAGGCGATTACAGGGGAGATGCAGCCCTTTCCAAAGAGGCATGAACAGACTTCCTACTCCCAAGGAGCCCAAAGATATTAAGCCGCAAATACGTCCTACGCGCGTCTTTTCTACGCCGCGCACCACATTTAAAAAATCGTAGCGTAAGAACGGTGGGTCCGATCCGCGTGCGGCTTAAAGGCGATTACAGGGGAGATGCAGCCCTTTCCAAAGAGCCATGAAAAGACTTTCTACTCCCAAGGAGACAAGAGATATTAAGCCGAAATGACGTCCGACGCGCGCATTTCCTCCGCCGCGCACCACATTTAAAAAATCGTAGCGTGAAAACCGTGGGTTCGATCCGCGTGCCGCTCGAAGGCGATTACAGGGGAGATGCAGCCCTTTCCAAAGAGGCATGAACAGACTTCCTACTCCCAAGGAGACCAGAAATATTAACATATAAAGCGTTACGCTCCAGTCGGATGAGCGAGAAACGCTTGTACAATTGCAACGAATTGGAGGAGAAAGTTTAAACAAACGCGCTGAATTTGAACGCTCACATCTAGGCCGGGCCAGGTCCAAATGGCCTGCAACTCGGTGCGCATCACCTCCATGACTGTCCCTAACGAACGCCACCTGCCACGCTTTCGGCCTATCCCTGGCGGCATTAAAAAATCGTAGCGTGATAACGATGGTTCCGATCCGCGTGCCGCGCGAAGGCGATTACAGGGGAGATGCAGCCCTTTCCAAAGAGCCATGAACAGACTTTCTACTCCCAAGGAGCCCAAAGATATTAAGCCGCAAATAAGTCCTAAGCGCGTCTTTTCTACGCGGCGCACCACATTTAAAAAATCGTAGCGTAAGAACGGTGGGTCCGATCCGCGTGCCGCTTAAAGGCGATTACAGGGGAGATGCAACCCTTTCCAAAGAACCATGAAAAGACTTTCTACTCCCAAGGAGACAAGAGATATTAAGCCACAAATACGTCCGGACCGCGTCTTTTCTCCGCAGCTCACCACATTTAAAAAAATCGTAGCGTGAAAACCGTGGGTTCGATATAGTATACATACAGAGTATATAGTTTGACCAAAAGATCGTGCTGATCTTTGATCTCCTGGTTCTTCATCTCCAGCGCCACTTTCAGACTCATAATGTCCTCCTCTATGGGCTGGTATAACCCACACATACGAATCATCACTACAGCCAGTACAATGGAAAGGTGGGAATGTGTACTGAATGTGTACTGACGTTATAAGTGAAAGGTGGAGGTACTGGTGGATGTGTACTGACACTATAAGGGATCTCTACCTGCAGTGACAGTCTGAGCTTCTCAAGTTCTTCCTCCAGAGATTTCTTCTCCTGTTCACAGGCCATTTTCATATCTGCCAGAGCAAGTATCATTACTGCTGGATATAACATAGATTGTATATACTACATAATTACTACTGAATATATAAAATATAATATATATAGTACTATACATATATTAGTATCACTTTTATTGGAGCCTAAAGGCTAGCATTCATTATTAGTTATGTTAGTATTATTGCATTTCCATAGTACTTACTCTTGATGGACCTGTTATGCTCCTCCTCCTCCTGCTGTTTCTGCAGGAGCTCTGTCTCCTCCTGCTGCTTGTGTTTCAGCATCTCCTGAAGAACCTGCAGCTCCTTCTGCTTCTGCAACCTCAACTCCTTCAGCTGCTCCAAGAAACTGTTATCCAACTCCTCCTTCTCACACCGCAAACACTCCAATCGGGCCACAGGCCCCACTAGTGACACAGAACCACACACACACACACACACACACACACACACACACACACACACACACACACACACACACACACACACACACACAGAGAGAGATAAACATGTATAAATGTATAAGAATTTGTGGATAAAATTATTATGAGATTATTTATAATGAAACGACTACACTACACAACCACTTCTTCCTTTTATTTACATATTATACAGATATTTAGAGATATTTACATTTTATTTACCCGCGTGCGTCTCTCTTCTCCAAGGTAGCGGAGAGATATGAAGGGATAAAAGGGGAAAAGAATAAAATGCACGTCGGTTTTAAATTCGCAGGCTACCTGCGCTGAAGGCGTGGAAAACCAGCACGTGACGGAAAGGCTTCCGTACCCGATGGGTCCAAATCACATGCCCAGCAAAGTAGCCTTAAACCTGGACACACAATGGAGACCATTTGACCCTTTAAAATCATACTACAACCAGACTTCCAGGCCCAAGAGGTCACACAGTCATGCCCAGCAAAGTAGCTCTGGGCCTGGGCACACTTCACGCAGTTTGACCGTTTAAATAAAACTAGAAACAGACTTCCTGGCCCAAGAGGTCACACAGTCATGCCCAGCAAGGTTGCTTTAAACGTGGGCACACTTCAGACCGTTTCACTCTTTAAATCATTCAAAGCACCACATTTCAAGGCCCAAGAGGTCACAGAATCATGCCCATCAAAGTAGCTCTGGGCCTGGGCACACTTCACGCAGTTTGACCCTTTAAATAATACTACAACCAGACACATACAGGTGCGCACATATACACAGATACACATTCTGTTTAATTTCTTCACATCTGCAGACTAGAGTAAGCTGAGGGTATAGTGTTAAACCAGGTGCTACATAAACAATATATAGTATATATACAGAGGATATAGTGTTAAACCAGGTACTACATACAGAGTATATAGTATACATACAGAGTATATAGTTTGACCAAAAGATCGTGCTGATCTTTGATCTCCTGGTTCTTCATCTCCAGCGCCACTTTCAGACTCATAATGTCCTCCTCTATGGGCTTGTATAACCCACACACACGAATCATCACTACAGCCAGTACAATGGAAAGGTGGGAATGTGTACTGAATGTGTACTGACGTTATAAGTGAAAGGTGGAGCTACTGGTGGATGTGTACTGACACTATAAGGGATCTCTACCTGCAGTGAAAGTCTGAGCTTCTCAAGTTCTTCCTCCAGAGATTTCTTCTCCTGTTCACAGGCCATTTTCATATCTGCCAGAGCAAGTATCATTACTGCTGGATATAACACAGATTGTATATACTACATAATTACTGCTGAATATATAAAATATAATATATATAGTACTATACATATATTAGTATCACTTTTATTGGAGCCTAAAGGCTAACATTCATTATTAGTTATGTTAGTATTATTGCATTTCCATAGTACTTACTCTTGATGGACCTGTTATGCTCCTCCTCCTCCTGCTGTTTCTGCAGGAGCTCTGTCTCCTCCTGCTGCTTGTGTTTCAGCATCTCCTGAAGAACCTGCAGCTCCTTCTGCTTCTGCAACCTCAACTCTTTCAGCTGCTCCAACAAACTGTTCTCCAACTCCTCCTTCTCACACCGCAAACACTCCAATCGGGCCACAGGCCCCACTAGTGACACAGAACCACACACACACACACACAGAGAGAGATAAACATGTATAAATGTATAAGAATTTGTGGATAAAATTATTATGAGATTATTTATAATCAAACGACTACACTACACAACCACATCTTCCTTTTATTTACATATTATACAGATATTTAGAGATATTTACATTTTATTTACCCGCGTGCGTCTCTCTTCTCCAAGGTAGCGGAGAGATATGAAAGGATAAAAGGGGAAAAGAATAAAATGCACGTCGGTTTTAAATTCGCAGGCTACCTGCGCTGAAGGCGTGGAAAACGAGCACGTGACGGAAAGGCTTCCGTACCCGATGGGTCCAAATCACATGCCCAGCAAAGTAGCCTTAAACCTGGACACACAATGGAGACCATTTGACCCTTTAAAATCATACTACAACCAGACTTCCAGGCCCAAGAGGTCACACAGTCATGCCCAGCAAAGTAGCTCTGGGCCTGGGCACACTTCACGCAGTTTGACCGTTTAAATAAAACTAGAAACAGACTTCCTGGCCCAAGAGGTCACACAGTCATGCCCAGCAAGGTTGTTTTAAACGTGGGCACACTTCAGACCGTTTCACTCTTTAAATCATTCAAAGCACCACATTTCAAGGCCCAAGAGGTCACAGAATCATGCACATCAAAGTAGCTCTGGGCCTGGGCACACTTCACGCAGTTTAACCCTTTAAATAATACTACAACCAGACACATACAGGTGCGCACATATACACAGATACACATTCTGTTTAATTTCTTCACATCTGCAGACTAGAGTAAGCTGAGGGTATAGTATTCAACCAGGTACTACATAAACAGTATATAGTATAGATACAGAGGATATAGTGTTAAACCAGGTACTACATACAGAGTATATAGTATACATACAGAGTATATAGTTTGACCAAAAGATCGTGCTGATCTTTGATCTCCTGGTTCTTCATCTCCAGCACCACTTTCAGACTCATAATGTCCTCCTCTATGGGCTGGTATAACACACACACGAATCATCACTACAGCCAGTACAATGGAAAGGTGGGAATGTGTACTGAATGTGTACTGACGT
Organism: Electrophorus electricus; assembly: GCF_041902795.1. Taxonomy (NCBI): domain Eukaryota; kingdom Metazoa; phylum Chordata; class Actinopteri; order Gymnotiformes; family Gymnotidae; genus Electrophorus; species Electrophorus electricus. The sequence continues at coordinate 26,850,844 of NC_137505.1, read as the reverse complement.
TATAAGTGAAAGGTGGAGCTACTGGTGGATGTGTACTGACACTATAAGGGATCTCTACCTGCAGTGACAGTCTGAGCTTCTCAAGTTCTTCCTCCAGAGATTTCTTCTCCTGTTCACAGGCCATTTTCATATCTGCCAGAGCAAGTATCATTACTGCTGGATATAACATAGATTGTATATACTACATAATTACTACTGAATATATAAAATATAATATATATAGTACTATACATATATTAGTATCACTTTTATTGGAGCCTAAAGGCTAGCATTCATTATTAGTTATGTTAGTATTATTGCATTTCCATAGTACTTACTCTTGATGGACCTGTTATGCTCCTCCTCCTCCTGCTGTTTCTGCAGGAGCTCTGTCTCCTCATGCTGCTTGTGTATCAGCATCTCCTGAAGAACCTGCAGCTCCTTCTGCTTCTGCAACCTCAACTCCTTCAGCTGCTCCAACAAACTGTTCTCCAACTCCTCCTTCTCACACCGCAAACACTCCAATTGGGCCACAGGCCCCACTAGTGACACAGAACCACACACACACACACACACACACACACACACACACACACACACACACACAGAGAGAGATAAACATGTATAAATGTATAAGAATTTGTGGATAAAATTATTATGAGATTATTTATAATCAAACGACTACACTACACAACCACATCTTCCTTTTATTTACATATTATACAGATATTTAGAGATATTTACATTTTATTTACCCGCGTGCGTCTCTCTTCTCCAAGGTAGCGGAGAGATATGAAAGGATAAAAGGGGAAAAGAATAAAATGCACGTCGGTTTTAAATTCGCAGGCTACCTGCGCTGAAGGCGTGGAAAACGAGCACGTGACGGAAAGGCTTCCGTACCCGATGGGTCCAAATCACATGCCCAGCAAAGTAGCCTTAAACCTGGACACACAATGGAGACCATTTGACCCTTTAAAATCATACTACAACCATACTTCCAGGCCCGAGAGGTCACACAGTCATGCCCAGCAAAGTAGCTCTGGGCCTGGGCACACTTCACGCAGTTTGACCGTTTAAATAAAACTAGAAACAGACTTCCTGGCCCAAGAGGTCACACAGTCATGCCCAGCAAGGTTGCTTTAAACGTGGGCACACTTCAGACCGTTTCACTCTTTAAATCATTCAATGCACCACATTTCAAGGCCCAAGAGGTCACAGAATCATGCCCATCAAAGTAGCTCTGGGCCTGGGCACACTTTACGGAGTTTGACCCTTTAAATAATACTACAACCAGACACATACAGGTGCGCACATATACACAGATACACATTCTGTTTAATTTCTTCACATCTGCAGACTAGAGTAAGCTGAGGGTATAGTGTTAAACCAGGAGCTACATAAACAGAATATAGTATATATAAAGAGGATATAGTGTTAAACCAGGTACTACATACAGAGTATATAGTATACATACAGAGTATATAGTTTGACCAAAAGATCGTGCTGATCTTTGATCTCCTGGTTCTTCATCTCCAGTGCCACTTTCATACTCATAATGTCCTCCTCTATGGGCTGGTATAACCCACACATACGAATCATCACTACAGCCAGTACAATGGAAAGGTGGGAATGTGTACTGAATGTGTACTGACGTTATAAGTGAAAGGTGGAGGTACTGGTGGATGTGTACTGACACTATAAGGGATCTCTACCTGCAGTGACAGTCTGAGCTTCTCAAGTTCTTCCTCCAGAGATTTCTTCTCCTGTTCACAGGCCATTTTCATATCTGCCAGAGCAAGTATCATTACTGCTGGATATAACATAGATTGTATATACTACATAATTACTACTGAATATATAAAATATAATATATATAGTACTATACATATATTAGTATCACTTTTATTGGAGCCTAAAGGCTAGCATTCATTATTAGTTATGTTAGTATTATTGCATTTCCATAGTACTTACTCTTGATGGACCTGTTATGCTCCTCCTCCTCCTGCTGTTTCTGCAGGAGCTCTGTCTCCTTCTGCTGCTTGTGTTTCAGCATCTCCTGAAGAACCTGCAGCTCCTTCTGCTTCTGCAACCTCAACTCCTTCAGTTGCTCCAACAAACTGTTCTCCAACTCCTCCTTCTCACTCCGCAAACACTCCAATCGGGCCACAGGCCCCACTAGTGACACAGAACCACACACACACACACACACAAAGAGAGAGATAAACATGTATAAATGTATAAGAATTTGTGGATAAAATTATTATGAGATTATTTATAATGAAACGACTACACTACACAACCACATCTTCCTTTTATTTACATATTATACAGATATTTAGAGATATTTACATTTTATTTACCCGCGTGCGTCTCTCTTCTCCAAGTTAGCGGAGAGATATGAAAGGATAAAAGGGGAAAAGAATAAAATGCACGTCGGTTTTAAATTCGCAGGCTACCTGCGCTGAAGGCGTGGAAAACGAGCACGTGACGGAAAGGCTTCCGTACCCGATGGGTCCAAATCACATGCCCAGCAAAGTAGCCTTCAACCTGGACACACAATGGAGAGCATTTGACCCTTTAAAATCATACTACAACCAGACTTCCAGGCCCAAGAGGTCACACAGCCATGCCCAGCAAAGTAGCTCTGGGCCTGGGCACACTTCACGCAGTTTGACCGTTTAAATAAAACTAGAAACAGACTTCCTGGCCCAAGCGGTCACAGTCATACCCAGCAAAGTACGTTTAAACCTGGAAACAAATCAGATCCTTTCTGTCATTCAAAGGAATGGGCCTGCAACTCACAACCACATCCCCAGTGAAGCGCACCGTCACCCAGCCACACTACCCCACCTTGCCCGTCCTGGAACAACCACACCTCCAGGGCACCACATGCCAATCTCTCATGCCCAGCAAACTGCAACCTCACGCAGCCAGGCCACACACTGTCTCTCCTTGTACAGTCCAAGGACGAACTCCTCCACAAACCTGGTGTTCACGCGCACACACGCAATTACAACGAATTGGTGGAGAACTTTGAAACAAACGTGCTGACTTTGAATACTCACATCTAGGCTGGGCCAGGTCCAAATGGCCTGCAGCTCGGTGCGCATTAACTGCTTGACTGTCCGTCACGAACGCCACCTGCCAAGCGTTCGTTCCGTCCCTGGCGGATTTTAAAAAATCGTAGCGTGAGAACGATGGGTCCGATCCGCGTGCCGCTTAAAGGCGATTACAGGGGAGATGCAACCCTTTCCAAAGAACCATGAAAAGACTTTCTACTCCCAAGGAAACGAGATATTAAACCGCAATGACATCCGACGCGCGCATTTTCTCCGCCGCGCAGCACATTTAAAAAAATCATAGCGTGAAAACCGTGGGTTCGATCCGCATGCCGCTTAAAGGCGATTACAGGGGAGATGCAGCCCTTTCCAAAGAGCCATGAACAGACTTTCTATACCCAATGAGACAAGAGATATTAAGCCGCAAATACGTCCGGCGCGCGTCTTTTCTCCGCCGCGCAACACATTTAAAAAAAATCGTAGCGTGAAAAACGTGGGTTCGATCCGCGTGCCGCTCGAAGGCGATTACAGGGGAGATGCATCCCTTTCAAAAGAGCCATGAACAGACTTTCTACTCCCAAGGAGACAAGAAATATTAACATATAAAGCGTTACGCTCCAGTCGGATGAACGAGAAACGCTTGTACAATTACAACGAATTGGAGGAGAAAGTTTAAACAAACGCGCTGACTTTGAACGCTCACATCTAGGCCGAGCCAACTCCAAATGGCGTGCAACTCGGTGTGCATCACCTCCATGACTGTCCCTAACCAACGCCACCTGCCACGCTTTCGGCCCGTCCCTGGCGGCATTAAAAAATCGTAGCGTTATAACGATGGTTCCGATGCGCGTGCCGCGCGAAGGCGATTACAGGGGAGATGCAGCCCTTTCTAAAGAGCCATGAACAGACTTTCTACTCACAAGGAGACAAGAGATATTACGCGCATTTTCTCCGACGCGCACCACGTTTAAAAAATCGTAGCGTGAGAACGGTGGGTCCGATCCGCGTGCCGCTTAAAGGCGATTACAGGGGAGATGCAACCCTTTCCAAAGAACCATGAAAAGACTTTCTACTCCCAAGGAGACGAGATATTAAGCCGCAATGACGTCCGACGCGCGCATTTTCTCCGCCGCGCAGCACATTTAAAAAAATCATAGCGTGAAAACCGTGGGTTCGATCCGCGTGCCGCTCGAACGCGATTACAGGGGAGATGCAGCCCTTTCCAAAGAGCCATGAACAGACTTTCTACTTCCAATGAGACAAGAGATATCAAGCCGCAAATACGTCCGGCGCGCGTCTATTCTCCGCCGCGCAACACATTTAAAAAAAATCGTAACGTGAAAACCGTGGGTTCGATCCGCGTGCCGCTTAAAGGCGATTACAGGGGAGATGCAGCCCTTTCCAAAGAGCCATGAAAAGACTTTCTACTCCCAAGGAGACAAGAGATATTAAGCCGAAATTACGTCCGACGCGCGCATTTCCTCCGCCGCGCACCACATTTAAAAAAATCATAGCGTGAAAACCGTGGGTTCGATCCGCGTGCCGCTCGAAGGCGATTACAGGGGAGATGCAGCCCTTTCCAAAGAGGCATGAACAGACTTCCTACTCCCAAGGAGCCCAAAGATATTAAGCCGCAAATACGTCCTACGCGCGTCTTTTCTACGCCGCGCACCACATTTAAAAAATCGTATCGGAAGAACGGTGGGTCCAATCCGCGTGCCGCTTAAAGGCGATTACAAGGGAGATGCAAACCTTTCCAAAGAGCCATGAAAAGACTTTCTACTCCCAAGGAGACAATAGATATTAAGCCGAAATGACGTCCGACGCGCGCATTTTCTCCGCCGCGCACCACATTTAAAAAAATCATAGCGTGAAAACCGTGGGTTCGATCCGCGTGCCGCTCGAAGGCGATTACAGGGGAGATGCAGCCCTTTCCAAAGAGCCATGAACAGACTTTCTACTCCCAAGGAGACAAGAGATATTAAGCCGAAATGACGTCCGAAGCGCGCATTTCCTCCGCCGCGCACCACATTTAAAAAAATCATAGCGTGAAAACCGTGGGTTCGATCCGCGTGCCGCTCGAAGGCGATTACAGGGGAGATGCAGCCCTTTCCAAAGAGCCATGAACAGACTTTCTACACCCAATGAGACAAGAGATATTAAGCCGCAAATACGTCCGGCGCGCGTCTTTTCTCCGCCGCGCAACACATTTAAAAAAAATCGTAGCGTGAAAACCGTGGGTTCGATCCGCGTGCCGCTCGAAGACGATTACAGGGGAGATGCAGCCCTTTCCAAAGAGCCATGAACAGACTTTCTACTCCCAATGAGACAAGAGATATCAAGCCGCAAATACGTCCGGCGCGCGTCTATTCTCCGCCGCGCAACACATTTAAAAAAAATCGTAGCGTGAAAACCGTGGGTTCGATCCGCGTGCCGCTTAAAGGCGATTACAGGGGAGATGCAGCCCTTTCCAAAGAGCCATGAAAAGACTTTCTACTCCCAAGGAGACAAGAGATATTAAGCCGAAATGACGTCCGACGCGCGCATTTCCTCCGCCGCGCACCACATTTAAAAAAATCATAGCGTGAAAACCGTGGGTTCGATCCGCGTGCCGCTTAAAGGCGATTACAGGGGAGATGCAGCCCTTTCCAAAGAGCCATGAAAAGACTTTCTACTCCCAAGGAGACAAGAGATATTAAGCCGAAATGACGTCCGACGCGCGCATTTCCTCCGCCGCGCACCACATTTAAAAAAATCATAGCGTGAAAACCGTGGGTTCGATCCGCGTGCCGCTCGAAGGCGATTACAGGGGAGATGCAGCCCTTTCCAAAGAGGCATGAACAGACTTCCTACTCCCAAGGAGCCCAAAGATATTAAGCCGCAAATACGTCCTACGCGCGTCTTTTCTACGCCGCGCACCACATTTAAAAAATCGTATCGGAAGAACGGTGGTTCCAATCCGCGTGCCGCTTAAAGGCGATTACAAGGGAGATGCAAACCTTTCCAAAGAGCCATGAAAAGACTTTCTACTCCCAAGGAGACAATAGATATTAAGCCGAAATGACGTCCGACGCGCGCATTTTCTCCGCGGCGCACCACATTTAAAAAAATCATAGCGTGAAAACCGTGGGTTCGATCCGCGTGCCGCTCGAAGGCGATTACAGCGGAGATGCAGCCCTTTCCAAAGAGCCATGAAAAGACTTTCTACTCCCAAGGAGACAAGAGATATTAAGCCGAAATGACGTCCGACGCGCGCATTTCCTCCGCCGCGCACCACATTTAAAAAAATCATAGCGTGAAAACCGTGGGTTCGATCCGCGTGCCGCTCGAAGGCGATTACAGGGGAGATACAGCCCTTTCCAAAGAGCCATGAACAGACTTTCTACTCCCAAGGAGACAAGAGATATTACGCGCATTTTCTCCGACGAGCACCACGTTTAAAAAATCGTAGCGTGAGAACGGTGGGTCCGATCCGCGTGCCGCTTAAAGGCGATTACAGGGGAGATGCAACCCTTTCCAAAGAACCATGAAAAGACTTTCTACTCCCAAGGAGACAAGAGATATTAAGCCGCAATGACGTCCGACGCGCGCATTTTCTCCGCCGCGCAGCACATTTAAAAAAATCATAGCGTGAAAACCGTGGGTTCGATCCGCGTGCCGCTCGAAGGCGATTACAGGGGAAATGGAGCCCTTTCCAAAGAGGCATGAACAGACTTCCTACTCCCAAGGAGCCCAAAGATATTAAGCCGCAAATACGTCCTACGCGCGTCTTTTCTACGCCGCGCACCACATTTAAAAAATCGTAGCGTAAGAACGGTGGGTCCGATCCGCGTGCCGCTTAAAGGCGATTACAGGGGAGATGCAAACCTTTCCAAAGAGCCATGAAAAGACTTTCTACTCCCAAGGAGACAAGAGATATTAAGCCGCAATGACGTCCGACGCGCGCATTTTCTCCGACGCGCAACACATTTAAAAAAATCATAGCGTGAAAACCGTGGGTTCGATCCGCGTGCCGCTCGAAGGCGATTACAGGGGAGATGCAGCCCTTTCCAAAGAGCCATGAACAGACTTTCTACTCCCAATGAGACAAGAGATATTAAGCCGAAATGACGTCCGACGCGCGCATTTCCTCCGCCGCGCACCACATTTAAAAAAATCATAGCGTGAAAACCGTGGGTTCGATCCGCGTGCCGCTCGAAGGCGATTACAGGGGAGATGCAGCCCTTTCCAAAGAGGCATGAACAGACTTCCTACTCCCAAGGAGCCCAAAGATATTAAGCCGCAAATACGTCCTACGCGCGTCTTTTCTACGCCGCGCACCACATTTAAAAAATCGTATCGGAAGAACGGTGGGTCCAATCCGCGTGCCGCTTAAAGGCGATTACAAGGGAGATGCAAACCTTTCCAAAGAGCCATGAAAAGACTTTCTACTCCCAAGGAGACAATAGATATTAAGCCGAAATGACGTCCGACGCGCGCATTTTCTCCGCCGCGCACCACATTTAAAAAAATCATAGCGTGAAAACCGTGGGTTCGATCCGCGTGCCGCTCGAAGGCGATTACAGCGGAGATGCAACCCTTTCCAAAGAGCCATGAAAAGACTTTCTACTCCCAAGGAGACAAGAGATATTAAGCCGAAATGACGTCCGACGCGCGCATTTCCTCCGCCGCGCACCACATTTAAAAAAATCATAGCGTGAAAACCGTGGGTTCGATCCGCATGCCGCTTAAAGGCGATTACAGGGGAGATGCAGCCCTTTCCAAAGAGCCATGAACAGACTTTCTACACCCAATGAGACAAGAGATATTAAGCCGCAAATACGTCCGGCGCGCGTCTTTTCTCCGCCGCGCAACACATTAAAAAAAAATCGTAGCGTGAAAAACGTGGGTTCGATCCGCGTGCCGCTCGAAGGCGATTACAGGGGAGATGCATCCCTTTCAAAAGAGCCATGAACAGACTTTCTACTCCCAAGGAGACCAGAAATATTAACATATAAAGCGTTACGCTCCAGTCGGATGAACGAGAAACGCTTGTACAATTGCAACGAATTGGAGGAGAAAGTTTAAACAAACGCGCTGACTTTGAACGCTCACATCTAGGCCGGGCCAACTCCAAATGGCGTGCAACTCGGTGTGCATCACCTCCATGACTGTCCCTAACCAACGCCACCTGCCACGCTTTCGGCCTATCCCTGGCGGCATTAAAAAATCGTAGCGTGATAACGATGGTTCCGATGCGCGTGCCGCTCGAAGGCGATTACAGGGGAGATACAGCCCTTTCCAAAGAGCCATGAACAGACTTTCTACTCCCAAGGAGACAAGAGATATTACGCGCATTTTCTCCGACGCGCACCACGTTTAAAAAATCGTAGCGTGAGAACGGTGGGTCCGATCCGCGTGCCGCTTAAAGGCGATTACAGGGGAGATGCAAACCTTTCCAAAGAGCCATGAAAAGACTTTCTACTCCCAAGGAGACAAGAGATATTAAGCCGAAATGACGTCCGACGCGCGCATTTCCTCCGCCGAGCACCACATTTAAAAAAATCATAGCGTGAAAACCGTGGGTTCGATCCGCGTGCCGCTCGAAGGCGATTACAGGGGAGATGCAGCCCTTTCCAAAGAGGCATGAACAGACTTCCTACTCCCAAGGAGCCCAAAGATATTAAGCCGCAAATACGTCCTACGCGCGTCTTTTCTACGCCGCGCAACACATTTAAAAAATCGTATCGGAAGAACGGTGGGTCCAATCCGCGTGCCGCTTAAAGGCGATTACAAGGGAGATGCAAACCTTTCCAAAGAGCCATGAAAAGACTTTCTACTCCCAATGAGACAAGAGATATCAAGCCGCAAATACGTCCGGCGCGCGTCTATTCTCCGCCGCGCAACACATTTAAAAAAAATCGTAGCGTGAAAACCGTGGGTTCGATCCGCGTGCCGCTTAAAGGCGATTACAGGGGAGATGCAGCCCTTTCCAAAGCGCCATGAAAAGACTTTCTACTCCCAAGGAGACAAGAGATATTAAGCCGAAATGACGTCCGACGCGCGCATTTCCTCCGCCGCGCACCACATTTAAAAAAATCATAGTGTGAAAACCGTGGGTTCGATCCGCGTGCCGCTCGAAGGCGACTACAGGGGAGATGCAGCCCTTTCCAAAGAGGCATGAACAGACTTCCTACTCCCAAGGAGCCCAAAGATATTAAGCCGCAAATACGTCCTACGCAAGTCTTTTCTACGCCGCGCACCACATTTAAAAAATCGTATCGGAAGAACGGTGGGTCCAATCCGCGTGCCGCTTAAAGGCGATTACAAGGGAGATGCAAACCTTTCCAAAGAGCCATGAAAAGACTTTCTACTCCCAAGGAGACAATAGATATTAAGCCGAAATGACGTCCGACGCGCGCATTTTCTCCGCCGCGCACCACATTTAAAAAAATCATAGCGTGAAAACCGTGGGTTCGATCCGCGTGCCGCTCGAAGGCGATTACAGCGGAGATGCAGCCCTTTCCAAAGAGCCATGAACAGACTTTCTACACCCAATGAGACAAGAGATATTAAGCCGCAAATACGTCCGGCGCGCGTCTTTTCTCCGCAGCTCACCACATTTAAAAAAATCATAGCGTGAAAACCGTGGGTTCGATATAGTATACATACAGAGTATATAGTTTGACCAAAAGATCGTGCTGATCTTTGATCTCCTGGTTCTTCATCTCCAGCGCCACTTTCAGACTCATAATGTCCTCCTCTATGGGCTGGTATAACACAGACACGAATCATCACTACAGCCAGTACAATGGAAAGGTGGGAATGTGTACTGAATGTGTACTGACGTTATAAGTGAGAGGTGGTGGTACTGGTGGATGTGTACTGACACTATAAGGGATCTCTACCTGCAGTGACAGTTTGAGCTTCTCAAGTTCTTCCTCCAGAGATTTCTTCTCCTTTTCACAGGCCATTTTCATATCTGCCAGAGCAAGTATCATTACTGCTGGATATAACACAGATTGTATATACTACATAATTACTGCTGAATATATAAAATATAATATATATAGTACTATACATATATTAGTGTCACTTTTATTGGAGCCTAAAGGCTAACATTCATTATTAGTTATGTTAGTATTATTGCATTTCCATAGTACTTACTCTTGATGGACCTGTTATGCTCCTCCTCCTCCTGCTGTTTCTGCAGGAGCTCTGTCTCCTCCTGCTGCTTGTGTTTCAGCATCTCCTGAAGAACCTGCAGCTCCTTCTGCTTCTGCAACCTCAACTCCTTCAGCTGCTCAAACAAACTGTTCTCCAACTCCTCCTTCTCACACCGCAAACACTCCAATCGGGCCACAGGCCCCACTAGTGACACAGAACCACACACACACACACACACAGACACACACACACACACACACAGAGAGAGATAAACATGTATAAATGTATAAGAATTTGTGGATAAAATTATTATGAGATTATTTATAATCAAACGACTACACTACACAACCACATCTTCCTTTTATTTACATATTATACAGATATTTAGAGATATTTACATTTTATTTACCCGCGTGCGTCTCTCTTCTCCAAGGTAGCGGAGAGATATGAAAGGATAAAAGGGGAAAAGAATAAAATGCACGTCGGTTTTAAATTCGCAGGCTACCTGCGCTGAAGGCGTGGAAAACGAGCACGTGACGGAAAGGCTTCCGTACCCGATGGGTCCAAATCACATGCCCAGCAAAGTAGCCTTAAACCTGGACACACAATGGAGACCATTTGACCCTTTAAAATCATACTACAACCAGACTTCCAGGCCCAAGAGGTCACACAGTCATGCCCAGCAAAGTAGCTCTGGGCCTGGGCACACTTCACGCAGTTTGACCGTTTAAATAAAACTAGAAACAGACTTCCTGGCCCAAGAGGTCACACAGTCATGCCCAGCAAGGTTGCTTTAAACGTGGGCACACTTCAGACCGTTTCACTCTTTAAATCATTCAAAGCACCACATTTCAAGGCCCAAGAGGTCACAGAATCATGCCCATCAAAGTAGCTCTGGGCCTGGGCACACTTTAAGGAGTTTGACCCTTTAAATAATACTACAACCAGACACATACAGGTGCGCACATATACACAGATACACATTCTGTTTAATTTCTTCACATCTGCAGACTAGAGTAAGCTGAGGGTATAGTGTTAAACCAGGAGCTACATAAATAGTATATAGTATATATAAAGAGGATATAGTGTTAAACCAGGTACTACATACAGAGTATATAGTATACATACAGAGTATATAGTTTGACCAAAAGATCGTGCTGATCTTTGATCTCCTGGTTCTTCATCTCCAGCGCCACTTTCAGACTCATAATGTCCTCCTCTATGGGCTGGTATAACCCACACATACGAATCATCACTACAGCCAGTACAATGGAAAGGTGGGAATGTGTACTGAATGTGTACTGACGTTATAAGTGAAAGGTGGAGGTACTGGTGGATGTGTACTGACACTATAAGGGATCTCTACCTGCAGTGACAGTCTGAGCTTCTCAAGTTCTTCCTCCAGAGATTTCTTCTCCTGTTCACAGGCCATTTTCATATCTGCCAGAGCAAGTATCATTACTGCTGGATATAACATAGATTGTATATACTACATAATTACTACTGAATATATAAAATATATAATATATATAGTACTATACATATATTAGTATCACTTTTATTGGAGCCTAAAGGCTAACATTCATTATTAGTTATGTTAGTATTATTGCATTTCCATAGTACTTACTCTTGATGGACCTGTTATGCTCCTCCTCCTCCTGCTGTTTCTGCAGGAGCTCTGTCTCCTCATGCTGCTTGTGTTTCAGCATCTCCTGAAGAACCTGCAGCTCCTTCTGCTTCTGCAACCTCAACTCCTTCAGCTGCTCCAACAAACTGTTCTCCAACTCCTCCTTCTCACACCGCAAACACTCCAATCGGGCCACAGGCCCCACTAGTGACACAGAACCACACACACACACACACACACAAAGAGAGAGATAAACATGTATAAATGTATAAGAATTTGTGGATAAAATTATTATGAGATTATTTATAATCAAACGACTACACTACACAACCACATCTTCCTTTTATTTACATATTATACAGATATTTAGAGATATTTACATTTTATTTACCCGCGTGCGTCTCTCTTCTCCAAGGTAGCGGAGAGATATGAAAGGATAAAAGGGGAAAAGAATAAAATGCACGTCGGTTTTAAATTCGCAGGCTACCTGCGCTGAAGGCGTGGAAAACGAGCACGTGACGGAAAGGCTTCCGTACCCGATGGGTCCAAATCACATGCCCAGCAAAGTAGCCTTAAACCTGGACACACAATGGAGAGCATTTGACCCTTTAAAATCATACTACAACCAGACTTCCAGGCCCAAGAGGTCACACAGCCATGCCCAGCAAAGTAGCTCTGGGCCTGGGCACACTTCACGCAGTTTGACCGTTTAAATAAAACTAGAAACAGACTTCCTGGCCCAAGAGGTCACAGTCATACCCAGCAAAGTACGTTTAAACCTGGAAACAAATCAGATCCTTTCTGTCATTCAAAGGAATGGGCCTGCAACTCACAACCACATCCCCAGTGAAGCGCACCGTCACCCAGCCACACTACCCCGCCTTGCCCGTCCTGGAACAACCACACCTCCAGGGCACCACATGCCAATCTCTCATGCCCAGCAAACTGCAACCTCACGCAGCCAGGCCACACACTGTCTCCCCTTGTACAGTCCAAGGACGAACTCCTCCACAAACCTGGTGTTCACGCGCACACACGCAATTACAACGAATTGGTGGAGAACTTTGAAACAAACGTGCTGACTTTGAATACTCACATCTAGGCTGGGCCAGGTCCAAATGGCCTGCAGCTCGGTGCGCATTAACTGCTTGACTGTCCGTCACGAACGCCACCTGCCAAGCGTTCGTTCCGTCCCTGGCGGATTTTAAAAAATCGTAGCGTGAGAACGATGGGTCCGATCCGCGTGCCGCTTAAAGGCGATTACAGGGGAGATGCAACCCTTTCCAAAGAACCATGAAAAGACTTTCTACTCCCAAGGAAACGAGATATTAAACCGCAATGACATCCGACGCGCGCATTTTCTCCGCCGCGCAGCACATTTAAAAAAATCATAGCGTGAAAACCGTGGGTTCGATCCGCATGCCGCTTAAAGGCGATTACAGGGGAGATGCAGCCCTTTCCAAAGAGCCATGAACAGACTTTCTATACCCAATGAGACAAGAGATATTAAGCCGCAAATACGTCCGGCGCGCGTCTTTTCTCCGCCGCGCAACACATTTAAAAAAAATCGTAGCGTGAAAAACGTGGGTTCGATCCGCGTGCCGCTCGAAGGCGATTACAGGGGAGATGCATCCCTTTCAAAAGAGCCATGAACAGACTTTCTACTCCCAAGGAGACCAGAAATATTAACATATAAAGCGTTACGCTCCAGTCGGATGAACGAGAAACGCTTGTACAATTACAACGAATTGGAGGAGAAAGTTTAAACAAACGCGCTGACTTTGAACGCTCACATCTAGGCCGGGCCAACTCCAAATGGCGTGCAACTCGGTGTGCATCACCTCCATGACTGTCCCTAACCAACGCCACCTGCCACGCTTTCGGCCCGTCCCTGGCGGCATTAAAAAATCGTAGCGTGATAACGATGGTTCCGATGCGCGTGCCGCGCGAAGGCGATTACAGGGGAGATGCAGCCCTTTCTAAAGAGCCATGAACAGACTTTCTACTCCCAAGGAGACGAGATATTAAGCCGCAATGACGTCCGACGCGCGCATTTTCTCCGCCGCGCAGCACATTTAAAAAAATCATAGCGTGAAAACCGTGGGTTCGTTCCGCGTGCCGCTCGAACGCGATTACAGGGGAGATGCAGCCCTTTCCAAAGAGCCATGAACAGACTTTCTACTTCCAATGAGACAAGAGATATCAAGCCGCAAATACGTCCGGCGCGCGTCTATTCTCCGCCGCGCAACACATTTAAAAAAAATCGTAACGTGAAAACCGTGGGTTCGATCCGCGTGCCGCTTAAAGGCGATTACAGGGGAGATGCAGCCCTTTCCAAAGAGCCATGAAAAGACTTTCTACTCCCAAGGAGACAAGAGATATTAAGCCGAAATTACGTCCGACGCGCGCATTTCCTCCGCCGCGCACCACATTTAAAAAAATCATAGCGTGAAAACCGTGGGTTCGATCCGCGTGCCGCTCGAAGGCGATTACAGGGGAGATGCAGCCCTTTCCAAAGAGGCATGAACAGACTTCCTACTCCCAAGGAGCCCAAAGATATTAAGCCGCAAATACGTCCTACGCGCGTCTTTTCTACGCCGCGCACCACATTTAAAAAATCGTATCGGAAGAACGGTGGGTCCAATCCGCGTGCCGCTTAAAGGCGATTACAAGGGAGATGCAAACCTTTCCAAAGAGCCATGAAAAGACTTTCTACTCCCAAGGAGACAATAGATATTAAGCCGAAATGACGTCCGACGCGCGCATTTTCTCCGCCGCGCACCACATTTAAAAAAATCATAGCGTGAAAACCGTGGGTTCGATCCGCGTGCCGCTCGAAGGCGATTACAGGGGAGATGCAGCCCTTTCCAAAGAGCCATGAACAGACTTTCTACTCCCAAGGAGACAAGAGATATTAAGCCGAAATGACGTCCGAAGCGCGCATTTCCTCCGCCGCGCACCACATTTAAAAAAATCATAGCGTGAAAACCGTGGGTTCGATCCGCGTGCCGCTCGAAGGCGATTACAGGGGAGATGCAGCCCTTTCCAAAGAGCCATGAACAGACTTTCTACACCCAATGAGACAAGAGATATTAAGCCGCAAATACGTCCGGCGCGCGTCTTTTCTCCGCCGCGCAACACATTTAAAAAAAATCGTAGCGTGAAAACCGTGGGTTCGATCCGCGTGCCGCTCGAAGACGATTACAGGGGAGATGCAGCCCTTTCCAAAGAGCCATGAACAGACTTTCTACTCTCAATGAGACAAGAGATATCAAGCCGCAAATACGTCCGGCGCGCGTCTATTCTCCGCCGCGCAACACATTTAAAAAAAATCGTAGCGTGAAAACCGTGGGTTCGATCCGCGTGCCGCTTAAAGGCGATTACAGGGGAGATGCAGCCCTTTCCAAAGAGCCATGAAAAGACTTTCTACTCCCAAGGAGACAAGAGATATTAAGCCGAAATGACGTCCGACGCGCGCATTTCCTCCGCCGCGCACCACATTTAAAAAAATCATAGCGTGAAAACCGTGGGTTCGATCCGCGTGCCGCTTAAAGGCGGTTACAGGGGAGATGCAGCCCTTTCCAAAGAGCCATGAAAAGACTTTCTACTCCCAAGGAGACAATAGATATTAAGCCGAAATGACGTCCGACGCGCGCATTTTCTCCGCCGCGCACCACATTTAAAAAAATCATAGCGTGAAAACCGTGGGTTCGATCCGCGTGCCGCTCGAAGGCGATTACAGCGGAGATGCAGCCCTTTCCAAAGAGCCATGAAAAGACTTTCTACTCCCAAGGAGACAAGAGATATTAAGCCGAAATGACGTCCGACGCGCGCATTTCCTCCGCCGCGCACCACATTTAAAAAAATCATAGCGTGAAAACCGTGGGTTCGATCCGCGTGCCGCTCGAAGGCGATTACAGGGGAGATGCAGCCCTTTCCAAAGAGCCATGAACAGACTTTCTACACCCAATGAGACAAGAGATATTAAGCCGCAAATACGTCCGGCGCGCGTCTTTTCTCCGCCGCGCAACACATTTAAAACAAATCGTAGCGTGAAAAACGTGGGTTCGATCCGCGTGCCGCTCGAAGGCGATTACAGGGGAGATGCATCCCTTTCAAAAGAGCCATGAACAGACTTTCTACTCCCAAGGAGACCAGAAATATTAACATATAAAGCGTTACGCTCCAGTCGGATGAACGAGAAACGCTTGTACAATTGCAACGAATTGGAGGAGAAAGTTTAAACAAACGCGCTGACTTTGAACGCTCACATCTAGGCCGGGCCAACTCCAAATGGCGTGCAACTCGGTGTGCATCACCTCCATGACTGTCCCTAACGAACGCCACCTGCCACGCTTTCGGCCTATCCCTGGCGGCATTAAAAAATCGTAGCATGATAACGATGGTTCCGATCCGCGTGCCGCTCGAAGGCGATTACAGGGGAGATACAGCCCTTTCCAAAGAGCCATGAACAGACTTTCTACTCCCAAGGAGACAAGAGATATTACGCGCATTTTCTCCGACGCGCACCACGTTTAAAAAATCGTAGCGTGAGAACGGTGGGTCCGATCCGCGTGCCGCTTAAAGGCGATTACAGGGGAGATGCAACCCTTTCCAAAGAACCATGAAAAGACTTTCTACTCCCAAGGAGACAAGAGATATTAAGCCGCAATGACGTCCGACGCGAGCATTTTCTCCGCCGCGCAGCACATTTAAAAAAATCATAGCGTGAAAACCGTGGGTTCGATCCGCGTGCCGCTCGAAGGCGATTACAGGGGAGATGGAGCCCTTTCCAAAGAGGCATGAACAGACTTCCTACTCCCAAGGAGCCCAAAGATATTAAGCCGCAAATACGTCCTACGCGCGTCTTTTCTACGCCGCGCACCACATTTAAAAAATCGTAGCGTAAGAACGGTGGGTCCGATCCGCGTGCCGCTTAAAGGCGATTACAGGGGAGATGCAAACCTTTCCAAAGAGCCATGAAAAGACTTTCTACTCCCAAGGAGACAAGAGATATTAAGCCGCAATGACGTCCGACGCGCGCATTTCCTCCGCCGCGCACCACATTTAAAAAAATCATAGCGTGAAAACCGTGGGTTCGATCCGCGTGCCGCTCGAAGGCGATTACAGGGGAGATGCAGCCCTTTCCAAAGAGCCATGAACAGACTTTCTACACCCAATGAGACAAGAGATATTAAGCCGCAAATATGTCCGGCGCGCGTCTTTTCTCCGCCGCGCAACACATTTAAAACAAATCGTAGCGTGAAAAACGTGGGTTCGATCCGCGTGCCGCTCGAAGGCGATTACAGGGGAGATGCATCCCTTTCAAAAGAGCCATGAACAGACTTTCTACTCCCAAGGAGACCAGAAATATTAACATATAAAGCGTTACGCTCCAGTCGGATGAACGAGAAACGCTTCTACAATTGCAACGAATTGGAGGAGAAAGTTTAAACAAACGCGCTGACTTTGAACGCTCACATCTAGGCCGGGCCAACTCCAAATGGCGTGCAACTCGGTGTGCATCACCTCCATGACTGTCCCTAACGAACGCCACCTGCCACGCTTTCGGCCTATCCCTGGCGGCATTAAAAAATCGTAGCATGATAACGATGGTTCCGATCCGCGTGCCGCTCGAAGGCGATTACAGGGGAGATGGAGCCCTTTCCAAAGAGGCATGAACAGACTTCCTACTCCCAAGGAGCCCAAAGATATTAAGCCGCAAATACGTCCTACGCGCGTCTTTTCTACGCCGCGCACCACATTTAAAAAATCGTATCGGAAGAACGGTGGGTCCAATCCGCGTGCCGCTTAAAGGCGATTACAAGGGAGATGCAAACCTTTCGAAAGAGCCATGAAAAGACTTTCTACTCCCAAGGAGACAATAGATATTAAGCCGAAATGACGTCCGACGCGCGCATTTTCTCCGCCGCGCACCACATTTAAAAAAATCATAGCGTGAAAACCGTGGGTTCGATCCGCGTGCCGCTCGAAGGCGATTACAGCGGAGATGCAGCCCTTTCCAAAGAGCCATGAAAAGACTTTCTACTCCCAAGGAGACAAGAGATATTAAGCCGAAATGACGTCCGACGCGCGCATTTCCTCCGCCGCGCACCACATTTAAAAAAATCATAGCGTGAAAACCGTGGGTTCGAACCGCGTGCCGCTCGAAGGCGATTACAGGGGAGATGCAGCCCTTTCCAAAGAGCCATGAACAGACTTTCTACACCCAATGAGACAAGAGATATTAAGCCGCAAATACGTCCGGCGCGCGTCTTTTCTCCGCCGCGCAACACATTTAAAAAAAATCGTAGCGTGAAAAACGTGGGTTCGATCCGCGTGTCGCTCGAAGGCGATTACAGGGGAGATGCATCCCTTTCAAAAGAGCCATGAACAGACTTTCTACTCCCAAGGAGACCAGAAATATTAACATATAAAGCGTTACGCTCCAGTCGGATGAACGAGAAAAGCTTGTACAATTACAACGAATTGGAGGAGAAAGTTTAAACAAACGCGCTGACTTTGAACGCTCACATCTAGGCCGGGCCAACTCCAAATGGCGTGCAACTCGGTGTGCATCACCTCCATGACTGTCCCTAACGAACGCCACCTGCCACGCTTTCGGCCTATCCCTGGCGGCATTAAAAAATCGTAGCGTGATAACGATGGTTCCGATGCGCGTGCCGCTCGAAGGCGATTACAGGGGAGATACAGCCCTTTCCAAAGAGCCATGAACAGACTTTCTACTCCCAAGGAGACAAGAGATATTACGCGCATTTTCTCCGACGCGCACCACGTTTAAAAAATCGTAGCGTGAGAACGGTGGGTCCGATCCGCGTGCCGCTTAAAGGCGATTACAGGGGAGATGCAACCCTTTCCAAAGAACCATGAAAAGACTTTCTACTCCCAAGGAGACAAGAGATATTAAGCCGCAATGACGTCCGACGCGCGCATTTTCTCCGCCGCGCAGCACATTTAAAAAAATCATAGCGTGAAAACCGTGGGTTCGATCCGCGTGCCGCTCGAAGGCGATTACAGGGGAGATGGAGCCCTTTCCAAAGAGGCATGAACAGACTTCCTACTCCCAAGGAGCCCAAAGATATTAAGCCGCAAATACGTCCTACGCGCGTCTTTTCTACGCCGCGCACCACATTTAAAAAATCGTAGCGTAAGAACGGTGGGTCCGATCCGCGTGCCGCTTAAAGGCGATTACAGGGGAGATGCAAACCTTTCCAAAGAGCCATGAAAAGACTTTCTACTCCCAAGGAGACAAGAGATATTAAGCCGCAATGACGTCCGACGCGCGCATTTTCTCCGACGCGCAACACATTTAAAAAAATCATAGCGTGAAAACCGTGGGTTCGATCCGCGTGCCGCTCGAAGGCGATTACAGGGGAGATGCAGCCCTTTCCAAAGAGCCATGAACAGACTTTCTACTCCCAATGAGACAAGAGATATTAAGCCGAAATGACGTCCGACGCGCGCATTTCCTCCGCCGCGCACCACATTTAAAAAAATCATAGCGTGAAAACCGTGGGTTCGATCCGCGTGCCGCTCGAAGGCGATTACAGGGGAGATGCAGCCCTTTCCAAAGAGCCATGAACAGACTTTCTACACCCAATGAGACAAGAGATATTAAGCCGCAAATACGTCCTACGCGCGTCTTTTCTACGCCGCGCACCACATTTAAAAAATCGTAGCGTAAGAACGGTGGGTCCGATCCGCGTGCCGCTTAAAGGCGATTACAGGGGAGATGCAAACCTTTCCAAAGAGCCATGAAAAGACTTTCTACTCCCAAGGAGACAAGAGATATTAAGCCGCAATGACGTCCGACGCGCGCATTTTCTCCGACGCGCAACACATTTAAAAAAATCATAGCGTGAAAACCGTGGGTTCCATCCGCGTGCCGCTCGAAGGCGATTACAGGGGAGATGCAGCCCTTTCCAAAGAGCCATGAACAGACTTTCTACTCCCAATGAGACAAGAGATATTAAGCCGAAATTACGTCCGACGCGCGCATTTCCTCCGCCGCGCACCACATTTAAAAAAATCATAGCGTGAAAACCGTGGGTTCGATCCGCGTGCCGCTCGAAGGCGATTACAGGGGAGATGCAGCCCTTTCCAAAGAGGCATGAACAGACTTCCTACTCCCAAGGAGCCCAAAGATATTAAGCCGCAAATACGTCCTACGCGCGTCTTTTCTACGCCGCGCACCACATTTAAAAAATCGTATCGGAAGAACGGTGGGTCCAATCCGCGTGCCGCTTAAAGGCGATTACAAGGGAGATGCAAACCTTTCCAAAGAGCCATGAAAAGACTTTCTACTCCCAAGGAGACAATAGATATTAAGCCGAAATGACGTCCGACGCGCGCATTTTCTCCGCCGCGCACCACATTTCAAAAAATCATAGCGTGAAAACCGTGGGTTCGATCCGCGTGCCGCTCGAAGGCGATTACAGCGGAGATGCAGCCCTTTCCAAAGAGCCATGAACAGACTTTCTACACCCAATGAGACAAGAGATATTAAGCCGCAAATACGTCCGGCGCGCGTCTTTTCTCCGCAGCTCACCACATTTAAAAAAATCATAGCGTGAAAACCGTGGGTTCGATATAGTATACATACAGAGTATATAGTTTGACCAAAAGATCGTGCTGATCTTTGATCTCCTGGTTCTTCATCTCCAGCGCCACTTTCAGACTCATAATGTCCTCCTCTATGGGCTGGTATAACACAGACACGAATCATCACTACAGCCAGTACAATGGAAAGGTGGGAATGTGTACTGAATGTGTACTGACGTTATAAGTGAGAGGTGGTGGTACTGGTGGATGTGTACTGACACTATAAGGGATCTCTACCTGCAGTGACAGTCTGAGCTTCTCAAGTTCTTCCTCCAGAGATTTCTTCTCCTGTTCACAGGCCATTTTCATATCTGCCAGAGCATGTATCATTACTGCTGGATATAACACAGATTGTATATACTACATAATTACTACTGAATATATAAAATATAATATATATAGTACTATACATATATTAGTATCACTTTTATTGGAGCCTAAAGGCTAACATTCATTATTAGTTATATTAGTATTATTGCATTTCCATAGTACTTACTCTTGATGGACCTGTTATGCTCCTCCTCCTCCTGCTGTTTCTGCAGGAGCTCTGTCTCCTCTTGCTGCTTGTGTTTCAGCATCTCCTGAAGAACCTGCAGCTCTTTCTGCTTCTGCAACCTCAACTCCTTCAGCTGCTCCAACAAATTGTTCTCCAACTCCTCCTTCTCACACTGCAAACACTCCAATCGGGCCACAGGCCCCACTAGTGACACAGAACCACACACACACACACACACACACACACACAGAGAGAGATAAACATGTATAAATGTATAAGAATTTGTGGATAAAATTATTATGAGATTATTTATAATCAAACGACTACACTACACAACCACATCTTCCTTTTATTTACATATTATACAGATATTTAGAGATATTTACATTTTATTTACCCGCGTGCGTCTCTCTTCTCCAAGGTAGCGGAGAGATATGAAAGGATAAAAGGGGAAAAGAATAAAATGCACGTCAGTTTTAAATTCGCAGGCTACCTGCGCTGAATGCGTGGAAAACGAGCACGTGACGGAAAGGCTTCCGTACCCGATGGGTCCAAATCACATGCCCAGCAAAGTAGCCTTAAACCTGGACACACAATGGAGACCATTTGACCCTTTAAAATCATACTACAACCAGACTTCCAGGCCCGAGAGGTCACACAGTCATGCCCAGCAAAGTAGCTCTGGGCCTGGGCACACTTCACGCAGTTTGACCGTTTAAATAAAACTAGAAACAGACTTCCTGGCCCAAGAGGTCACACAGTCATGCCCAGCAAGGTTGCTTTAAACGTGGGCACACTTCAGACCGTTTCACTCTTTAAATCATTCAATGCACCACATTTCAAGGCCCAAGAGGTCACAGAATCATGCCCATCAAAGTAGCTCTGGGCCTGGGCACACTTTACGGAGTTTGACCCTTTAAATAATACTACAACCAGACACATACAGGTGCGCACATATACACAGATACACATTCTGTTTAATTTCTTCACATCTGCAGACTAGAGTAAGCTGAGGGTATAGTGTTAAACCAGGAGCTACATAAACAGAATATAGTATATATAAAGAGGATATAGTGTTAAACCAGGTACTACATACAGAGTATATAGTATACATACAGAGTATATAGTTTGACCAAAAGATCGTGCTGATCTTTGATCTCCTGGTTCTTCATCTCCAGCGCCACTTTCATACTCATAATGTCCTCCTCTATGGGCTGGTATAACCCACACATACGAATCATCACTACAGCCAGTACAATGGAAAGGTGGGAATGTGTACTGAATGTGTACTGACGTTATAAGTGAAAGGTGGAGGTACTGGTGGATGTGTACTGACACTATAAGGGATCTCTACCTGCAGTGACAGTCTGAGCTTCTCAAGTTCTTCCTCCAGAGATTTCTTCTCCTGTTCACAGGCCATTTTCATATCTGCCAGAGCAAGTATCATTACTGCTGGATATAACATAGATTGTATATACTACATAATTACTACTGAATATATAAAATATAATATATATAGTACTATACATATATTAGTATCACTTTTATTGGAGCCTAAAGGCTAGCATTCATTATTAGTTATGTTAGTATTATTGCATTTCCATAGTACTTACTCTTGATGGACCTGTTATGCTCCTCCTCCTCCTGCTGTTTCTGCAGGAGCTCTGTCTCCTCATGCTGCTTGTGTTTCAGCATCTCCTGAAGAACCTGCAGCTACTTCTGCTTCTGCAACCTCAACTCCTTCAGCTGCTCCAACAAACTGTTCTCCAACTCCTCCTTCTCACACCGCAAACACTCCAATCGGGCCACAGGCCCCACTAGTGACACAGAACCACACACACACACACACACACAAAGAGAGAGATAAACATGTATAAATGTATAAGAATTTGTGGATAAAATTATTATGAGATTATTTATAATCAAACGACTACACTACACAACCACATCTTCCTTTTATTTACATATTATACAGATATTTAGAGATATTTACATTTTATTTACCCGCGTGCGTCTCTCTTCTCCAAGGTAGCGGAGAGATATGAAAGGATAAAAGGGGAAAAGAATAAAATGCACGTCGGTTTTAAATTCGCAGGCTACCTGCGCTGAAGGCGTGGAAAACGAGCACGTGACGGAAAGGCTTCCGTACCCGATGGGTCCAAATCACATGCCCAGCAAACTAGCCTTAAACCTGGACAAACAATGGAGACCATTTGACCCTTTAAAATCATACTAAAACCAGACTTCCAGGCCCAAGAGGTCACACAGTCATGCCCAGCAAAGTAGCTCTGGGCCTGGGCACACTTCACGCAGTTTGACCCTTTAAATAATACTACAACCAGACACATACAGGTGGGCACATATACACAGATACACATTCTGTTTAATTTCTTCACATCTGCAGACTAGAGTAAGCTGAGGGTATAGTGTTCAAGCAGGTACTACATAAACAGTATATAGTATATATACAGAGGATATAGTGTTAAACCAGGTACTACATACAGAGTATATAGTATACATACAGAGTATATAGTTTGACCAAAAGATCGTGCTGATCTTTGATCTCCTGGTTCTTCATCTCCAGCGCCACTTTCAGACTCATAATGTCCTCCTCTATGGGCTGGTATAACACACACACGAATCATCACTACAGCCAGTACAATGGAAAGGTGGGAATGTGTACTGAATGTGTACTGACGTTATAAGTGAAAGGTGGAGGTACTGGTGGATGTGTACTGACACTATAAGGGATCTCTACCTGCAGTGACAGTCTGAGCTTCTCAAGTTCTTCCTCCAGAGATTTCTTCTCCTGTTCACAGGCCATTTTCATATCTGCCAGAGCAAGTATCATTACTGCTGGATATAACATAGATTGTATATACTACATAATTACTACTGAATATATAAAATATAATATATATAGTACTATACATATATTAGTATCACTTTTATTGGAGCCTAAAGGCTAGCATTCATTATTAGTTATGTTAGTATTATTGCATTTCCATAGTACTTACTCTTGATGGACCTGTTATGCTCCTCCTCCTCCTGCTGTTTCTGCAGGAGCTCTGTCTCCTCATGCTGCTTGTGTTTCAGCATCTCCTGAAGAACCTGCAGCTCCTTCTGCTTCTGCAACCTCAACTCCTTCAGCTGCTCCAACAAACTGTTCTCCAACTCCTCCTTCTCACACCGCAAACACTCCAATCGGGCCACAGGCCCCACTAGTGACACAGAACCACACACACACACACACACACAAAGAGAGAGATAAACATGTATAAATGTATAAGAATTTGTGGATAAAATTATTATGAGATTATTTATAATCAAACAACTACACTACACAACCACATCTTCCTTTTATTTACATATTATACAGATATTTAGAGATATTTACATTTTATTTACCCGCGTGCGTCTCTCTTCTCCAAGGTAGCGGAGAGATATGAAAGGATAAAAGGGGAAAAGAATAAAATGCACGTCGGTTTTAAATTCGCAGGCTACCTGCGCTGAAGGCGTGGAAAACGAGCACGTGACGGAAAGGCTTCCGTACCCGATGGGTCCAAATCACATGCCCAGCAAACTAGCCTTAAACCTGGACAAACAATGGAGACCATTTGACCCTTTAAAATCATACTAAAACCAGACTTCCAGGCCCAAGAGGTCACACAGTCATGCCCAGCAAAGTAGCTCTGGGCCTGGGCACACTTCACGCAGTTTGACCCTTTAAATAATACTACAACCAGACACATACAGGTGGGCACATATACACAGATACACATTCTGTTTAATTTCTTCACATCTGCAGACTAGAGTAAGCTGAGGGTATAGTGTTCAAGCAGGTACTACATAAACAGTATATAGTATATATACAGAGGATATAGTGTTAAACCAGGTACTACATACAGAGTATATAGTATACATACAGAGTATATAGTTTGACCAAAAGATCGTGCTGATCTTTGATCTCCTGGTTCTTCATCTCCAGCGCCACTTTCAGACTCATAATGTCCTCCTCTATGGGCTGGTATAACCCACACACACGAATCATCACTACAGCCAGTACAATGGAAAGGTGGGAATGTGTACTGAATGTGTACTGACTTTATAAGTGAAAGGTGGAGG
Organism: Electrophorus electricus; assembly: GCF_041902795.1. NCBI lineage: Eukaryota > Metazoa > Chordata > Actinopteri > Gymnotiformes > Gymnotidae > Electrophorus > Electrophorus electricus. The sequence continues at coordinate 26,825,790 of NC_137505.1, read as the reverse complement.
TACTGGTGGATGTGTACTGACACTAGAAGGGATCTCTACCTGCAGTGACAGTCTGAGCTTCTCAAGTTCTTCCTCCAGAGATTTCTTCTCCTGTTCACAGGCCATTTTCATATCTGCCAGAGCAAGTATCATTACTCCTGGATATAACACAGATTGTATATACTACATAATTACTACTGAATATATAAAATATAATATATATAGTACTATACATATATTAGTATCACTATTATTGTAGCCTAAAGGCTAACATTCATTATTAGTTATGTTAGTATTATTGCATTTCCATAGTACTTACTCTTGATGGACCTGTTATGCTCCTCCTCCTCCTGCTGTTTCTGCAGGAGCTCTGTCTCCTCCTGCTGCTTGTGTTTCAGCATCTCCTGAAGAACCTGCAGCTCCTTCTGCTTCTGCAACCTCAACTCCTTCAGTTGCTCCAACAAACTGTTCTCCAACTCCTCTTTCTCACTCCGCAAACACTCCAATCGGGCCACAGGCCCCACTAGTGACACAGAACCACACACACACACACACACACACACACACACACACACACACACACACACACACACACACACACACACACAAAGAGAGAGATAAACATGTATAAATGTATAAGAATTTGTGGATAAAATTATTATGAGATTATTCATAATCAAACGACTACACTACACAACCACTTCTTCCTTTTATTTACATATTATACAGATATTTACAGATATTTACATTTTATTTACCCGCGTGCGTCTCTCTTCTCCAAGGTAGCGGAGAGATATGAAAGGATAAAAGGGGAAAAGAATAAAATGCACGTCGGTTTTAAATTCGCAGGCTACCTGCGCTGAAGGCGTGGAAAACGAGCACGTGACGGAAAGGCTTCCGTACCCGATGGGTCCAAATCACATGCCCAGCAAACTAGCCTTAAACCTGGACAAACAATGGAGACCATTTGACCCTTTAAAATCATACTAAAACCAGACTTCCAGGCCCAAGAGGTCACACAGTCATGCCCAGCAAAGTAGCTCTGGGCCTGGGCACACTTCACGCAGTTTGACCCTTTAAATAATACTACAACCAGACACATACAGGTGGGCACATATACACAGATACACATTCTGTTTAATTTCTTCACATCTGCAGACTAGAGTAAGCTGAGGGTATAGTGTTCAAGCAGGTACTACATAAACAGTATATAGTATATATACAGAGGATATAGTGTTAAACCAGGTACTACATACAGAGTATATAGTATACATACAGAGTATATAGTTTGACCAAAAGATCGTGCTGATCTTTGATCTCCTGGTTCTTCATCTCCAGCGCCACTTTCAGACTCATAATGTCCTCCTCTATGGGCTGGTATAACCCACACACACGAATCATCACTACAGCCAGTACAATGGAAAGGTGGGAATGTGTACTGAATGTGTACTGACTTTATAAGTGAAAGGTGGAGGTACTGGTGGATGTGTACTGACACTAGAAGGGATCTCTACCTGCAGTGACAGTCTGAGCTTCTCAAGTTCTTCCTCCAGAGATTTCTTCTCCTGTTCACAGGCCATTTTCATATCTGCCAGAGCAAGTATCATTACTCCTGGATATAACACAGATTGTATATACTACATAATTACTACTGAATATATAAAATATAATATATATAGTACTATACATATATTAGTATCACTTTTATTGTAGCCTAAAGGCTAACATTCATTATTAGTTATGTTAGTATTATTGCATTTCCATAGTACTTACTCTTGATGGACCTGTTATGCTCCTCCTCCTCCTGCTGTTTCTGCAGGAGCTCTGTCTCCTCCTGCTGCTTGTGTTTCAGCATCTCCTGAAGAACCTGCAGCTCCTTCTGCTTCTGCAACCTCAACTCCTTCAGTTGCTCCAACAAACTGTTCTCCAACTCCTCTTTCTCACTCCGCAAACACTCCAATCGGGCCACAGGCCCCACTAGTGACACAGAACCACACACACACACACACACACACACACACACACACACACACACACACACACACACACACACACACACAAAGAGAGAGATAAACATGTATAAATGTATAAGAATTTGTGGATAAAATTATTATGAGATTATTCATAATCAAACGACTACACTACACAACCACTTCTTCCTTTTATTTACATATTATACAGATATTTACAGATATTTACATTTTATTTACCCGCGTGCGTCTCTCTTCTCCAAGGTAGCGGAGAGATATGAAAGGATAAAAGGGGAAAAGAATAAAATGCACGTCGGTTTTAAATTCGCAGGCTACCTGCGCTGAAGGCGTGGAAAACGAGCACGTGACGGAAAGGCTTCCGTACCCGATGGGTCCAAATCACATGCCCAGCAAAGTAGCCTTAAACCTGGACACACAATGGAGACCATTTGACCCTTTAAAATCATACTACAACCAGACTTCCAGGCCCAAGAGGTCACACAGTCATGCCCAGCAAAGTAGCTCTGGGCCTGGGCACACTTCACGCAGTTTGACCCTTTAAATAATACTACAACCAGACTTCCAGGCACAAGAGGTCACACAGTCATGCACAGCAAAGTAGCTCTGGGCCTGGGCACACTTCATTCACTTTGTACCTTTAAATCATACTACTACTACTACCAGACTTCCAGGCCCAAGAGGTCACACAGTCATGCATAGCAAAGTAGCTCTGGGCCTGGGCACACTTCATTCACTTTGTACCTTTAAATCATACTACTAGTACTACCAGACTTCCAGGCTCAAGAGGTCAAACACAGTCATGCACAGCAAAGTAGATCTGGGCATGGGCACACTTCAATCAATTTGTGCCTTTAAATCATACTACTACTACCAGACTTCCAGGGCCAAGAGTTCACACAGTCATGCACAGCAAAGTAGCTCCGGGCCTGGGTACACTTCACGCAGTTTGACCATTTAAATAAAACTAGAAACAGACTTCCTGGCCCAAGAGGTCACACAGTCATGCCCATCAAAGTAGCTCTGGGCCTGGGCACACTTCACGCAGTTTGACCCTTTAAATAATATTACAACCAGACACATACAGGTGCGCACATATACACATTCTTTTTAATTTCTTCACATCTGCAGACTAGAGTAAGCTGAGGGTATAGTGTTAAACCATGTACTACATAAACAGTATATAGTATATATACAGAGGATATAATGTTAAACCAGGTACTACATACAGAGTATATAGTTTGACCAAAAGTTCGTGCTGATCTTTGATCTCCTGGTTCTTCATCTCCAGCGCCACTTTCAGACTCAATGTCCTCCTCTATGGGCTGGTATAACACACACACGAATCATCACTACAGCCAGTACAATGGAAAGGTGGGAATGTGTACCAAATGTGTACTGACGTTATAAGTGAAAGGTGGAGGTACTGGTGGATGTGTACTGACACTATAAGGGATCTCTACCTGCAGTGACAGTCTGAGCTTCTCAAGTTCTTCCTCCAGAGATTTCTTCTCCTGTTCACAGGCCATTTTCATATCTGCCAGAGCAAGTATCATTACTGCTGGACATAACACAGATTGTATATACTACATAATTACTACTGAATATATAAAATATAATATATATAGTACTATACATATATTAGTATCACTTTTATTGGAGCCTAAAGGCTAACATTCATTATTAGTTATGTTAGTATTATTGCATTTCCATAGTACTTACTCTTGATGGACCTGTTATGCTCCTCCTCCTCCTGCTGTTTCTGCAGGAGCTCTGTCTCCTCTTGCTGCTTGTGTTTCAGCATCTCCTGAAGAACCTGCAGCTCCTTCTGCTTCTGCAACCTCAACTCCTTCGGCTGCTCCAACATATTGTTCTCCAACTCCTCCTTCTCACACCGCAAACACTCCAATCGGGCCACATGCCCCACTAGTGACACAGAACCACACACACACACACACACACACACACACAGACACACACACACACACAGAGAGAGAGATAAACATGTATAAATGTATAAGAATTTGTGGATAAAATTACTATGAGATTATTTATAATCAAACGACTACACTACACAACCACTTCTTCCTTTTATTTACATATTATACAGATATTTAGAGATATTTACATTTTATTTACAAGCGTGCGTCTCTCTTCTCCAAGGTAGCGGAGAGATATGAAAGGATAAAAGGGGAAAAGAATAAAATGCACGTCGGTTTTAAATTCGCAGGCTACCTGCGCTGAAGGCGTGGAAAACGAGCACGTGACGGAAAGGCTTCCGTACCCGATGGGTCCAAATCACATGCCCAGCAAAGTAGCCTTAAACCTGGACACACAATGGAGACCATTTGACCCTTTAAAATCATACTACAACCAGACTTCCAGGCCCAAGAGGTCACACAGTCATGCCCAGCAAAGTAGCTCTGGGCCTGGGCACACTTCACGCAGTTTGACCGTTTAAATAAAACTAAACCAGACACATACAGGTGCGCACATATACACAGATACACATTCTGTTTAATTTCTTCACATCTGCAGACTAGAGTAAGCTGAGGGTATAGTGTTAAACCAGGTACTACATAAACAGTATATAGTATATATACAGAGGATATAGTGTTAAACCAGGTACTACATACAGAGTATATAGTATACATACAGAGTATATAGTTTGACCAAAAGATCGTGCTGATCTTTGATCTCCTGGTTCTTCATCTCCAGCGCCACTTTCAGACTCATAATGTCCTCCTCTATGGGCTGGTATAACCCACACACACGAATCATCACTACAGCCAGTACAATGGAAAGGTGGGAATGTGTACTGAATGTGTACTGACGTTATAAGTGAAAGGTGGAGCTACTGGTGGATGTGTACTGACACTATAAGGGATCTCTACCTGCAGTGACAGTCTGAGCTTCTCAAGTTCTTCCTCCAGAGATTTCTTCTCCTGTTCACAGGCCATTTTCATATCTGCCAGAGCAAGTATCATTACTGCTGGATATAACACAGATTGTATATACTACATAATTACTACTGAATATATAAAATATAATATATATAGTACTATACATATATTAGAATCACTTTTATTGGAGCCTAAAGGCTAACATTCATTATTAGTTATGTTAGTATTATTGCATTTCCATAGTACTTACTCTTGATGGACCTGTTATGCTCCTCCTCCTCCTACTGTTTCTGCAGGAGCTCTGTCTCCTCCTGCTGCTTGTGTTTCAGCATCTCCTGAAGAACCTGCAGCTCCTTCTGCTTCTGCAACCTCAACTCCTTCAGCTGCTCCAACAAACTGTTCTCCAACTCCTCCTTCTCACACCGCAAACACTCCAATCGGGCCACAGGCCACACTAGTGACACAGAACCACACACACACACAGACACACACAGACACACACAGACACACACACACACACAAAGAGAGAGATAAACATGTATAAATGTATAAGAATTTGTGGATAAAATTATTATGAGATTATTTATAATGAAACGACTACACTACACAACCACTTCTTCCTTTTATTTACATATTATACAGATATTTAGAGATATTTACATTTTATTTACAAGCGTGCGTCTCTCTTCTCCAAGGTAGCGGAGAGATATGAAAGGATAAAAGGGGAAAAGAATAAAATGCACGTCGGTTTTAAATTCGCAGGCTACCTGCGCTGAAGGCGTGGAAAACGAGCACGTGACGGAAAGGCTTCCGTACCCGATGGGTCCAAATCACATGCCCAGCAAAGTAGCCTTAAACCTGGACACACAATGGAGACCATTTGACCCTTTAAAATCATACTACAACCAGACTTCCAGGCCCAAGAGGTCACACAGTCATGCCCAGCAAAGTAGCTCTGGGCCTGGGCACACTTCACGCAGTTTGACCGTTTAAATAAAACTAAACCAGACACATACAGTTGCGCACATATACACAGATACACATTCTGTTTAATTTCTTCACATCTGCAGACTAGAGTAAGCTGAGGGTATAGTGTTAAACCAGGTACTACATAAACAGTATATAGTATATATACAGAGGATATAGTGTTAAACCAGGTACTACATACAGAGTATATAGTATACATACAGAGTATATAGTTTGACCAAAAGATCGTGCTGATCTTTGATCTCCTGGTTCTTCATCTCCAGCGCCACTTTCAGACTCATAATGTCCTCCTCTATGGGCTGGTATAACACACACACGAATCATCACTACAGCCAGTACAATGGAAAGGTGGGAATGTGTACTAAATGTGCACTGACGTTATAATTGAAAGGTGGAGGTACTGGTGGATGTGTACTGACACTATAAGGGATCTCTACCTGCAGTGACAGACTGAGCTTCTCAAGTTCTTCCTCCAGAGATTTCTTCTCCTGTTCACAGGCCATTTTCATATCTGCCAGAGCAAGTATCATTACTGCTGGATATAACACAGATTGTATATACTACATAATTACTACTGAATATATAAAATATAATATATATAGTACTATACATATATTAGTATCACTTTTATTGGAGCCTAAAGGCTAACATTCATTATTAGTTATGTTAGTATTATTGCATTTCCATAGTACTTACTCTTGATGGACCTGTTATGCTCCTCCTCCTCCTGCTGTTTCTGCAGGAGCTCTGTCTCCACCTGCTGCTTGTGTTTCAGCATCTCCTGAAGAACCTGCAGCTCCTTCTGCTTCTGCAACCTCAACTCCTTCAGCTGCTCCAACAAACTGTTCTCCAACTCCTCCTTCTCATACCGCAAACACTCCAATCGGGCCACAGGCCCCACTAGTGACACAGAACCACACACACACACACACACACACACACACACACAAACACACACACACACACACACACACACACACACACACAAAGAGAGAGATAAACATGTATAAATGTATAAGAATTTGTGGATAAAATTATTATGAGATTATTTATAATCAAACGACTACACTACACAACCACTTCTTCCTTTTATTTACATATTATACAGATATTTAGAGATATTTACATTTTATTTACCCGCGTGCGTCTCTCTTCTCCAAGGTAGCGGAGAGATATGAAAGGATAAAAGGTGAAAAGAATAAAATGCACGTCGGTTTTAAATTCGCAGGCTACTTGCGCTGAAGGCGTGGAAAACGAGCACGTGACGGAAAGGCTTCCGTACCCGATGGGTCCAAATCACATGCCCAGCAAAGTAGCCTTAAACCTGGACACACAATGGAGACCATTTGACCCTTTAAAATCATACTACAACCAGACTTCCAGGCCCAAGAGGTCACACAGTCATGCCCAGCAAAGTACCTCTGGGCCTGGGCACACTTCACGCAGTTTTACCGTTTAAATAAAACTAGAAACAGACACATACAGGTGCGCACATATACACAGATACACATTCTGTTTAATTTCTTCACATCTGCAGACTAGAGTAAGCTGAGGGTATAGTGTTAAACCAGGTACTGCATAAACAGTATATAGTATATAAACAGAGGATATAATGTTAAACCAGGTACTACATACAGAGTATATAGTTTGACCAAAAGATCGTGCTGATCTTTGATCTCCTGGTTCTTCATCTCCAGCGCCACTTTCAGACTCAAAGTCCTCCTCTATGGGCTGGTATAACACACACACGAATCATCACTACAGCCAGTACAATGGAAAGATGGGAATGTGTACTGAATGTGTACTGACGTTATAAGTGAAAGGTGGAGGTACTGCTGGATGTGTACTGACACTATAAGGGATCTCTACCTGCAGTGACAGTCTGAGCTTCTCAAGTTCTTCCTCCAGAGATTTCTTCTCCTGTTCACAGGCCATTTTCATATCTGCCAGAGCAAGTATCATTACTGCTGGATATAACACAGATTGTATATACTACATAATTACTACTGAATATATAAAATATAATATATATAGTACTATACATATATTAGTATCACTTTTATTGGAGCCTAAAGGCTAACATTCATTATTAGTTATGTTAGTATTATTGCATTTCCATAGTACTTACTCTTGATGGACCTGTTATGCTCCTCCTCCTCCTGCTGTTTCTGCAGGAGCTCTGTCTCCTCCTGCTGCTTGTGTTTCAGCATCTCCTGAAGAACCTGCAGCTCCTTCTGCTTCTGCAACCTCAAATCCTTCAGCTGCTCCAACAAACTGTTCTCCAACTCCTCCTTCTCACACCGCAAACACTCCAATCGGGGCACAGGCCCCACTAGTGACACAGAACTATACACACACACAGACACAAACACACACACACACACACACAGAAAGAGATAAACATTTATAAATGTATAAGAATTTGTGGATAAAATTATTATGAGATTATTTATAATCAAACGACTACACTACACAACCACTTCTTCCTTTTATTTACATATTATACAGATATTTACAGATATTTACATTTTATTTACCCACGTGCGTCTCTCTTCTCCAACGTAGCGAAGAGATATGAAAGGATAAAAGGGGGAAAGAATAAAATGCACGTCGGTTTTAAATTCGCAGGCTACCGGCGCTGAAGGCGTGGAAAACGAAGACGTGACGGAAAGGCTTCCGTACCCGATGGGTCCAAATCACATGCCCAGCAAAGTAGCCTTAAACCTGGACACACAATGGAGACCATTTGACCCTTTAAAATCATACTACAACCAGACTTCCAGGCCCAAGAGGTCACACAGTCATGCCCAGCAAAGGTGCTCTGGGCCTGGGCACACCATCACATTTGACCCTTTAAATCATACTACAACCAGACTTCCTGGCCCAAGAGGTCTCACAGTCATGCCCAGCAAAGTAACTCTGGGCCTGGGCACACTTCACGCAGTTTGACCGTTTAAATAAAACTAGAAACAGACTTCCTGGCCCAAGAGGTCACACAGTCATGCCCAGCAAGGTTGCTTTAAACTTGGGCACACTTCAGACCGTTTCACTCATTAAATCATTCAAAGCACCACATTTCAAGGCCCAAGAGGTCACAGAATCATGCCCATCAAATTAGCTCTGGGCCTGGGCACACTTCACGCAGTTTGACCCTTTAAACCCACTTGTGGTGGAAATTCAGCAAACCAGGAGTCAGATGTGGATAAGAAGATTTTATTGAGTTATTAGTTTCAAAAAATGAGCGTGCCTATTTCCTTCGCTCCCCTTTGGGTGATTTCCCTCCCCTTATATAATAGCCGTAGCGTTCGAGAGAACGAGGGAGGGTTTGCTTCTGTTGAGACCAGATAACTCCTTGGAAGGAGTGTATTTCTTCAAGGACGTTCTCTAGGGAACGTCCTGTTCTTCTAATCTTATGCTAAGCTTTCTCACGCTTTACAATGATAGAGAAAGAAACACAACAATATTTCCTTCACACTTCCCCCCTTTGATTCTTTGTCAATCATCAACATCATCTAGACTTTAATTTTCAATGAATAGTGCCTGGAGGTCATTAAATTCCTCAGAATCCTCATCCACCCCCTCTGGCAGTTCTTGCAACAGTTGATACTGTACACGAGTAAGATTAGTCACCCAGGTGACACAACAATTCATAATACATGGCAGGAAACACATAACCATCAATACGACAATGAGCACAGGAAAAAGCACCGTCATTGCCCAGTGTCCCCACGGGCCCAGGGCCGAGGTGAACCATGAGAACCATGAATTGTCTGCTGGGGACGGCTCCTGGATGTCCTGTTTCATATGTGTAATCAGGTCTGTTATATTATCATAATAATCTGGGATGTGAAAACAACATGATACATTTATCTTCTTACACACCTCACCTTCCTCGGCTAGGAGCAAATCTAAGGCCATTCTATTCTGCAGGACTACTTGGCGAATCTGGTGCAATTCTTGGTTTAGGAGTGTAAAAATCGTCTCAGTCCTATTGGCCAGAGTTAGGACTTGCCACGCTAAACCGTTAATCTTATTCAAGGCTGCAGTGGTGCCTCCTCCCAGAAATATAGACCAACCTATTGCCGATGCAGGGGTGGTCCATGGGTCGGCCAGGGTATAGCCATTGTATTTAGCGGGGTGCTGCTTGCCAGTGCCTCGTTTATGTATGGTGTGTGCATGTGCCCCACGTAGTTTGAAAATAGACACTGGCGGGGTTAGGAGTACTGGTGTGCAACATCCTGACCACTGGAACTCATAGTTCTTTCCAGTTTTCTTCCAATTACCCACCCAGCCGGGTATTTTCATCGAGCTTATGATTTCTCTAGATAAATTATAGAGCTGTCCTGTTAGCCTATCTAGTTCACATGTAGTCTTATTGGTCATCTGGGTCGCCATGTCGTGGGTGATGGGTATGGGCGTCCATGGCACCTGAAAGGGGTGACACACTAGGCAAGACTGGTTTGGCTTGGCAGTGGTTGCCGTCACCACTGCCATTGCACAAGCGATATTGCCTTTGCATCTTTCCTCTGGCAGGAGTTGTCGTCCCGCGATCGGGGCGAGAGTAGTGAGTAGGATAGTGACAAACAGAGAATTCATCATGAGTCCTCAGGTCGTTCTGGCGCCTTCTTGCAATGAGTGTGGTGTATCCACGTTGCTCGTCCGTCGGTTTTGACGGCGGTGTTAGTCGTCAGCAGCACTTGGAATGGTCCTCTCCACCTGGGCTGGTTCCACCGCTTCCTTCTGAAGTCCTTTATCAGCACCCAATCACCTGGTTGGTGGGTGTGGAGTGGAGTATCCGTCACCTCGGGAAGAACTGCCTTCACCTGCTTAGACACATGGGAGAGAGATTTGTGCAGAGACACACAATACTGCAAAAGTGATTCATTGGTCAGGTTAGTATCCCAGTCCGGCGGACCCACCCCCGTGTTGGGAGGCTGTCCAAACACTATTTCAAAAGCTGATAACCCTGTTCGTGCCTGTGGTCTGGTTCGACATTGCCACAGGACGAGGGGAAGGCATTTTACCCAATTCATGCCTGTTTCCTGCGTTACTTTAGCTAGACCTCCTTTAATGGTGCCGTTTGTCCGTTCTATTGCCCCTGCACTAGCAGGGTGGTAACTGCAGTGTTTTCTCATATCTACCCCTAGGTATTTAGTCAAAGCTTTTAGTCCTTCGTGTACGAAGGGTGTCCCATTGTCACTGGTCACTCGTTGTGGTAACCCCCACAGGGGAATAATTTCTCTCAATAGCGCTTTTGCTACTGCCTCACTATCTTGTTTTCCCGTTGGGAAGGCCTCCACCCACTTACTAAACATGCACACACACACAAGCATGTATCTCTTTCCTTCAGCTGGTGTCAGTTCTACGAAATCTATTTGCCAATGTTGAAAAGGCTCACTAGGCGGCGGGTGTCCGGCGGGTGCGTGTTTGGTATGATTGTCTCCGTGTGGTGTGTTTTGTGCACATACCAAGCATCGGGAACAAATTTTTTTTTTTTGGGTATGTGTGTTTATTCCTGGTACATACCAATGTCTTGTTATGCTCTCCACTATCCCCCCTTTGCTCATGTGACTTCTCCCATGAGCAATCTCAATTGGTCCTTTCATATAAGAAGTGGGGAGACATGGTTTGTTCAAATGATTTATTGGGATCTGGAATGCCTAAAGCAGGTATGACCTGTAATAACTGCTTCAGTGCTGTAAAGGCCGCTTCAGCTTCTGGCGCCCATTCTAACTGAGAGGAATTCGATCCCTTGGTCCGTATTATATTTCTGAGTGGCCCCTCATGCTCTGCATAAGATGGTATGAATGTTCTACAATAGGAACACGTGCCTAAGAAGGACAGCAGTTGTTTTTTCGTCGTGGGTCTTGGTATAGTCAAGATGGCATTCACTCGGTCTTTAGTCAGCATGCGCGTTTGTTCAGTGATGTCATGTCCTAAAAAATGCACTTGCTGCTTACAAAACTGTAATTTGGATTTGGATGCCTTGTGGCCTTCCTCTGCTAAATGATGTAGCAGTGCCACCGTGGCTTGTTTACACGCTTCTCGTGTTCTCCCACAAATTAAAAGATCATCAACGTATTGCAGCAAGGCTGTTCCTTCGAGGAGCTCTAAAGCTTCTAGGCTTCAGTGTAAGGCGGCATTGTAAATGGTTGGTGATTCACAATACCCCTGACACAGTCTTGGAAATATGTATGGCTTTCCTTCAAAAGTGAAAGCAAACCAAAATTGGCTATCCTTGTGCACAGGTACGCTAAAGAAAGCATTGGCCAAATCAACTACACTGAACCACTTACTGTCTGGTGGGATCTGAGAGAGAATGGTGTGCGGGTTTGGAACTTCTGGGGCTCTAGGGTGTACTGCCGCGTTGACAGCCTGCAAATCCTGCACAAATCTCCATTCATCTCTCCCTGGCTTCTTAACTGGGAAAATTGGAGTACGTACTGGTGAATCTGGGCATGGTATGATAACTCCTGCTTGTTTTAAAGGTTGGAACACTGGCCCAATACCCTCCGCTGCCTCTGGTTTTAGAGGGTATTGGTGCTGGTGTGGTCTATAATCAGATTTTGGGGTGATGTGGACGGGCTCACATCCTTTTATTAAGCCCACATCATTTTTTCCCTGTGCCCATAACCCTGCAGGAACTGTTTTCAATTCCTCCTCCTCTTCCTCTGAGAGGGTAACAGAGGCTGCCATAATTACTATATTAGGACTTACAAGCTCAACCCCCCTTTTACAATTTAGCCTATACGGGGTTGGCATTTTCCACACATCTATGCTTGGGCTGTACATGACTTTACACTGGGGTTCTTTTATCCAATCAGTTGTGCTCAACATGCGTTTTGTCCACAACCCTACTCTCTGCCAGTCTGGGTCAACATGTGCGCTAGCCAGCGACACATGAGGTGCTGCATGTGAGATTGAATATAAAGATTTCTGTTTAGCTGAGAGCTGCACCACTCCCGCAGCCCACTCGCAGTCCCACGCTATAGCTGTGATAATCAGACTGTCACTGCCCCCTAAGTCAAATTTTTGTTCAAAATCAACATCAGATCCCTCATGGACCTTCATTGTACAGTGAATAGAGTCACTTTGTTTAACCGTCAGCTCACCAGGTAGTGTATTAGTAACTTCAGTCATAAAATGTGTTAGTACTTCCCCAGCAGTGCACTGCAATTCATACACGTACAAAGGGACTCCTGCCTCTAGCTGGACTCCCTGTGTAGGTGTTTCCCACATAACAAATAACCCCTCTGGGTTGCTGCTAATTGTGCACCCAAGTTTACACATTAAATCTCTAGCTAACAAATTAATTGGACAGGTTTCTGACACCAAAAAGCTGTGTTTGAATTGGCTGTTTCCTAAACTACATTGGAGAGGCTCGGACATCCTTTCATCAATGGGATGACCTCCCACTCCAATTGCTGTTATCCCATATCCTGGTCTCATTCTACATTCTATTAATCCTTCTTTTAACACTAAGTGGGTGGCACCACTGTCAACCAAAAACCTAACATTTTTTCCCTCTACTTTCACAGTTACCTCGGGGAGGCCTCTTTGCCCTTTACTAATCTGCTGTAATAGTTGGTCATTTAAATTTGTCACTTCCCTTTTGCCGTCTTCACTCAGTGGTCCGCTGCTGTCCTGCCTCTCCACCGCCCGTCATGGATTGTGGGATTCTGATCTGTGCCCCCGTCATATGAGTTATCCTCCTCCGGACAGTTTCTGGCAAAATGTCTAAGCTTTCCACAGTTGTAGCATTCCTGTTCTTTCATCCAATCAATTTTCCCTCCTTTTCCTCTTCCTCTGCCTCTTCCGCATCATCAACAACCGTCTCAGTTCAGCCTGTGTTGGTCTGCAGGACTGCACGAATGCCATCAGTTCTTGTCCGAAGCGTCGTCCGCCGATGTCACCTGGCTTGCTCAGGCCGTCGGCCGCTTTCATGATGTCGTCTGTAGTCCAGTGACGGTGGACCATAATCACTCCCTCAGGTCCTGACACTTCCACCATCGGGAACTGTGGGGCATAGCCTCTGTCAGGCCCTGCGGATGGCTTTATAGTGGCGTGACTTCGAGTGTGATGAGCCACTGGTGAGGTTATTGTCTCCAGTTGCCGTCTTGGTTCGTCATATGGAGACGGCTTTGATGTTAGCGATGAAGTCCCTGGTTCGGGATAAGGAGGTGGGTTTCCTGATGCTTGTGGTTGTTGAATCAGCTGGGGGCTCTCGGCGGGGCGGCATCGAGGCCAGGATCAGCTAAGGAAACACACTGAGACACTTCATTATTACATTTCTTTTGCCCTTCCTGTTTCTTCTGCCTTTTCTCAGCTTCTTCTAACCACATTTTTGCCTTTTCTAGCATATCCTCGCTGTTTTTGTCAAAATATTTCCGTGCTTTCTTATCAGCTTCTCTAGGTTTGACCTCGACTCTCTTAATTAATTTTAACAGGTATGCAACACTCAGCGTCCCTGAGGTATTAAACCCATAATGTTTAATCCAAAACGGGACATGTTTGTTTACATGTTCCCCATAATCTTTACTCATTTGAAAGAATAGGCTACTGGAGAGCTTGTCCTTACCGAACTCATACTCCTTACTATTGCCCGCACCCATTTTTTTTTTTTTTTTACTTTTGGATTCAGGCAACAAACGAACAAAGGAAACTTACCTACTCTCTACAATTTTCCTATTTTTTATCTTATTATCCACACCATCTACCCCCGATATGGATTAGTTCCGCTCCAGCAAATCGTGCTATTATACTGAGTCCACTCCTTTCCCTGCGGGGTGTTCTGTCGGCCCGGGCCTATTTCTTACACTAGTACGTCTACTCAGTGTGCCTATTCTCTTAGGCTGGCGGAGTCCCAGACTCCGGAGTCCTCTAGACCCTATTTTTAAGCCCTAGTATCTCATATACTATGCTACTTTACAGACCCACCCCAGGGTAGACTCAGGCGGATCACTATGTCACTTTCTTCTAGGATTAAATAACTGAACTTCACCACTTACTCTCTGTTCGTTAGATCAGGCAGAGCACACCACCGGAGTCAAGCGGGACGTCACTCCCTGGTTAGGTACTTTCCCGTATTCTTGTGGGTTTCCCTCTTCCTCCAGCTCAGTTTTCTCTCTGAGGCGCGTCCTCGAAGTTTATTCACCGCCGCTCCGCATGGTGCCTCTCGCTGATCCTGCCGACAACGCCAAATTCTATGGTGGAAATTCAGCAAACAAGGAGTCAGATGTGGATAAGAAGATTTTATTGAGTTATTAGTTTCAAAAAATGAGCGTGCCTATTTGCTTCGCTCCCCTTTGGGTGATTTCCCTCCCCTTATATAATAGCCGTAGCGTTCGAGAGAACGAGGGAGGGTTTGCTTCTGCTGAGACCAGATAACACCTTGGAAGGAGTGTATTTCTTCAAGGACGTTCTCTAGGGAACGTCCTGTTCTTCTAATATTATGCTAAGCTTTCTCACGCTTTACAATGATAGAGAAAGAAACACAACAATATTTCCTTCACAGGGTATAGTGTTAAACCAGGTACTACATAAACAGTATATAGTATATATACAGAGGATATAATGTTAAACGAGCTACTACATACAGAGTAAATAGTTTGACCAAAAGATCGTGCTGATCTTTGATCTCCTGGTTCTTCATCTCCAGCGCCACTTTCAGACTCAATGTCCTCCTCTATGGGCTGGTATAACACACACACGAATCATCACTAAAGCCAGTACAATGGAAAGGTGGGAATGTGTACTGAATGTGTACTGACGTTATAAGTGAAAGGTGGAGGTACTGGTGGATGTGTACTGACACTATAAGGGATCTCTACCTGCAGTGACAGTCTGAGCTTCTCAAGTTCTTCCTCCAGAGATTTCTTCTCCTGTTCACAGGCCATTTTCATATTTGCCAGAGCAAGTATCATTACTGCTGGATATAACACAGATTGTATATACTACATAATTACTACTGAATATATAAAATATAATATATATAGTACTATACATATATTAGTATCACTTTTATTGGAGCCTAAAGGCTAACATTCATTATTAGTTATGTTAGTATTATTGCATTTCCATAGTACTTACTCTTGATGGACCTGTTATGCTCCTCCTCCTCCTGCTGTTTCTGCAGGAGCTCTGTCTCCTCTTGCTGCTTGTGTTTCAGCATCTCCTGAAGAACCTGCAGCTCTTTCTGCTTCTGCAACCTCAACTCCTTCAGCTGCTCCAACAAATTGTTCTCCAACTCCTCCTTCTCACACCGCAAACACTCCAATCGGGCCACAGGCCCCACTAGTGACACAGAACCACACACACACACACACAGACACACACACACACACACAGAGAGAGAGATAAACATGTATAAATGTATAAGAATTTGTGGATAAAATTACTATGAAATTATTTATAATCAAACGACTACACTATACAACCACATCTTCCTTTTATTTACATATTATACAGACATTTAGAGATATTTACATTTTATTTACCCGCGTGCGTCTCTCTTCTCCAAGGTAGCGGAGAGATATGAAAGGATAAAAGGGGAAAAGAATAAAATGCACGTCGGTTTTAAATTCGCAGGCTACCTGCGCTGAAGGCGTGGAAAACGAGCAAGTGACGGAAAGGCTTCCGTACCCGATGGGTCCAAATCACATGCCCAGCAAAGTAGCCTTAAACCTGGACACACAATGGAGACCATTTGACCCTTTAAAATCATACTACAACCAGACTTCCAGGCCCAAGAGGTCACACAGTCATTCCCAGCAAAGTAGCTCTGGGCCTGGGCACACTTCACGCAGTTTGACCCTTTAAATAATACTACAACCAGACACATACAGGTGGGCACATATACACAGATACACATTCTGTTTAATTTCTTCACATCTGCAGACTAGAGTAAGCTGAGGGTATAGTGTTCAACCAGGTACTACATAAACAGTATATAGTATATATACAGAGGATATAGTGTTAAACCAGGTACTACATACAGAGTATATAGTATACATACAGAGTATATAGTTTGACCAAAAGATCGTGCTGATCTTTGATCTCCTGGTTCTTCATCTCCAGCGCCACTTTCAGACTCATAATGTCCTCCTCTATGGGCTGGTATAACCCACACACACGAATCATCACTACAGCCAGTACAATGGAAAGGTGGGAATGTGTACTGAATGTGTACTGACTTTATAAGTGAAAGGTGGAGGTACTGGAGGATGTGTACTGACACTAGAAGGGATCTCTACCTGCAGTGACAGTCTGAGCTTCTCAAGTTCTTCCTCCAGAGATTTCTTCTCCTGTTCACAGGCCATTTTCATATCTGCCAGAGCAAGTATCATTACTGCTGGATATAACACAGATTGTATATACTACATAATTACTACTGAATATCTAAAATATAATATATATAGTACAATACATATATTAGTATCACTTTTATTGGAGCCTAAAGGCTAACATTCATTATTAGTTATGTTAGTATTATTGCATTTCCATAGTACTTACTCTTGATGGACCTGTTATGCTCCTCCTCCTCCTGCTGTTTCTGCAGGAGCTCTGTCTCCTCCTGCTGCTTGTGTTTCAGCATCTCCTGAAGAACCTGCAGCTCCTTCTGCTTCTGCAACCTCAACTCCTTCAGCTGCTCCAACAAACTGTTCTCCAACTCCTTCTTCTCACACCGCAAACACTCCAATCGGGCCACAGGCACCACTAGTGACACAGAACCACACACACACACACACACACACACACATACACACACACACACAAAGAGAGAGATAAACATGTATAAATGTATAAGAATTTGTGGATAAAATTATTATGAGATTATTTATAATCAAACGACTACACTACACAACCACATCTTCCTTTTATTTACAAATTATACAGATATTTAGAGATATTTACATTTTATTTACCCGCGTGCGTCTCTCTTCTCCAAGGTAGCGGAGAGATATGAAAGGATAAAAGGGGAAAAGAATAAAATGCACGTCGGTTTTAAATTCGCAGGCTACCTGCGCTGAAGGCGTGGAAAACGAGCACGTGACGGAAAGGCTTCCGTACCCGAAGGGTCCAAATCACATGCCCAGCAAAGTAGCCTTAAACCTGGACACACAATGGAGACCATTTGACCCTTTAAATAATACTACAACCAGACACATACAGGTGCGCACATATACACAGATACACATTCTGTTTAAATTTCTTCACATCTGCAGACTAGAGTAAGCTGAGGGTATAGTGTTAAACCAGGTACTACATAAACAGTATATAGTATATATACAGAGGATATAGTGTTAAACCAGGTACTACATACAGAGTATATAGTATATATACAGAGTATATAGTTTGACCAAAAGATCGTGCTGATCTTTGATCTCCTGGTTCTTCATCTCCAGCGCCACTTTCAGACTCATAAAGTCCTCCTCTATGGGCTGGTATAACACACACACGAATCATCACTACAGCCAGTACAATGGAAAGGTGGGAATGTGTACTGAATGTGTACTGACGTTATAAGTGAAAGGTGGAGGTACTGGTGGATGTGTACTGACACTATAAGGGATCTCTACCTGCAGTGACAGTCTGAGCTTCTCAAGTTCTTCCTTCAGAGATTTCTTCTCCTGTTCACAGGCCATTTTCATATCTGCCAGAGCAAGTATCATTACTCCTGGATATAACACAGATTGTATATACTACATAATTACTACTGAATATATAAAATATAATATATATAGTACTATACATATATTAGTATCACTTTTATTGGAGCCTAAAGGCTAACATTCATTATTAGTTATGTTAGTATTATTGCATTTCCATAGTACATACTCTTGATGGACCTGTTATGCTCCTCCTCCTCCTGCTGTTTCTGCAGGAGCTCTGTCTCCTCCTGCTGCTTGTGTTTCAGCATCTCCTTAAGAACCTGCAGCTCCTTCTGCTTCTGCAACCTCAACTCCTTCGGCTGCTCCAACAAACTGTTCTCCAACTCCTCCTTCTCACACCGCAAACACTCCAATCGGACCACAGGCCCCACTAGTGACACAGAACCACACACACACACACACACACACACACACACAAAGAGAGAGATAAACATGTATAAATGTATAAGAATTTGTGGATAAAATTATTATGAGATTATTCATAATCAAACGACTACACTACACAACCACTTCTTCCTTTTATTTACATATTATACAGATATTTACATTTTATTTACCCGCGTGCGTTTCTCTTCTCCAAGGTAGCGGAGAGATATGAAAGGATAAAAGGGGAAAAGAATAAAATGCACGTCGGTTTTAAATTCGCAGGCTACCTGCGCTGAAGGCGTGGAAAACGAGCACGTGACGGAAAGGCTTCCGTACCCCATGGGTCCAAATCACATGCCCAGCAAAGTAGCCTTAAACCTGCACACACAATGGAGACCATTTGACCCTTTAAAATCATACTACAACCAGACTTCCAGGCCCAAGAGGTCACACAGTCATGCCCAGCAAAGTAGCTCTGGGCCTGGGCACACTTCACGCAGTTTGACCCTTTAAATAATACTACAACCAGACTTCCAGGCACAAGAGGTCACACAGTCATGCACAGCAAAGTAGCTCTGGGCCTGGGCACACTTCATTCACTTTGTACCTTTAAATCATACTACTACTACTACCAGACTTCCAGGCCCAAGAGGTCACACAGTCATGCACAGCAAAGTAGCTCTGGGCCTGGGCACACTTCATTCACTTTGTACCTTTAAATCATACTACTACTACTACCAGACTTCCAGGCCCAAGAGGTCACACAGTCATGCACAGCAAAGTAGCTCTGGGCCTGGGCACACTTCACGCAGTTTGACCATTTAAATAAAACTAGAAACAGACTTCCTGGCCCAAGAGGTCACACAGTCATGCCCATCAAAGTAGCTCTGGGCCTGGGCACACTTCACGCAGTTTGACCCTTTAAATAATACTACAACCAGACACATACAGGTGCGCACATATTCACATTCTTTTTAATTTCTTCACATCTGCAGACTAGAGTAAGCTGAGGGTATAGTGTTAAACCACGTACTACATAAACAGTATATAGTATATATACAGAGGATATAATGTTAAACCAGGTACTACATACAGAGTATATAGTTTGACCAAAAGTTCGTGCTGATCTTTGATCTCCTGGTTCTTCATCTCCAGCGCCACTTTCAGACTCAATGTCCTCCTCTATGGGCTGGTATAACACACACACGAATCATCACTACAGCCAGTACAATGGAAAGGTGGGAATGTGTACCGAATGTGTACTGACGTTATAAGTGAAAGGTGGAGGTACTGGTGGATGTGTACTGACACTATAAGGGATCTCTACCTGCAGTGACAGTCTGAGCTTCTCAAGTTCTTCCTCCAGAGATTTCTTCTCCTGTTCACAGGCCATTTTCATATCTGCCAGAGCAAGTATCATTACTGCTGGACATAACACAGATTGTATATACTACATAATTACTACTGAATATATAAAATATAATATATATAGTACTATACATATATTAGTATCACTTTTATTGGAGCCTAAAGGCTAACATTCATTATTAGTTATGTTAGTATTATTGCATTTCCATAGTACTTACTCTTGATGGACCTGTTATGCTCCTCCTCCTCCTGCTGTTTCTGCAGGAGCTCTGTCTCCTTCTGCTGCTTGTGTTTCAGCATCTCCTGAAGAACCTGCAGCTCCTTCTGCTTCTGCAACCTCACATCCTTCAGCTGCTCCAACAAACTGTTCTCCAACTCCTCCTTCTCACACCGCAAACACTCCAATCGGGCCACAGGCACCACTAGTGACACAGAACCACACACACACACAGACACACACACACACACACACACAGAGAGAGAGATAAACATGTATAAATGTATAAGAATTTGTGGATAAAATTATTATGAGATTATTTATAATCAAACGACTACACTACACAACCACTTCTTCCTTTTATTTACATATTATACAGATATTTACAGATATTTACATTTTATTTACCCGCGTGCGTCTCTCTTCTCCAAGGTAGCGGAGAGATATGAAAGGATAAAAGGGGAAAAGAATAAAATGCACGTCGGTTTTAAATTCGCAGGCTACCTGCGCTGAAGGCGTGGAAAACGAGCACGTGACGGAAAGGCTTCCGTACCCGATGGGTCCAAATCACATGCCCAGCAAAGTAGCCTTAAACCTGCACACACAATGGAGACCATTTGACCCTTTAAAATCATACTACAACCAGACTTCCAGGCCCAAGAGGTCACACAGTCATGCCCAGCAAAGTAGCTCTGGGCCTGGGCACACTTCACGCAGTTTGACCCTTTAAATAATACTACAACCAGACTTCCAGGCACAAGAGGTCACACAATCATGCACAGCAAAGTAGCTCTGGGCCTGGGCACACTTCATTCACTTTGTACCTTTAAATCATACTACTACTACTACCAGACTTCCAGGCCCAAGAGGTCACACAGTCATGCACAGCAAAGTAGCTCTGGGCCTGGGCACACTTCATTCACTTTGTACCTTTAAATCATACTACTACTACTACCAGACTTCCAGGCCCAAGAGGTCAAACACAGTCATGCACAGCAAAGTAGCTCTGGGCCTGGGCACACTTCAATCACTTTGTGCCTTTAAATCATACTACTACTACCAGACTTCCAGGGCCAAGAGGTCACACAGTCATGCACAGCAAAGTAGCTCTGGGCCTGGGCCACTTCACGCAGTTTGACCATTTAAATAAAACTAGAAACAGACTTCCTGGCCCAAGAGGTCACACAGTCATGCCCAGCAAGGTTGCTTTAAACGTGGGCACACTTCAGACCATTTCACTCTTTAAATCATTCAAAGCACCACATTTCAAGGCCCAAGAGGTCACAGAATCATGCCCATCAAAGGAGCTCTGGGCCTGGGCACACTTTACGCAGTTTGACCCTTTAAATAATACTACAACCAGACTTCCTGGCCCAAGAGGTCACAGAGTCATGCCTGGGTCTGGGCACACTTCACGCAGTTTGACCCTTTAAATAATACTACAACCAGACACATACAGGTGCGCACATATACACAGATACACATTCTGTTTAATTTCTTCACATCTGCAGACTAGAGTAAGCTGAGGGTATAGTGTTAAACCAGGTACTACATAAACAGTATATAATATATATACAGAGGATATAATGTTAAACCAGGTACTACATACAGAGTATATAGTTTTACCAAAAGATCGTGCTGATCTTTGATCTCCTGGTTCTTCATCTCCAGCACCACTTTCAGACTCATGTCCTCCTCTATGGGCTGGTATAACACACACACACACACACACACACAAATTAGCAAGCCATATAGTGTAGAAATAGATAGATGTTATTCAGGGACCTCATTTATAAAACTTTGTGGATTCCAAAGTGAAAGTGTGTGTATTCTGCACAAATAACAGGAAATGGCATATACCCCCCAAAAACTTAGATTTCTAAAGCCTCGAGTATGAATTATTGGGAGATAGAGGCGACAATGCAGCGCTAAAGACAAAAAAGGAATTTTAACCACAGGTATGAGTGCCAGCACCAGCAACCGCAGGTGTGAGTGGCATTATATTTACATTTACCCTCCACATCCTTTGTGTCTGTGTATTCGTCCTCGATGCGTCCAGCACACCAGCTCCAGAAACGCCTCATTTTTCCTCTGTCCTCTTCAGTGTCTTTCCACAGACTGATCTGTAAAGGTGTTCATGGGATTCCCCTCACGTGTGACATCGGGCCACAGGACATATGGGGTTCTAAAGTTCCAAGAGCGTAGATGAGTTGTTTTTCTTTGAATTTCCTAATTTCATTGCTGCCATAGCAACAACTGGCAATGCAAACAGACATGTCATTAATGCAGTGACTCTACCTCAACCTGGATTGATCAACCATGTACGGCTCACCGGAGACTGTGATACGTATAACATCCCAAAGTGTACTTAATTCTGAGCAAAATCTAACTAGCCTCATTACTGCTGAACTATGAGGGGCCATTTAGGGAGAAATCAGGGAAACACTACTTGTACATACATATGAAACATTTTCACATAAATAGCCTACTACTTACATGTGTGTATAATAATTTAAACTCGCATATACACGCACTTGCCCACTCAATCTCTGGTGCGTAAACAAAGAGTTGCACTATGCTTATGTTGGTATGGGGGTGTCTGTGTGTATATAACAATTTTCAGTGCGCCCGGAAGTCATTTCATTGTCATTTCAAGGCAGATATTTAACATGTGTACAGTGCGTATAATAGACAGAGGAAGACTGTTGAACTATTAATATTAGGAAGGTTATTGACATCTGTGTAATGAGTAGTGCTTCTCTTAATGACAACTGTAACTGTTTTCCCATATAGAATTGTGTGCCTTATATTGTTTGGAGGAACTTTTTCTTCTCATTTAGAAATATGTGGACTAAGTGCTCAGATTGTCTTATTACTTATTATGCTCAGTCTCACCATTTTTGGCAGATTTCACCATGTTATTACGAACGTGGATAGGTTATCTTATAATTATAAGCAGTGTGAGATGTGAAGCTAAGCGAAGCACATGTGCAGAATTTCTAACAATAGCCTGTTTTGTATAGCCTGGCTAACTGACCAATCAGTGAAATTAAATGTGGTTGCTGAGCCTGTTGCAGCTGGGTCAATTTAATTTGATTTCATTGTGTTTAATTTTAAACTCAGCTGCGTGCCATGAGACACAAGTTAA
This sequence comes from Electrophorus electricus, assembly GCF_041902795.1. NCBI lineage: Eukaryota > Metazoa > Chordata > Actinopteri > Gymnotiformes > Gymnotidae > Electrophorus > Electrophorus electricus. The sequence goes on along the minus strand of NC_137505.1, from coordinate 26,802,163 downwards.
TCTGAGCATTTTTTGTTCTAACGCCGACTTAACCTAGCCATGTTTTACAGTTATCTTGAAATAATTGAGGTTCATCGCTAGAGGGTGCTGTTCATCTTTTTTTTTTCTTTTCTTCTATTATTGATCAGGAAAAAACGATAAAATAGAGAATTTGTGGATAAAATTATTATGAGATTATTTATAATCAAACGACTACACTACACAACCACTTCTTCCTTTTATTTACATATTATACAGATATTTACATTTTATTTACCCGCGTGCGTCTCTATTCTCCAAGGTAGCGGAGAGACATGAAAGGATAAAAGGGGAAAAGAATAAAATGCACGTCGGTTTTAAATTCGCAGGCTACCTGCGCTGAAGGCGTGGAAAACGAGCACGTGACGGAAAGGCTTCCGTACCCGATGGGTCCAAATCACATGCCCAGCAAAGTAGCCTTAAACCTGGACACACAATGGAGACCATTTGACCCTTTAAAATCATACTACAACCAGACTTCCAGGCCCAAGAGGTCACACAGTCATGCCCAGCAAAGTAGCTCTGGGCCTGGGCACACTTCACGCAGTTTGACCCTTTAAATAATACTACAACCAGACACATACAGGTGCGCACATATACACATTCTTTTTAATTTCTTCACATCTGCAGACTAGAGTAAGCTGAGGGTATAGTGTTAAACCATGTACTACATAAAAAGTATATAGTATATATACAGAGGATATAATGTTAAACCAGGTACTACATACAGAGTATATAGTTTGACCAAAAGTTCGTGCTGATCTTTGATCTCCTGGTTCTTCATCTCCAGCGCCACTTTCAGACTCATAATGTCCTCCTCTATGGGCTGGTATAACCCACACACACGAATCATCACTACAGCCAGTACAATGGAAAGGTGGGAATGTGTACTGAATGTGTACTGACTTTATAAGTGAAAGGTGGAGGTACTGGTGGATGTGTACTGACACTATAAGGGATCTCTACCTGCAGTGACAGTCTGAGCTTCTCAAGTTCTTCCTTCAGAGATTTCTTCTCCTGTTCACAGGCCATTTTCATATCTGCCAGAGCAAGTATCATTACTCCTGGATATAACACAGATTGTATATACTACATAATTACTACTGAATATATAAAATATAATATATATAGTACTATACATATATTAGTATCACTTTTATTGGAGCCTAAAGGCTAACATTCATTATTAGTTATGTTAGTATTATTGCATTTCCATAGTACTTACTCTTGATGGACCTGTTATGCTCCTCCTCCGCCTGCTGTTTCTGCAGGAGCTCTGTCTCCTCCTGCTGCTTGTGTTTCAGCATCTCCTGAAGAACCTGCAGCTCCTTCTGCTTCTGCAACCTCAACTCCTTCGGCTGCTCCAACAAACTGTTCTCCAACTCCTCCTTCTCACACCGCAAACACTCCAATCGGACCACAGGCCCCACTAGTGACACAGAACCACACACACACACAGACACACACACACACACACACACACACACACACACAGAGATAAACATGTATAAATGTATAAGAATTTGTGGATAAAATTATTATGAGATTATTCATAATCAAACGACTACACTACCCAACCACTTCTTCCTTTTATTTACATATTATACAGATATTTAGAGATATTTACATTTTATTTACCCGCGTGCGTCTCTCTTCTCCAAGGTAGCGGAGAGATATGAAGGGATAAAAGGGGAAAAGAATAAAATGCACGTCGGTTTTAAATTCCCAGGCTACCTGCGCTGAAGGCGTGGAAAACGAGCACGTGACGGAAAGGCTTCCGTACCCGATGGGTCCAAATCACATGCCCAGCAAAGTAGCCTTAAACCTGGACACACAATGGAGACCATTTGACCCTTTAAAATCATACTACAACCAGACTTCCAGGCCCAAGAGGTCACACAGTCATGCCCAGCAAAGTAGCTCTGGGTCTGGGCACACTTCACGCAGTTTGACCGTTTAAATAAAACTAGAAACAGACTTCCTGGCCCAAGAGGTCACAGTCATACCCAGCAAAGTACGTTTAAACCTGGAAACAAATCAGATCCTTTCTGTCATTCAAAGGAATGGGCCTGCAACTCACAACCACATCCCCAGTGAAGCGCACCGTCACCCAGCCACACTACCCCACCTTGCCCGTCCTGGAACAACCACACCTCCAGGGCACCACATGCCAATCTCTCATGCCCAGCAAACTGCAACCTCACGCAGCCAGGCCACACACTGTCTCCACTTGTACCGTCCAGGGACGAACTCCTCCACAAACCTGGTGTTCACGCGCACACACGCAATTACAACGAATTGGTGGAGAACTTTGAAACAAACGTGCTGACTTTGAATACTCACATCTAGGCTGGGCCAGGTCCAAATGGCCTGCAGCTCGGTGCGCATTAACTGCTTGACTGTCCGTCACGAACGCCACCTGCCAAGCGTTCGTTCCGTCCCTGGCGGATTTTAAAAAATCGTAGCGTGAGAACGATGGGTCCGATCCGCGTGCCGCTTAAAGTCGATTACAGGGGAGATGCAACCCTTTCCAAAGAGCCATGAAAAGACTTTCTACTCCCAAGGAGACAAGAGATATTAAGCCGCAATGACGTCCGACGCGCGCATTTTCTCCGACGCGCACCACATTTAAAAAAATCATAGCGTGAAAACCGTGGGTTCGATCCGCGTGCCGCTCGAAGGCGATTACAGGGGAGATGCAGCCCTTTCCAAAGAGCCATGAAAAGACTTTCTACTCCCAAGGAGACAAGAGATATTAAGCCGAAATGACGTCCGACTCGCGCATTTCCTCCGCCGCGCACACATTTAAAAAAATCATAGCGTGAAAACCGTGGGTTCGATCCGCGTGCCGCTCGAAGGCGATTACAGTGGAGATGCAGCCCTTTCCAAAGAGCCATGAACAGACTTTCTACACCCAATGAGACAAGAGATATTAAGCCGCAAATACGTCCGGCGCGCGTCTTTTCTCCGCCGCGAAACACATTTAAAAAAAATCGTAGCGTGAAAAACGTGGGTTCGATCCGCGTGCCGCTCGAAGGCGATTACAGGGGAGATGCATCCCTTTCAAAAGAGCCATGAACAGACTTTCTACTCCCAAGGAGACCAGAAATATTAACATATAAAGCGTTACGCTCCAGTCGGATGAACGAGAAACGCTTGTACAATTGCAACGAATTGGAGGAGAAAGTTTAAACAAACGCGCTGACTTTGAACGCTCACATCTAGGCCGGGCCAACTCCAAATGGCGTGCAACTCGGTGTGCATCACCTCCATGACTGTCCCTAACGAACGCCACCTGCCACGCTTTCGGCCTATCCCTGGCGGCATTAAAAAATCGTAGCGTGATAACGATGGTTCCGATCCGCGTGCCGCGCGAAGGCGATTACAGGGGAGATGCAGCCCTTTCCAAAGAGCCATGAACAGACTTTCTACTCCCAATGAGACAAGAGATATCAAGCCGCAAATACGTCCGGCGCGCGTCTATTCTCCGCCGCGCAACACATTTAAAAAAAATCGTAGCGTGAAAACCGTGGGTTCGATCCGCGTACCGCTTAAAGGCGATTACAGGGGAGATGCAGCCCTTTCCAAAGAGCCATGAAAAGACTTTCTACTCCCAAGGAGACAATAGATATTAAGCCGAAATGACGTCCGACGCGCGCATTTTCTCCGCCGCGCACCACATTTAAAAAAATCATAGCGTGAAAACCGTGGGTTCGATCCGCGTGCCGCTCGAAGGCGATTACAGCGGAGATGCAGCCCTTTCCAAAGAGCCATGAAAAGACTTTCTACTCCCAAGGAGACAAGAGATATTAAGCCGAAATGACGTCCGACGCGCGCATTTCCTCCGCCGCGCACCACATTTAAAAAAATCATAGCGTGAAAACCGTGGGTTCGATCCGCGTGCCGCTCGAAGGCGATTACAGGGGAGATGCAGCCCTTTCCAAAGAGCCATGAACAGACTTTCTACACCCAATGAGACAAGAGATATTAAGCCGCAAATACGTCCGGCGCGCGTCTTTTCTCCGCCGCGCAACACATTTAAAAAAAATCGTAGCGTGAAAACCGTGGGTTCGATCCGCGTGCCGCTCGAAGACGATTACAGGGGAGATGCAGCCCTTTCCAAAGAGCCATGAACAGACTTTCTACTCCCAATGAGACAAGAGATATCAAGCCGCAAATACGTCCGGCGCGCGTCTATTCTCCGCCGCGCAACACATTTAAAAAAAATCGTAGCGTGAAAAACGTGGGTTCGATCCGCGTGCCGCTCGAAGGCGATTACAGGGGAGATGCATCCCTTTCAAAAGAGCCATGAACAGACTTTCTACTCCCAAGGAGACCAGAAATATTAACATATAAAGCGTTACGCTCCAGTCGGATGAACGAGAAACGCTTGTACAATTGCAACGAATTGGAGGAGAAAGTTTAAACAAACGCGCTGACTTTGAACGCTCACATCTAGGCCGGGCCAACTCCAAATGGCGTGCAACTCGGTGCGCATCACCTCCATGACTGTCCCTAACGAACGCCACCTGCCACGCTTTCGGCCCGTCCCTGGCGGCATTAAAAAATCGTAGCGTGATAACGATGGTTCCGATGCGCGTGCCGCTCGAAGGCGATTACAGGGGAGATACAGCCCTTTCCAAAGAGCCATGAACAGACTTTCTACTCCCAAGGAGACAAGAGATATTACGCGCATTTTCTCCGACGCGCACCACGTTTAAAAAATCGTAGCGTGAGAACGGTGGGTCCGATCCGCGTGCCGCTTAAAGCCGATTACAGGGGAGATGCATCCCTTTCCAAAGAGCCATGAACAGACTTTCTACTCCCAAGGAGACCAGAAATATTAACATATAAAGCGTTACGCTCCAGTCGGATGAACGAGAAACGCTTGTACAACTGCAACGAATTGGAGGAGAAAGTTTAAACAAACGCGCTGACTTTGAACGCTCACATCTAGGCCGGGCCAACTTCAAATGGCGTGCAACTCGGTGTGCATCACCTCCATGACTGTCCCTAACGAACGCCACCTGCCACGCTTTCGGCCTATCCCTGGCGGCATTAAAAAATCGTAGCGTGATAACGATGGTTCCGATGCGCGTGCCGCTCGAAGGCGATTACAGGGGAGATACAGCCCTTTCCAAAGAGCCATGAACAGACTTTCTACTCCCAAGGAGACAAGAGATATTAAGCCGAAATGACGTCCGACGCGCGCATTTCCTCCGCCGCGCACCACATTTAAAAAAATCATAGCGTGAAAACCGTGGGTTCGATCCGCGTGCCGCTCGAAGGCGATTACAGGGGAGATGCAGCCCTTTCCAAAGAGGCATGAACAGACTTCCTACTCCCAAGGAGCCCAAAGATATTAAGCCGCAAATACGTCCTACGCGCGTCTTTTCTACGCCGCGCACCACATTTAAAAAATCGTATCGGAAGAACGGTGGGTCCAATCCGCGTGCCGCTTAAAGGCGATTACAAGGGAGATGCAAACCTTTCCAAAGAGCCATGAAAAGACTTTCTACTCCCAAGGAGACAATAGATATTAAGCCGAAATGACGTCCGACGCGCGCATTTTCTCCGCCGCGCACCACATTTAAAAAAATCATAGCGTGAAAACCGTGGGTTCGATCCGCGTGCCGCTCGAAGGCGATTACAGCGGAGATGCAGCCCTTTCCAAAGAGCCATGAAAAGACTTTCTACTCCCAAGGAGACAAGAGATATTAAGCCGAAATGACGTCCGACGCGCGCATTTCCTCCGCCGCGCACCACATTTAAAAAAATCATAGCGTGAAAACCGTGGGTTCGATCCGCGTGCCGCTCGAAGGCGATTACAGGGGAGATGCAGCCCTTTCCAAAGAGCCATGAACAGACTTGCTACACCCAATGAGACAAGAGATATTAAGCCGCAAATACGTCCGGCGCGCGTCTTTTCTCCGCCGCGCAACACATTTAAAAAAAATCGTAGCGTGAAAACCGTGGGTTCGATCCGCGTGCCGCTCGAAGACGATTACAGGGGAGATGCATCCCTTTCCAAAGAGCCATGAACAGACTTTCTACTCCCAAGGAGACCAGAGATATTAACAGATAAAGCGTTACGCTCCAGTCGGATGAGCGAGAAACGCTTGTACAATTGCAACGAATTGGAGGAGAAAGTTTAAACAAACGCGCTGACTTTGAAGGCTCACATCTAGGCCGGGCCAGGTCCAAATGGCCTGCAACTCGGTCCGCATCACGTCCATGACTTTTCCTAACGAACGCCACCTGCCAAGCTTTCGGCCCGTCCCTGTCGGCATTAAAAAATCGTAGCGTGATAACGATGGTTCCGATCCGCGTGCCGCGCGAAGGCGATTACAGGGGAGATGCAGCCCTTTCCAAAGAACCATGAAAAGACTTTCTACTCCCAAGGAGACAAGAGATATTAAGCCGCAATGACGTCCGACGCGCGCATTTTCTCCGCCGCGCAGCACATTTAAAAAAATCATAGTGTGAAAACCGTGGGTTCGATCCACGTGCCGCTCGAAGGCGATTACAGGGGAGATGCAGCCCTTTCCAAAGAGCCATGAACAGACTTCCTACTCCCAAGGAGCCCAAAGATATTAAGCCGCAAATACGTCCTACGCGCGTCTTTTCCACGCCGCGCACCACATTTAAAAAATCGTATCGGAAGAACGGTGGGTCCAATCCGCGTGCCGCTTAAAGGCGATTACAAGGGAGATGCAAACCTTTCCAAAGAGCCATGAAAAGACTTTCTACTCCCAAGGAGACAATAGATATTAAGCCGAAATGACGTCCGACGCGCGCATTTTCTCCGACGCGCACCACATTTAAAAAAATCATAGCGTGAAAACCGTGGGTTCGATCCGCGTGCCGCTCGAAGGCGATTACAGCGGAGATGCAGCCCTTTCCAAAGAGCCATGAAAAGACTTTCTACTCCCAAGGAAACAAGAGATATTAAGCCGAAATGACGTCCGACGTGCGCATTTCCTCCGCCGCGCACCACATTTAAAAAAATCATAGCGTGAAAACCGTGGGTTCGATCCGCGTGCCGCTCGAAGGCGATTACAGGGGAGATGCAGCCCTTTCCAAAGAGCCATGAACAGACTTTCTACACCCAATGAGACAAGAGATATTAAGCCGCAAATACGTCCGGCGCGCGTCTTTTCTCCGCCGCGCAACACATTTAAAAAAAATCGTAGCGTGAAAAACGTGGGTTCGATCCGCGTGCCGCTCGAAGGCGATTACAGGGGAGATGCATCCCTTTCACAAGAGCCATGAACAGACTTTCTACTCCCAAGGAGACCAGAAATATTACCATATAAAGCGTTACGCTCCAGTCGGATGAACGAGAAACGCTTGTACAACTGCAACGAATTGGAGGAGAAAGTTTAAACAAACGCGCTGACTTTGAACGCTCACATCTAGGCCGGGCCAACTCCAAATGGCGTGCAACTCGGTGTGCATCACCTCCATGACTGTCCCTAACGAACGCCACCTGCCACGCTTTCGGCCTATCCCTGGCGGCATTAAAAAATCGTAGCGTGATAACGATGGTTCCGATGCGCGTGCCGCTCGAAGGCGATTACAGGGGAGATACAGCCCTTTCCAAAGAGCCATGAACAGACTTTCTACTCCCAAGGAGACAAGAGATATTACGCGCATTTTCTCCGACGCGCACCACGTTTAAAAAATCGTAGCGTGAGAACGGTGGGTCCGATCCGCGTGCCGCTTAAAGGCGATTACAGGGGAGATGCAACCCTTTCCAAAGAACCATGAAAAGACTTTCTACTCCCAAGGAGACAAGAGATATCAAGCCGCAATGACGTCCGACGCGCGCATTTTCTCCGCCGCGCAGCACATTTAAAAAAATCATAGCGTGAAAACCGTGGGTTCGATCCGCGTGCCGCTCGAAGGCGATTACAGGGGAGATGCATCCCTTTCCAAAGAGCCATGAACAGACTTTCTACTCCCAAGGAGACCAGAGATATTAACAGATAAAGCGTTACCCTCCAGTCGGATGAGCGAGAAACGCTTGTACAATTGCAACGAATTGGAGGAGAAAGTTTAAACAAACGCGCTGACTTTGAAGGCTCACATCTAGGCCGGGCCAGGTCCAAATGGCCTGCAACTCGGTCCGCATCACGTCCATGACTTTTCCTAACGAACGCCACCTGCCAAGCTTTCGGCCCGTCCCTGTCGGCATTAAAAAATCGTAGCGTGATAACGATGGTTCCGATCCGCGTGCCGCGCGAAGGCGATTACAGGGGAGATGCAGCCCTTTCCAAAGAACCATGAAAAGACTTTCTACTCCCAAGGAGACAAGAGATATTAAGCCGCAATGACGTCCGACGCGCGCATTTTCTCCGCCGCGCAACACATTTAAAAAAAATCGTAGCGTGAAAAACGTGGGTTCGATCCGCGTGCCGCTCGAAGGCGATTACACGGGAGATGCATCCCTTTCACAAGAGCCATGAACAGACTTTCTACTCCCAAGGAGACCAGAAATATTACCATATAAAGCGTTACGCTCCAGTCGGATGAACGAGAAACGCTTGTACAACTGCAACGAATTGGAGGAGAAAGTTTAAACAAACGCGCTGACTTTGAACGCTCACATCTAGGCCGGGCCAACTCCAAATGGCGTGCAACTCGGTGTGCATCACCTCCATGACTGTCCCTAACGAACGCCACCTGCCACGCTTTCGGCCTATCCCTGGCGGCATTAAAAAATCGTAGCGTGATAACGATGGTTCCGATGCGCGTGCCGCTCGAAGGCGATTACAGGGGAGATACAGCCCTTTCCAAAGAGCCATGAACAGACTTTCTACTCCCAAGGAGACAAGAGATATTACGCGCATTTTCTCCGACGCGCACCACGTTTAAAAAATCGTAGCGTGAGAACGGTGGGTCCGATCCGCGTGCCGCTTAAAGGCGATTACAGGGGAGATGCAACCCTTTCCAAAGAACCATGAAAAGACTTTCTACTCCCAAGGAGACAAGAGATATTAAGCCGCAATGACGTCCGACGCGCGCATTTTCTCCGCCGCGCAGCACATTTAAAAAAATCATAGCGTGAAAACCGTGGGTTCGATCCGCGTGCCGCTCGAAGGCGATTACAGGGGAGATGCATCCCTTTCCAAAGAGCCATGAACAGACTTTCTACTCCCAAGGAGACCAGAGATATTAACAGATAAAGCGTTACGCTCCAGTCGGATGAGCGAGAAACGCTTGTACAATTGCAACGAATTGGAGGAGAAAGTTTAAACAAACGCGCTGACTTTGAAGGCTCACATCTAGGCCGGGCCAGGTCCAAATGGCCTGCAACTCGGTCCGCATCACGTCCATGACTTTTCCTAACGAACGCCACCTGCCAAGCTTTCGGCCCGTCCCTGTCGGCATTAAAAAATCGTAGCGTGATAACGATGGTTCCGATCCGCGTGCCGCGCGAAGGCGATTACAGGGGAGATGCAGCCCTTTCCAAAGAACCATGAAAAGACTTTCTACTCCCAAGGAGACAAGAGATATTAAGCCGCAATGACGTCCGACGCGCGCATTTTCTCCGCCGCGCAGCACATTTAAAAAAATCATAGTGTGAAAACCGTGGGTTCGATCCACGTGCCGCTCGAAGGCGATTACAGGGGAGATGCAGCCCTTTCCAAAGAGCCATGAACAGACTTCCTACTCCCAAGGAGCCCAAAGATATTAAGCCGCAAATACGTCCTACGCGCGTCTTTTCCACGCCGCGCACCACATTTAAAAAATCGTATCGGAAGAACGGTGGGTCCAATCCGCGTGCCGCTTAAAGGCGATTACAAGGGAGATGCAAACCTTTCCAAAGAGCCATGAAAAGACTTTCTACTCCCAAGGAGACAATAGATATTAAGCCGAAATGACGTCCGACGCGCGCATTTTCTCCGACGCGCACCACATTTAAAAAAATCATAGCGTGAAAACCGTGGGTTCGATCCGCGTGCCGCTCGAAGGCGATTACAGCGGAGATGCAGCCCTTTCCAAAGAGCCATGAAAAGACTTTCTACTCCCAAGGAGACAAGAGATATTAAGCCGAAATGACGTCCGACGTGCGCATTTCCTCCGCCGCGCACCACATTTAAAAAAATCATAGCGTGAAAACCGTGGGTTCGATCCGCGTGCCGCTCGAAGGCGATTACAGGGGAGATGCAGCCCTTTCCAAAGAGCCATGAACAGACTTTCTACACCCAATGAGACAAGAGATATTAAGCCGCAAATACGTCCGGCGCGCGTCTTTTCTCCGCCGCGCAACACATTTAAAAAAAATCGTAGCGTGAAAAACGTGGGTTCGATCCGCGTGCCGCTCGAAGGCGATTACAGGGGAGATGCATCCCTTTCAAAAGAGCCATGAACAGACTTTCTACTCCCAAGGAGACCAGAAATATTAACATATAAAGCGTTACGCTCCAGTCGGATGAACGAGAAACGCTTGTACAACTGCAACGAATTGGAGGAGAAAGTTTAAACAAACGCGCTGACTTTGAACGCTCACATCTAGGCCGGGCCAACTCCAAATGGCGTGCAACTCGGTGTGCATCACCTCCATGACTGTCCCTAACGAACGCCACCTGCCACGCTTTCGGCCTATCCCTGGCGGCATTAAAAAATCGTAGCGTGATAACGATGGTTCCGATGCGCGTGCCGCTCGAAGGCGATTACAGGGGAGATACAGCCCTTTCCAAAGAGCCATGAACAGACTTTCTACTCCCAAGGAGACAAGAGATATTACGCGCATTTTCTCCGACGCGCACCACGTTTAAAAAATCGTAGCGTGAGAACGGTGGGTCCGATCCGCGTGCCGCTTAAAGGCGATTAGAGGGGAGATGCAACCCTTTCCAAAGAACCATGAAAAGACTTTCTACTCCCAAGGAGACAAGAGATATTAAGCCGCAATGACGTCCGACGCGCGCATTTTCTCCGACGCGCAGCACATTTAAAAAAATCATAGCGTGAAAACCGTGGGTTCGATCCGCGTGCCGCTCGAAGGCGATTACAGGGGAGATGCAGCCCTTTCCAAAGAGCCATGAACAGACTTTCTACTCCCAATGAGACAAGAGATATCAAGCCGCAAATACGTCCGGCGCGCGTCTATTCTCCGCCGCGCAACACATTTAAAAAAAATCGTAACGTGAAAACCGTGGGTTCGATCCGCGTGCCGCTTAAAGGCGATTACAGGGGAGATGCAGCCCTTTCCAAAGAGCCATGAAAAGACTTTCTACTCCCAAGGAGACAAGAGATATTAAGCCGAAATGACGTCCTACGCGCGTCTTTTCTCCGCCGCGCACCACATTTAAAAAAATCATAGCGTGAAAACCGTGGGTTCGATCCGCGTGCCGCTCGAAGGCGATTACAGCGGAGATGCAGCCCTTTCCAAAGAGCCATGAAAAGACTTTCTACTCCCAAGGAGACAAGAGATATTAAGCCGAAATGACGTCCGACGCGCGCATTTCCTCCGCCGCGCACCACATTTAAAAAAATCATAGCGTGAAAACCGTGGGTTCGATCCGCGTGCCGCTCGAAGGCGATTACAGGGGAGATGCAGCCCTTTCCAAAGAGCCATGAACAGACTTTCTACACCCAATGAGACAAGAGATATTAAGCCGCAAATACGTCCGGCGCGCGTCTTTTCTCCGCCGCGTAACACATTTAAAAAAAATCGTAGCGTGAAAACCGTGGGATCGATCCGCGTGCCGCTCGAAGACGATTACAGGGGAGATGCAGCCCTTTCCAAAGAGCCATGAACAGACTTTCTACTCCCAATGAGACAAGAGATATCAAGCCGCAAATACGTCCGGCGCGCGTCTATTCTCCGCCGCGCAACACATTTAAAAAAAATCGTAGCGTGAAAACTGTGGGTTCGATCCGCGTGCCGCTTAAAGGCGATTACAGGGGAGATGCATCCCTTTCCAAAGAGCCATGAACAGACTTTCTACTCCCAAGGAGACCAGAGATATTAACAGATAAAGCGTTACGCTCCAGTCGGATGAGCGAGAAACGCTTGTACAATTGCAACGAATTGGAGGAGAAAGTTTAAACAAACGCGCTGACTTTGAAGGCTCACATCTAGGCCGGGCCAGGTCCAAATGGCCTGCAACTCGGTCCGCATCACGTCCATGACTTTTCCTAACGAACGCCACCTGCCAAGCTTTCGGCCCGTCCCTGTCGGCATTAAAAAATCGTAGCGTGATAACGATGGTTCCGATCCGCGTACCGCGCGAAGGCGATTACAGGGGAGATGCAGCCCTTTCCAAAGAACCATGAAAAGACTTTCTACTCCCAAGGAGACAAGAGATATTAAGCCGCAATGAGGTCCGACGCGCGCATTTTCTCCGCCGCGCAGCACATTTAAAAAAATCATAGTGTGAAAACCGTGGGTTCGATCCACGTGCCGCTCGAAGGCGATTACAGGGGAGATGCAGCCCTTTCCAAAGAGCCATGAACAGACTTCCTACTCCCAAGGAGCCCAAAGATATTAAGCCGCAAATACGTCCTACGCGCGTCTTTTCCACGCCGCGCACCACATTTAAAAAATCGTATCGGAAGAACGGTGGGTCCAATCCGCGTGCCGCTTAAAGGCGATTACAAGGGAGATGCAAACCTTTCCAAAGAGCCATGAAAAGACTTTCTACTCCCAAGGAGACAATAGATATTAAGCCGAAATGACGTCCGACGCGCGCATTTTCTCCGACGCGCACCACATTTAAAAAAATCATAGCGTGAAAACCGTGGGTTCGATCCGCGTGCCGCTCGAAGGCGATTACAGCGGAGATGCAGCCCTTTCCAAAGAGCCATGAAAAGACTTTCTACTCCCAAGGAGACAAGAGATATTAAGCCGAAATGACGTCCGACGTGCGCATTTCCTCCGCCGCGCACCACATTTAAAAAAATCATAGCGTGAAAACCGTGGGTTCGATCCGCGTGCCGCTCGAAGGCGATTACAGGGGAGATGCAGCCCTTTCCAAAGAGCCATGAACAGACTTTCTACACCCAATGAGACAAGAGATATTAAGCCGCAAATACGTCCGGCGCGCGTCTTTTCTCCGCCGCGCAACACATTTAAAAAAAATCGTAGCGTGAAAAACGTGGGTTCGATCCGCGTGCCGCTCGAAGGCGATTACAGGGGAGATGCATCCCTTTCAAAAGAGCCATGAACAGACTTTCTACTCCCAAGGAGACCAGAAATATTACCATATAAAGCGTTACGCTCCAGTCGGATGAACGAGAAACGCTTGTACAACTGCAACGAATTGGAGGAGAAAGTTTAAACAAACGCGCTGACTTTGAACGCTCACATCTAGGCCGGGCCAACTCCAAATGGCGTGCAACTCGGTGTGCATCACCTCCATGACTGTCCCTAACGAACGCCACCTGCCACGCTTTCGGCCTATCCCTGGCGGCATTAAAAAATCGTAGCGTGATAACGATGGTTCCGATGCGCGTGCCGCTCGAAGGCGATTACAGGGGAGATACAGCCCTTTCCAAAGAGCCATGAACAGACTTTCTACTCCCAAGGAGACAAGAGATATTACGCGCATATTCTCCGACGCGCACCACGTTTAAAAAATCGTAGCGTGAGAACGGTGGATCCGATCCGGGTGCCGCTTAAAGGCGATTACAGGGGAGATGCAGCCCTTTCCAAAGAGCCATGAACAGACTTCCTACTCCCAAGGAGACAAGAGATATTAAGCCGCAAATACGTCCGGCGCGCGTCTTTTCTCCGCCGCGCAACACATTTAAAAAAAATCGTAGCGTGAAAAACGTGGGTTCGATCCGCGTGCCGCTCGAAGGCGATTACAGGGGAGATGCATCCCTTTCAAAAGAGCCATGAACAGACTTTCTACTCCCAAGGAGACCAGAAATATTAACATATAAAGCGTTACGCTCCAGTCGGATGAACGAGAAACGCTTGTACAATTGCAACGAATTGGAGGAGAAAGTTTAAACAAACGCGCTGACTTTGAACGCTCACATCTAGGCCGGGCCAACTCCAAATGGCGTGCAACTCGGTGTGCATCACCTCCATGACTGTCCCTAACCAACGCCACCTGCCACGCTTTCGGCCTATCCCTGGCGGCATTAAAAAATCGTAGCGTGATAACGATGGTTCCGATGCGCGTGCCGCTCGAAGGCGATTACAGGGGAGATACAGCCCTTTCCAAAGAGCCATGAAAAGACTTTCTACTCCCAAGGAGACAAGAGATATTAAGCCGCAATGACGTCCGACGCGCGCATTTTCTCCGCCGCGCAGCACATTTAAAAAAATCATAGCGTGAAAACCGTGGGTTCGATCCGCGTGCCGCTCGAAGGCGATTACAGGGGAGATGGAGCCCTTTCCAAAGAGGCATGAACAGACTTCCTACTCCCAAGGAGCCCAAAGATATTAAGCCGCAAATACGTCCTACGCGCGTCTTTTCTACGCCGCGCACCACATTTAAAAAATCGTAGCGTAAGAACGGTGGGTCCGATCCGCGTGCCGCTTAAAGGCGATTACAGGGGAGATGCAAACCTTTCCAAAGAGCCATGAAAAGACTTTCTATTCCCAAGGAGACAAGAGATATTAAGCCGAAATGACGTCCTACGCGCGTCTTTTCTACGCCGCGCACCACATTTAAAAAAAATTGTAGCGTGAAAAACGTGGGTTCGATCCGCGTGCCGCTCGAAGGCGATTACAGGGGAGATACAGCCCTTTCCAAAGAGCCATGAACAGACTTTCTACTCCCAAGGAGACAAGAGATATTACGCGCATTTTCTCCGACGCGCACCACGTTTAAAAAATCGTAGCGTGAGAACGGTGGGTCCGATCCGCGTGCCGCTTAAAGGCGATTACAGGGGAGATGCATCCCTTTCCAAAGAGCCATGAACAAACTTTCTACTCCCAAGGAGACCAGAGATATTAACAGATAAAGCGTTACGCTCCAGTCGGATGAGCGAGAAACGCTTGTACAATTGCAACGAATTGGAGGAGAAAGTTTAAACAAACGCGCTGACTTTGAAGGCTCACATCTAGGCCGGGCCAGCTCCAAATGGCCTGCAACTCGGTCCGCATCACGTCCATGACTTTTCCTAACGAACGCCACCTGCCAAGCTTTCGGCCCGTCCCTGTCGGCATTAAAAAATCGTAGCGTGATAACGATGGTTCCGATCCGCGTGCCGCGCGAAGGCGATTACAGGGGAGATGCAGCCCTTTCCAAAGAACCATGAAAAGACTTTCTACTCCCAAGGAGACAAGAGATATTAAGCCGCAATGACGTCCGACGCGCGCATTTTCTCCGCCGCGCAGCACATTTAAAAAAATCATAGCGTGAAAACCGTGGGTTCGATCCGCGTGCCGCTCGAAGGCGATTACAGGGGAGATGGAGCCCTTTCCAAAGAGGCATGAACAGACTTCCTACTACCAAGGAGCCCAAAGATATTAAGCCGCAAATACGTCCTACGCGCGTCTTTTCTACGCCGCGCACCACATTTAAAAAATCGTAGCGTAAGAACGGTGGGTCCGATCCGCGTGCCGCTTAAAGGCGATTACAGGGAAGATGCAAACCTTTCCAAAGAGCCATGAACAGACTTTCTACTCCCAATGAGACAAGAGATATTAAGCCGCAAATACGTCCAGCGCGCGTCTTTTCTCCGCCGCGCAACACATTTAAAAAAAATCGTAGCGTGAAAAACGTGGGTTCGATCCGCGTGCCGCTCGAAGGCGATTACAGGGGAGATGCATCCCTTTCAAAAGAGCCATGAACAGACTTCCTACTCCCAAGGAGCCCAAAGATATTAAGCCGCAAATACGTCCTACGCAAGTCTTTTCTACGCCGCGCACCACATTTAAAAAATCGTATCGGAAGAACGGTGGGTCCAATCCGCGTGCCGCTTAAAGGCGATTACAAGGGAGATGCAAACCTTTCCAAAGAGCCATGAAAAGACTTTCTACTCCCAAGGAGACAATAGATATTAAGCCGAAATGACGTCCGACGCGCGCATTTTCTCCGACGCGCACCACATTTAAAAAAATCATAGCGTGAAAACCGTGGGTTCGATCCGCGTGCCGCTCGAAGGCGATTACAGCGGAGATGCAGCCCTTTCCAAAGAGCCATGAAAAGACTTTCTACTCCCAAGGAGACAAGAGATATTAAGCCGAAATGACGTCCGACGTGCGCATTTCCTCCGCCGCGCACCACATTTAAAAAAATCATAGCGTGAAAACCGTGGGTTCGATCCGCGTGCCGCTCGAAGGCGATTACAGGGGAGATGCAGCCCTTTCCAAAGAGCCATGAACAGACTTTCTACTCCCAAGGAGACAAGAGATATTACGAGCATTTTCTCCGACGCGCACCACGTTTAAAAAATCGTAGCGTGAGAACGGTGGATCCGATCCGGGTGCCGCTTAAAGGCGATTACAGGGGAGATGCAGCCCTTCCTAAGAGCCATGAACAGACTTTCTACTCCCAATGAGACAAGAGATATTAAGCCGCAATGACGTCCGACGCGCGCATTTTCTCCGCCGCGCAACACATTTAAAAAAAATCGTAGCGTGAAAAACGTGGGTTCGATCCGCGTGCCGCTCGAAGGCGATTACAGGGGAGATGCATCCCTTTCAAAAGAGCCATGAACAGACTTTCTACTCCCAAGGAGACCAGAGATATTAACAGATAAAGCGTTACGCTCCAGTCGGATGAGCGAGAAACGCTTGTACAATTGCAACGAATTGGAGGAGAAAGTTTAAACAAACGCGCTGACTTTGAACGCTCACATCTAGGCCGGGCCAACTCCAAATGGCGTGCAACTCGGTGTGCATCACCTCCATGACTGTCCCTAACCAACGCCACCTGCCACGCTTTCGGCCTATCCCTGGCGGCATTAAAAAATCGTAGCGTGATAACGATGGTTCCGATGCACGTGCCGCTCGAAGGCGATTACAGGGGAGATACAGCCCTTTCCAAAGAGCCATGAACAGACTTTCTACTCCCAAGGAGACAAGAGATATTACGCGCATTTTCTCCGACGCGCACCACGTTTAAAAAATCGTAGCGTGAGAACGGTGGGTCCGATCCGCGTGCCGCTTAAAAGCGATTACAGGGGAGATGCATCCCTTTCCAAAGAGCCATGAACAGACTTTCTACTCCCAAGGAGCCCAAAGATATTAAGCCGCAATGACGTCCGACGCGCGCATTTTCTCCGCCGCGCACCACATTTAAAAAAATCATAGCGTGAAAACCGTGGGTTCGATCCGCGTGCCGCTCGAAGGCGATTACAGGGGAGATGCAGCCCTTTCCAAAGAGCCATGAACAGACTTCCTACTCCCAAGGAGACAAGAGATATTAAGCCGCAATGACGTCCGACGCGCGCATTTTCTCCGCCGCGCACCACATTTAAAAATTCTTAGCGTGAGAACGGTGGGTCCGATCCGCGTGCCGCTTAAAGGCGATTACAGGGGAGATGCAGCCCTTTCCAAAGAGCCATGAAAAGACTTTCTACTCCCAAGGAGACAAGAGATATTAAGCCGAAATGACGTCCGACGCGCGCATTTCCTCCGCCGCGCACCACATTTAAAAAAATCATAGCGTGAAAACCGTGGGTTCGATCCGCGTGCCGCTCGAAGGCGATTACAGGGGAGATGCAGCCCTTTCCAAAGAGGCATGAACAGACTTCCTACTCCCAAGGAGCCCAAAGATATTAAGCCGCAAATACGTCCTACGCGCGTCTTTTCTACGCCGCGCACCACATTTAAAAAATCGTATCGTAAGAACGGTGGGTCCAATCCGCGTGCCGCTTAAAGGCGATTACAAGGGAGATGCAAACCTTTCCAAAGAGCCATGAACAGACTTTCTACTCCCAAGGAGACAAGAGATATTAAGCCGCAATGACGTCCGACGCGCGCATTTTCTCCGACGCGCACCACGTTTAAAAAATCGTAGCGTGAGAACGGTGGGTCCGATCCGCGTGCCGCTTAAAGGCGATTACAGGGGAGATGCATTCCTTTCCAAAGACCATGAACAGACTTTCTACTCGCAAGGAGACCAGAGATATTAACAGATAAAGCGTTACGCTCCAGTCGGATGAGCGAGAAACGCTTGTACAATTGCAACGAATTGGAGGAGAAAGTTTAAACAAACGCGCTGACTTTGAACGCTCACATCTAGGCCGGGCCAGGTCCAAATGGCCTGCAACTCGGTGCACATCACCTCCATGACGGTCCCTAACGAACGCCACATGCCACGCTTTCGGCCCGTCCCTGGCGGCATTAAAAAATCGTAGCGTGATAACGATGGTTCCGATGTGCGTGCCGCGCGAAGGCGATTACAGGGGAGATGCAGCCCTTTCCAAAGAGCCATGAACAGACTTTCTACTCCCAAGGAGCCCAAAAATATTAAGCCGCAAATACGTCCTACGCGCGTCTTTTCTACGCCGCGCACCACATTTAAAAAATCGTAGCGTAAGAACGGTGGGTCCGATCCGCATGCCGCTTAAAGGCGATTACAGGGGAGATGCAACCCTTTCCAAAGAGCCATGAAAAGACTTTCTACTCCCAATGAGACAAGAGATATTAAGCCGCAATGACGTCCGACGCGCGCATTTTCTCCGCCGCGCAACACATTTAAAAAAATCATAGCGTGAAAACCGTGGGTTCGATCCGCGTGCCGCTCGAAGGCGATTACAGGGGAGATGCAGCCCTTTCCAAAGAGCCATGAACAGACTTCCTACTCCCAAGGAGACAAGAGATATTAAGCCGCAATGACGTCCGACGCGCGCATTTTCTCCGCCGCGCACCACATTTAAAAAATCGTAGCGTGAGAACGGTGGGTCCGATCCGCATGCCGCTTAAAGGCGATTACAGGGGAGATGCAGCCCTTTCCAAAGAGCCATGAAAAGACTTTCTACTCCCAAGGAGACAAGAGATATTAAGCCGAAATGACGTCCGACGCGCGCATTTTCTCCGCCGCGCAGCACATTTAAAAAAATCATAGCGTGAAAACCGTGGGTTCGATCCGCGTGCCGCTTAAAGGCGATTACAGGGGAGATGCAGCCCTTTCCAAAGAGCCATGAACAGACTTTCTACTCCCAAGGAGACCAGAGATATTAACAGATAAAGCGTTACGCTCCAGTCGGATGAGCGAGAAACGCTTGTACAATTGCAACGAATTGGAGGAGAAAGTTTAAACAAACGCGCTGACTTTGAACGCTCACATCTAGGCCGGGCCAGGTCCAAATGGCCTGCAACTCGGTGCACATCACCTCCATGACGGTCCCTAACGAACGCCACATGCCACGCTTTCGGCCCGTCCCTGGCGGCATTAAAAAATCGTAGCGTGATAACGATGGTTCCGATGTGCGTGCCGCGCGAAGGCGATTACAGGGGAGATGCAGCCCTTTCCAAAGAGCCATGAACAGACTTTCTACTCCCAAGGAGCCCAAAAATATTAAGCCGCAAATACGTCCTACGCGCGTCTTTTCTACGCCGCGCACCACATTTAAAAAATCGTAGCGTAAGAACGGTGGGTCCGATCCGCATGCCGCTTAAAGGCGATTACAGGGGAGATGCAACCCTTTCCAAAGAGCCATGAAAAGACTTTCTACTCCCAAGGAGACAAGAGATATTAAGCCGCAATGACGTCCGACGCGCGCATTTTCTCCGCCGCGCAACACATTTAAAAAAATCATAGCGTGAAAACCGTGGGTTCGATCCGCGTGCCGCTCGAAGGCGATTACAGGGGAGATGCAGCCCTTTCCAAAGAGCCATGAACAGACTTCCTACTCCCAAGGAGACAAGAGATATTAAGCCGCAATGACGTCCGACGCGCGCATTTTCTCCGCCGCGCACCACATTTAAAAAATCTTAGCGTGAGAACGGTGGGTCCGATCCGCATGCCGCTTAAAGGCGATTACAGGGGAGATGCAGCCCTTTCCAAAGAGCCATGAAAAGACTTTCTACTCCCAAGGAGACAAGAGATATTAAGCCGAAATGACGTCCGACGCGCGCATTTTCTCCGCCGCGCAGCACATTTAAAAAAATCATAGCGTGAAAACCGTGGGTTCGATCCGCGTGCCGCTTAAAGGCGATTACAGGGGAGATGCAGCCCTTTCCAAAGAGCCATGAACAGACTTTCTACTCCCAAGGAGACCAGAGATATTAACAGATAAAGCGTTACGCTCCAGTCGGATGAGCGAGAAACGCTTGTACAATTGCAACGAATTGGAGGAGAAAGTTTAAACAAACGCGCTGATTTGAACGCTCACATCTAGGCCGGGCCAGGACCAAATGGCCTGCAGCTCGTTGCGCATCACCTCCATGACGGTCCCTAACGAACGCCACCTGCCACGCTTTCGGCCCGTCCCTGGCGGCATTAAAAAATCGTAGCGTGATAACGATGGTTCCGATCCGCGTGCCGCTCGAAGGCGATAACAGTGGAGATGCAGCCCTTTCCAAAGAGCCATGAAGAGACTTTCTACTCCCAAGGAGCCCAAAGATATTAAGCCGCAAATAAGTCCTACGCGAGTCTTTTCTACGCCGCGCACCACATTTAAAAAATCGTATCGTAAGAACGGTGGGTCCGATCCGCGTGCCGCTTAAAGGCGATTACAGGGGAGATGCAGCCCTTTCCAAAGAGCCATGAACAGACTTTCTACTCCCAAGGAGACAAGAGATATTAAGCCACAATGACGTCCGACGCGCGCATTTTCTCCGACACGCACAACGTTTAAAAAATCGTAGCGTGAGAACGGTGGGTCCGATCCGCGTGCCGCTTAAAAGCGATTACAGGGGAGATGCATCCCTTTCCAAAGAGCCATGAAAAGACTTTCTACTCCCAAGGAGACAAGAGATATTAAGCCGCAATGACGTCCGACGCGCGCATTTTCTCCGCCGCGCAGCACATTTAAAAAAATCATAGTGTGAAAACCGTGGGTTCGATCCACGTGCCGCTCGAAGGCGATTACAGGGGAGATGCAGCCCTTTCCAAAGAGCCATGAACAGACTTCCTACTCCCAAGGAGCCCAAAGATATTAAGCCGCAAATACGTCCTACGCGCGACTTTTCCACGCCGCGCACCACATTTAAAAAATCGTATCGGAAGAACGGTGGGTCCAATCCGCGTGCCGCTTAAAGGCGATTACAAGGGAGATGCAAACCTTTCCAAAGAGCCATGAAAAGACTTTCTACTCCCAAGGAGACAATAGATATTAAGCCGAAATGACGTCCGACGCGCGCATTTTCTCCGACGCGCACCACATTTAAAAAAATCATAGCGTGAAAACCGTGGGTCCGATCCGCGTGCCGCTTAAAGGCGATTACAGGGGAGATGCATTCCTTTCCAAAGAGCCATGAACAGACTTTCTACTCCCAATGAGACAAGAGATATCAAGCCGCAAATACGTCCGGCGCGCGTCTATTCTCCGCCGCGCAACACATTTAAAAAAAATCGTAACGTGAAAACCGTGGGTTCGATCCGCGTGCCGCTTAAAGGCGATTACAGGGGAGATGCAGCCCTTTCCAAAGAGCCATGAAAAGACTTTCTACTCCCAAGGAGACAAGAGATATTAAGCCGAAATGACGTCCTACGCGCGTCTTTTCTACGCCGCGCACCACAATTAAAAAATCGTACCGGAAGAACGGTGGGTCCAATCCGCGTGCCGCTTAAAGGCGATTACAAGGGAGATGCAAACCTTTCCAAAGAGCCATGAACAGACTTTCTACACCCAATGAGACAAGAGATATTAAGCCGCAAATACGTCCGACGCGCGCATTTTCACCGACGCGCAACACATTTAAAAAAATCATAGCGTGAAAACCGTGGGTTCGATCCGCGTGCCGCTCGAAGGCGATTACAGGGGAGATGCAGCCCTTTCCAAAGAGCCATGAACAGACTTTCTACTCCCAATGAGACAAGAGATATCAAGCCGCAAATACGTCCGGCGCGCGTCTATTCTCCGCCGCGCAACACATTTAAAAAAAATCGTAACGTGAAAACCGTGGGTTCGATCCGCGTGCCGCTTAAAGGCTATTACAGGGGAGATGCAGCCCTTTCCAAAGAGCCATGAAAAGACTTTCTACTCCCAAGGAGACAAGAGATATTAAGCCGAAATGACGTCCGACGCGCGCATTTCCTCCGCCGCGCACCACATTTAAAAAAATCATAGCGTGAAAACCGTGGGTTCGATCCGCGTGCCGCTCGAAGGCGATTACAGGGGAGATGCAGACCTTTCCAAAGAGGCATGAACAGACTTCCTACTCCCAAGGAGCCCAAAGATATTAAGCCGCAAATACGTCCTACGCGCGTCTTTTCTCCGCCGCGCACCACATTTAAAAAAATCATAGCGTGAAAACCGTGGGTTCGATCCGCGTGCCGCTCGAAGGCGATTACAGCGGAGATGCAGCCCTTTCCAAAGAGCCATGAAAAGACTTTCTACTCCCAAGGAGACAAGAGATATTAAGCCGAAATGACGTCCGACGCGCGCATTTCCTCCGCCGCGCACCACATTTAAAAAAATCATAGCGTGAAAACCGTGGGTTCGATCCGCGTGCCGCTCGAAGGCGATTACAGGGGAGATGCAGCCCTTTCCAAAGAGCCATGAACAGACTTTCTACACCCAATGAGACAAGAGATATTAAGCCGCAAATACGTCCGGCGCGCGTCTTTTCTCCGCCGCGCAACACATTTAAAAAAAATCGTAGCGTGAAAACCGTGGGTTCGATCCGCGTGCCGCTCGAAGACGATTACAGGGGAGATGCAGCCCTTTCCAAAGAGCCATGAACAGACTTTCTACTCCCAATGAGACAAGAGATATCAAGCCGCAAATACGTCCGGCGCGCGTCTATTCTCCGCCGCGCAACACATTTAAAAAAAATCGTAGCGTGAAAACTGTGGGTTCGATCCGCGTGCCGCTTAAAGGCGATTACAGGGGAGATGCATCCCTTTCCAAAGAGCCATGAACAGACTTTCTACTCCCAAGGAGACCAGAGATATTAACAGATAAAGCGTTACGCTCCAGTCGGATGAGCGAGAAACGCTTGTACAATTGCAACGAATTGGAGGAGAAAGTTTAAACAAACGCGCTGACTTTGAAGGCTCACATCTAGGCCGGGCCAGGTCCAAATGGCCTGCAACTCGGTCCGCATCACGTCCATGACTTTTCCTAACGAACGCCACCTGCCAAGCTTTCGGCCCGTCCCTGTCGGCATTAAAAAATCGTAGCGTGATAACGATGGTTCCGATCCGCGTGCCGCGCGAAGGCGATTACAGGGGAGATGCAGCCCTTTCCAAAGAACCATGAAAAGACTTTCTACTCCCAAGGACACAAGAGATATTAAGCCGCAATGAGGTCCGACGCGCGCATTTTCTCCGCCGCGCAGCACATTTAAAAAAATCATAGTGTGAAAACCGTGGGTTCGATCCACGTGCCGCTCGAAGGCGATTACAGGGGAGATGCAGCCCTTTCCAAAGAGCCATGAACAGACTTCCTACTCCCAAGGAGCCCAAAGATATTAAGCCGCAAATACGTCCTACGCGCGTCTTTTCCACGCCGCGCACCACATTTAAAAAATCGTATCGGAAGAACGGTGGGTCCAATCCGCGTGCCGCTTACAGGCGATTACAAGGGAGATGCAAACCTTTCCAAAGAGCCATGAAAAGACTTTCTACTCCCAAGGAGACAAGAGATATTAAGCCGAAATGACGTCCGACGTGCGCATTTCCTCCGCCGCGCACCACATTTAAAAAAATCATAGCGTGAACACCGTGGGTTCGATCCGCGTGCCGCTCGAAGGCGATTACAGGGGAGATGCAGCCCTTTCCAAAGAGCCATGAACAGACTTTCTACTCCCAAGGAGACCAGAAATATTACCATATAAAGCGTTACGCTCCAGTCGGATGAACGAGAAACGCTTGTACAACTGCAACGAATTGGAGGAGAAAGTTTAAACAAACGCGCTGACTTTGAACGCTCACATCTAGGCCGGGCCAACTCCAAATGGCGTGCAACTCGGTGTGCATCACCTCCATGACTGTCCCTAACGAACGCCACCTGCCACGCTTTCGGCCTATCCCTGGCGGCATTAAAAAATCGTAGCGTGATAACGATGGTTCCGATGCGCGTGCCGCTCGAAGGCGATTACAGGGGAGATACAGCCCTTTCCAAAGAGCCATGAACAGACTTTCTACTCCCAAGGAGACAAGAGATATTACGCGCATTTTCTCCGACGCGCACCACGTTTAAAAAATCGTAGCGTGAGAACGGTGGGTCCGATCCGCGTGCCGCTTAAAGGCGATTACAGGGGAGATGCAACCCTTTCCAAAGAACCATGAAAAGACTTTCTACTCCCAAGGAGACAAGAGATATTAAGCCGCAATGACGTCCGACGCGCGCATTTTCTCCGCCGCGCAGCACATTTAAAAAAATCATAGCGTGAAAACCGTGGGTTCGATCCGCGTGCCGCTCGAAGGCGATTACAGGGGAGATGGAGCCCTTTCCAAAGAGGCATGAACAGACTTCCTACTCCCAAGGAGCCCAAAGATATTAAGCCGCAAATACGTCCTACGCGTGTCTTTTCTACGCCGCGCACCACATTTAAAAAATCGTAGCGTAAGAACGGTGGGTCCGATCCGCGTGCCGCTTAAAGGCGATTACAGCGGAGATGCAAACCTTTCCAAAGAGCCATGAAAAGACTTTCTACTCCCAAGGAGACAAGAGATATTAAGCCGCAATGACGTCCGACGCGCGCATTTTCTCCGACGCGCAACACATTTAAAAAAATCATAGCGTGAAAACCGTGGGTTCGATCCGAGTGCCGCTCGAAGGCGATTACAGGGGAGATGCAGCCCTTTCCAAAGAGCCATGAACAGACTTTCTACTCCCAATGAGACAAGAGATATCAAGCCGCAAATACGTCCGGCGCGCGTCTATTCTCCGCCGCGCAACACATTTAAAAAAAATCGTAACGTGAAAACCGTGGGTTCGATCCGCGTGCCGCTTAAAGGCGATTACAGGGGAGATGCAGCCCTTTCCAAAGAGCCATGAAAAGACTTTCTACTCCCAAGGAGACAAGAGATATTAAGCCGAAATGACGTCCTACGCGCGTCTTTTCTACGCCGCGCACCACATTTAAAAAATCGTATCGGAAGAACGGTAGGTCCAATCCGCGTGCCGCTTAAAGGCGATTACAAGGGAGATGCAAACCTTTCCAAAGAGCCATGAACAGACTTTCTACACCCAATGAGACAAGAGATATTAAGCCGCAAATACGTCCGGCGCGCGTCTTTTCTCCGCCGCGCAACACATTTAAAAAAAATTGTAGCGTGAAAAACGTGGGTTCGATCCGCGTGCCGCTCGAAGGCGATTACAGGGGAGATACAGCCCTTTCCAAAGAGCCATGAACAGACTTTCTACTCCCAAGGAGACAAGAGATATTACGCGCATTTTCTCCGACGCGCACCACGTTTAAAAAATCGTAGCGTGAGAACGGTGGGTCCGATCCGCGTGCCGCTTAAAGGCGATTACAGGGGAGATGCATCCCTTTCCAAAGAGCCATGAACAAACTTTCTACTCCCAAGGAGACCAGAGATATTAACAGATAAAGCGTTACGCTCCAGTCGGATGAGCGAGAAACGCTTGTACAATTGCAACGAATTGGAGGAGAAAGTTTAAACAAACGCGCTGACTTTGAAGGCTCACATCTAGGCCGGGCCAGGTCCAAATGGCCTGCAACTCGGTCCGCATCACGTCCATGACTTTTCCTAACGAACGCCACCTGCCAAGCTTTCGGCCCGTCCCTGTCGGCATTAAAAAATCGTAGCGTGATAACGATGGTTCCGATCCGCGTGCCGCGCGAAGGCGATTACAGGGGAGATGCAGCCCTTTCCAAAGAACCATGAAAAGACTTTCTACTCCCAAGGAGACAAGAGATATTAAGCCGCAATGACGTCCGACGCGCGCATTTTCTCCGCCGGGCAGCACATTTAAAAAAATCATAGCGTGAAAACCGTGGGTTCGATCCGCGTGCCGCTCGAAGGCGATTACAGGGGAGATGGAGCCCTTTCCAAAGAGGCATGAACAGACTTCCTACTACCAAGGAGCCCAAAGATATTAAGCCGCAAATACGTCCTACGCGCGTCTTTTCTACGCCGCGCACCACATTTAAAAAATCGTAGCGTAAGAACGGTGGGTCCGATCCGCGTGCCGCTTAAAGGCGATTACAGGGAAGATGCAAACCTTTCCAAAGAGCCATGAACAGACTTTCTACTCCCAATGAGACAAGAGATATTAAGCCGCAAATACGTCCAGCGCGCGTCTTTTCTCCGCCGCGCAACACATTTAAAAAAAATCGTAGCGTGAAAAACGTGGGTTCGATCCGCGTGCCGCTCGAAGGCGATTACAGGGGAGATGCATCCCTTTCAAAAGAGCCATGAACAGACTTCCTACTCCCAAGGAGCCCAAAGATATTAAGCCGCAAATACGTCCTACGCAAGTCTTTTCTACGCCGCGCACCACATTTAAAAAATCGTATCGGAAGAACGGTGGGTCCAATCCGCGTGCCGCTTAAAGGCGATTACAAGGGAGATGCAAACCTTTCCAAAGAGCCATGAAAAGACTTTCTACTCCCAAGGAGACAATAGATATTAAGCCGAAATGACGTCCGACGCGCGCATTTTCTCCGACGCGCACCACATTTAAAAAAATCATAGCGTGAAAACCGTGGGTTCGATCCGCGTGCCGCTCGAAGGCGATTACAGCGGAGATGCAGCCCTTTCCAAAGAGCCATGAAAAGACTTTCTACTCCCAAGGAGACAAGAGATATTAAGCCGAAATGACGTCCGACGTGCGCATTTCCTCCGCCGCGCACCACATTTAAAAAAATCATAGCGTGAAAACCGTGGGTTCGATCCGCGTGCCGCTCGAAGGCGATTACAGGGGAGATGCAGCCCTTTCCAAAGAGCCATGAACAGACTTTCTACTCCCAAGGAGACAAGAGATATTACGAGCATTTTCTCCGACGCGCACCACGTTTAAAAAATCGTAGCGTGAGAACGGTGGATCCGATCCGGGTGCCGCTTAAAGGCGATTACAGGGGAGATGCAGCCCTTTCCAAAGAGCCATGAACAGACTTCCTACTCCCAAGGAGACAAGAGATATTAAGCCGCAAATACGTCCGGCGCGCGTCTTTTCTCCGCCGCGCAACACATTTAAAAAAAATCGTAGCGTGAAAAACGTGGGTTCGATCCGCGTGCCGCTCGAAGGCGATTACAGGGGAGATGCATCCCTTTCAAAAGAGCCATGAACAGACTTTCTACTCCCAAGGAGACCAGAAATATTAACATATAAAGCGTTACGCTCCAGTCGGATGAACGAGAAACGCTTGTACAATTGCAACGAATTGGAGGAGAAAGTTTAAACAAACGCGCTGACTTTGAACGCTCACAGCTAGGCCGGGCCAACTCCAAATGGCGTGCAACTCGGTGTGCATCACCTCCATGACTGTCCCTAACCAACGCCACCTGCCACGCTTTCGGCCTATCCCTGGCGGCATTAAAAAATCGTAGCGTGATAACGATGGTTCCGATGCGCGTGCCGCTCGAAGGCGATTACAGGGGAGATACAGCCCTTTCCAAAGAGCCATGAACAGACTTTCTACTCCCAAGGAGACAAGAGATATTACGCGCATTTTCTCCGACGCGCACCACGTTTAAAAAATCGTAGCGTGAGAACGGTGGGTCCGATCCGCGTGCCGCTTAAAGGCGATTACAGGGGAGATGCAACCCTTTCCAAAGAACCATGAAAAGACTTTCTACTCCCAAGGAGACAAGAGATATTAAGCCGCAATGACGTCCGACGCGCGCATTTTCTCCGCCGCGCAGCACATTTAAAAAAATCATAGCGTGAAAACCGTGGGTTCGATCCGCGTGCCGCTCGAAGGCGATTACAGGGGAGATGGAGCCCTTTCCAAAGAGGCATGAACAGACTTCCTACTCCCAAGGAGCCCAAAGATATTAAGCCGCAAATACGTCCTACGCGCGTCTTTTCTACGCCGCGCACCACATTTAAAAAATCGTAGCGTAAGAACGGTGGGTCCGATCCGCGTGCCGCTTAAAGGCGATTACAGGGGAGATGCAAACCTTTCCAAAGAGCCATGAAAAGACTTTCTATTCCCAAGGAGACAAGAGATATTAAGCCGCAATGACGTCCGACGCGCGCATTTTCTCCGCCGCGCAGCACATTTAAAAAAATCATAGCGTGAAAACCGTGGGTTCGATCCGCGTGCCGCTCGAAGCCGATTACAGGGGAGATGGAGCCCTTTCCAAAGAGGCATGAACAGACTTCCTACTCCCAAGGAGCCCAAAGATATTAAGCCGCAAATACGTCCTACGCGCGTCTTTTCTACGCCGCGCACCACATTTAAAAAATCGTAGCGTAAGAACGGTGGGTCCGATCCGCGTGCCGCTTAAAGGCGATTACAGGGAAGATGCAAACCTTTCCAAAGAGCCATGAACAGACTTTCTACTCCCAATGAGACAAGAGATATCAAGCCGCAAATACGTCCGGCGCGCGTCTATTCTCCGCCGCGCAACACATTTAAAAAAAATCGTAGCGTGAAAACCGTGGGTTCGATCCACGTGCCGCTTAAAGTCGATTACAGGGGAGATGCAGCCCTTTCCAAAGAGCCATGAAAAGACTTTCTACTCCCAAGGAGACAAGAGATATTAAGCCGAAATGACGTCCGACGCGCGCATTTCCTCCGCCGCGCACCACATTTAAAAAAATCATAGCGTGAAAACCGTGGGTTCGATCCGCGTGCCGCTCGAAGGCGATTACAGGGGAGATGCAGCCCTTTCCAAAGAGGCATGAACAGACTTCCTACTCCCAAGGAGCCCAAAGATATTAAGCCGCAAATACGTCCTACGCGCGTCTTTTCTACGCCGCGCACCACATTTAAAAAATCGTATCGGAAGAACGGTGGGTCCAATCCGCGTGCCGCTTAAAGGCGATTACAAGGGAGATGCAAACCTTTCCAAAGAGCCATGAAAAGACTTTCTACTCCCAAGGAGACAATAGATATTAAGCCGAAATGACGTCCGACGCGCGCATTTTCTCCGCCGCGCACCACATTTAAAAAAATCATAGCGTGAAAACCGTGGGTTCGATCCGCGTGCCGCTCGAAGGAGATTACAGCGGAGATGCAGCCCTTTCCAAAGAGCCATGAAAAGACTTTCTACTCCCAAGGAGACAAGAGATATTAAGCCGAAATGACGTCCGACGCGCGCATTTCCTCCGCCGCGCACCACATTTAAAAAAATCATAGCGTGAAAACCGTGGGTTCGATCCGCGTGCCGCTCGAAGGCGATTACAGGGGAGATGCAGCCCTTTCCAAAGAGCCATGAACAGACTTTCTACACCCAATGAGACAAGAGATATTAAGCCGCAAATACGTCCGGCGCGCGTCTTTTCTCCGCCGCGCAACACATTTAAAAAAAATCGTAGCGTGAAAAACGTGGGTTCGATCCACGTGCCGCTCGAAGGCGATTACAGGGGAGATGCATCCCTTTCAAAAGAGCCATGAACAGACTTTCTACTCCCAAGGAGACCAGAAATATTAACATATAAATCGTTACGCTCCAGTCGGATGAACGAGAAACGCTTGTACAATTGCAACGAATTGGAGGAGAAAGTTTAAACAAACGCGCTGACTTTGAACGCTCACATCTAGGCCGGGCCAACTCCAAATGGCGTGCAACCCGGTGTGCATCACCTCCATGACTGTCCCTAACGAACGCCACCTGCCACACTTTCGGCCTATCCCTGGCGGCATTAAAAAATCGTAGCGTGATAACGATGGTTCCGATGCGCGTGCCGCTCGAAGGCGATTACAGGGGAGATACAGCCCTTTCCAAAGAGCCATGAACAGACTTTCTACTCCCAAGGAGACAAGAGATATTAAGCCACAATGACGTCCGACGCGCGCATTTTCTCCGACACGCACCACGTTTAAAAAATCGTAGCGTGAGAACGGTGGGTCCGATCCGCGTGCCGCTTAAAAGCGATTACAGGGGAGATGCATCCCTTTCTAAAGAGCCATGAACAGACTTTCTACTCCCAAGGAGCCCAAAGATATTAAGCCGCAATGACGTCCGACGCGCGCATTTTCTCCGCCGCGCACCACATTTAAAAAAATCATAGCGTGAAAACCGTGGGTTCGATCCGCGTGCCGCTCGAAGGCGATTACAGGGGAGATGCAGCCCTTTCCAAAGAGCCATGAACAGACTTCCTACTCCCAAGGAGACAAGAGATATTAAGCCGCAATGACGTCCGACGCGCGCATTTTCTCCGCCGCGCACCACATTTAAAAATTCTTAGCGTGAGAACGGTGGGTCCGATCCGCGTGCCGCTTAAAGGCGATTACAGGGGAGATGCAGCCCTTTCCAACGAGCCATGAAAAGACTTTCTACTCCCAAGGAGACAAGAGATATTAAGCCGAAATGACGTCCGACGCGCGCATTTCCTCCGCCGCGCACCACATTTAAAAAAATCATAGCGTGAAAACCGTGGGTTCGATCCGCGTGCCGCTCGAAGGCGATTACAGGGGAGATGCAGCCCTTTCCAAAGAGGCATGAACAGACTTCCTACTCCCAAGGAGCCCAAAGATATTAAGCCGCAAATACGTCCTACGCGCGTCTTTTCTACGCCGCGCACCACATTTAAAAAATCGTATCGTAAGAACGGTGGGTCCAATCCGCGTGCCGCTTAAAGGCGATTACAAGGGAGATGCAAACCTTTCCAAAGAGCCATGAACAGACTTTCTACTCCCAAGGAGACAAGAGATATTAAGCCGCAATGACGTCCGACGCGCGCATTTTCTCCGACGCGCACCACGTTTAAAAAATCGTAGCGTGAGAACGGTGGGTCCGATCCGCGTGCCGCTTAAAGGCGATTACAGGGGAGATGCATTCCTTTCCAAAGACCATGAACAGACTTTCTACTCGCAAGGAGACCAGAGATATTAACAGATAAAGCGTTACGCTCCAGTCGGATGAGCGAGAAACGCTTGTACAATTGCAACGAATTGGAGGAGAAAGTTTAAACAAACGCGCTGACTTTGAACGCTCACATCTAGGCCGGGCCAGGTCCAAATGGCCTGCAACTCGGTGCACATCACCTCCATGACGGTCCCTAACGAACGCCACATGCCACGCTTTCGGCCCGTCCCTGGCGGCATTAAAAAATCGTAGCGTGATAACGATGGTTCCGATGCGCGTGCCGCGCGAAGGCGATTACAGGGGAGATGCAGCCCTTTCCAAAGAGCCATGAACAGACTTTCTACTCCCAAGGAGCCCAAAAATATTAAGCCGCAAATACGTCCTACGCGCGTCTTTTCTACGCCGCGCACCACATTTAAAAAATCGTAGCGTAAGAACGGTGGGTCCGATCCGCATGCCGCTTAAAGACGATTACAGGGGAGATGCAACCCTTTCCAAAGAGCCATGAAAAGACTTTCTACTCCCAAGGAGACAAGAGATATTAAGCCGCAATGACGTCCGACGCGCGCATTTTCTCCGCCGCGCACCACATTTAAAAAAATCATAGCGTGAAAACCGTGGGTTCGATCCGCGTGCCGCTCGAAGGCGATTACAGGGGAGATGCAGCCCTTTCCAAAGAGCCATGAACAGACTTCCTACTCCCAAGGAGACAAGAGATATTAAGCCGCAATGACGTCCGACGCGCGCATTTTCTCCGCCGCGCACCACATTTAAAAAATAGTAGCGTGAGAACGGTGGGTCCGATCCGCATGCCGCTTAAAGGCGATTACAGGGGAGATGCAGCCCTTTCCAAAGAGCCATGAAAAGACTTTCTACTCCCAAGGAGACAAGAGATATTAAGCCGAAATGACGTCCGACGCGCGCATTTTCTCCGCCGCGCAGCACATTTAAAAAAATCATAGCGTGAAAACCGTGGGTTCGATCCGCGTGCCGCTTAAAGGCGATTACAGGGGAGATGCAGCCCTTTCCAAAGAGCCATGAACAGACTTTCTACTCCCAAGGAGACCAGAGATATTAACAGATAAAGCGTTACGCTCCAGTCGGATGAGCGAGAAACGCTTGTACAATTGCAACGAATTGGAGGAGAAAGTTTAAACAAACGCGCTGATTTGAACGCTCACATCTAGGCCGGGCCAGGACCAAATGGCCTGCAACTCGTTGCGCATCACCTCCATGACGGTCCCTAACGAACGCCACCTGCCACGCTTTCGGCCCGTCCCTGGCGGCATTAAAAAATCGTAGCGTGATAACGATGGTTCCGATCCGCGTGCCGCTCGAAGGCGATAACAGTGGAGATGCAGCCCTTTCCAAAGAGCCATGAACAGACTTTCTACTCCCAAGGAGCCCAAAGATATTAAGCCGCAAATAAGTCCTACGCGAGTCTTTTCTACGCCGCGCACCACATTTAAAAAATCGTATCGTAAGAACGGTGGGTCCGATCCGCGTGCCGCTTAAAGGCGATTACAGGGGAGATGCAGCCCTTTCCAAAGAGCCATGAACAGACTTTCTACTCCCAAGGAGACAAGAGATATTAAGCCACAATGACGTCCGACGCGCGCATTTTCTCCGACACGCACAACGTTTAAAAAATCGTAGCGTGAGAACGGTGGGTCCGATCCGCGTGCCGCTTAAAAGCGATTACAGGGGAGATGCATCCCTTTCCAAAGAGCCATGAAAAGACTTTCTATTCCCAAGGAGACAAGAGATATTAAGCCGCAATGACGTCCGACGCGCGCATTTTCTCCGCCGCGCAGCACATTTAAAAAATTCATAGCGTGAAAACCGTGGGTTCGATCCGCGTGCCGCTCGAAGGCGATTACAGGGGAGATGCAGCCCTTTCCAAAGAGGCATGAACAGACTTCCTACTCCCAAGGAGCCCAAAGATATTAAGCCGCAAATACGTCCTACGCGCGTCTTTTCTACGCCGCGCACCACATTTAAAAAATCGTATCGTAAGAACGGTGGGTCCAATCCGCGTGCCGCTTAAAGGCGATTACAAGGGAGATGCAAACCTTTCCAAAGAGCCATGAACAGACTTTCTACTCCCAAGGAGACAAGAGATATTAAGCCGCAATGACGTCCGACGCGCGCATTTTCTCCGACGCGCACCACGTTTAAAAAATCGTAGCGTGAGAACGGTGGGTCCGATCCGCGTGCCGCTTAAAGGCGATTACAGGGGAGATGCATTCCTTTCCAAAGAGCCATGAACAGACTTTCTACTCCCAAGGAGACCAGAGATATTAACAGATAAAGCGTTACGCTCCAGTCGGATGAGCGAGAAACGCTTGTACAATTGCAACGAATTGGACGAGAAAGTTTAAACAAACGCGCTGACTTTGAACGCTCACATCTAGGCCGGGCCAGGTCCAAATGGCCTGCAACTCGGTGCGCATCACCTCCATGACGGTCCCTAACGAACGCCACCTGCCACGCTTTCGGCCCGTCCCTGGCGGCTTTAAAAAATCGTAGCGTGATAACCGTGGGTCCAATCCGCTTGAAGCTCGAAGGCGATTAGAGGGGAGATGCAGCCCTTTCCAAAGAGCCATGAACAGACTTTCTACTCCCAAGGAGCCCAAAAATATTAAGCCGCAAATACGTCCTACGCGCGTCTTTTCTACGCCGCGCACCACATTTAAAAAATCGTAGCGTAAGAACGGTGGGTCCGATCCGCATGCCGCTTAAAGGCGATTACAGGGGAGATGCAACCCTTTCCAAAGAGCCATGAAAAGACTTTCTACTCCCAAGGAGACAAGAGATATTAAGCCGCAATGACGTCCGACGCGCGCATTTTCTCCGCCGCGCACCACATTTAAAAAAATCATAGCGTGAAAACCGTGGGTTCGATCCGCGTGCCGCTCGAAGGCGATTACAGGGGAGATGCAGCCCTTTCCAAAGAGGCATGAACAGACTTCCTACTCCCAAGGAGCCCAAAGATATTAAGCCGCAAATACGTCCTACGCGCGTCTTTTCTACGCCGCGCACCACATTTAAAAAATCGTATCGGAAGAACGGTGGGTCCAATCCGCGTGCCGCTTAAAGGCGATTACAAGGGAGATGCAAACCTTTCCAAAGAGCCATGAAAAGACTTTCTACTCCCAAGGAGACAATAGATATTAAGCCGAAATGACGTCCGACGCGCGCATTTTCTCCGCCGCGCACCACATTTAAAAAAATCATAGCGTGAAAACCGTGGGTTCGATCCGCGTGCCGCTCGAAGGAGATTACAGCGGAGATGCAGCCCTTTCCAAAGAGCCATGAAAAGACTTTCTACTCCCAAGGAGACAAGAGATATTAAGCCGAAATGACGTCCGACGCGCGCATTTCCTCCGCCGCGCACCACATTTAAAAAAATCATAGCGTGAAAACCGTGGGTTCGATCCGCGTGCCGCTCGAAGGCGATTACAGGGGAGATGCAGCCCTTTCCAAAGAGCCATGAACAGACTTTCTACACCCAATGAGACAAGAGATATTAAGCCGCAAATACGTCCGGCGCGCGTCTTTTCTCCGCCGCGCAACACATTTAAAAAAAATCGTAGCGTGAAAAACGTGGGTTCGATCCACGTGCCGCTCGAAGGCGATTACAGGGGAGATGCATCCCTTTCAAAAGAGCCATGAACAGACTTTCTACTCCCAAGGAGACCAGAAATATTAACATATAAATCGTTACGCTCCAGTCGGATGAACGAGAAACGCTTGTACAATTGCAACGAATTGGAGGAGAAAGTTTAAACAAACGCGCTGACTTTGAACGCTCACATCTAGGCCGGGCCAACTCCAAATGGCGTGCAACCCGGTGTGCATCACCTCCATGACTGTCCCTAACGAACGCCACCTGCCACACTTTCGGCCTATCCCTGGCGGCATTAAAAAATCGTAGCGTGATAACGATGGTTCCGATGCGCGTGCCGCTCGAAGGCGATTACAGGGGAGATACAGCCCTTTCCAAAGAGCCATGAACAGACTTTCTACTCGCAAGGAGACAAGAGATATTAAGCCGCAATGACGTCCGACGCGCGCATTTTCTCCGACACGCACCACGTTTAAAAAATCGTAGCGTGAGAACGGTGGGTCCGATCCGCGTGCCGCTTAAAAGCGATTACAGGGGAGATGCATCCCTTTCCAAAGAGCCATGAACAGACTTTCTACTCCCAAGGAGCCCAAAGATATTAAGCCGCAATGACGTCCGACGCGCGCATTTTCTCCGCCGCGCACCACATTTAAAAAAATCATAGCGTGAAAACCGTGGGTTCGATCCGCGTGCCGCTCGAAGGCGATTACAGGGGAGATGCAGCCCTTTCCAAAGAGCCATGAACAGACTTCCTACTCCCAAGGAGACAAGAGATATTAAGCCGCAATGACGTCCGACGCGCGCATTTTCTCCGCCGCGCACCACATTTAAAAATTCTTAGCGTGAGAACGGTGGGTCCGATCCGCGTGCCGCTTAAAGGCGATTACAGGGGAGATGCAGCCCTTTCCAACGAGCCATGAAAAGACTTTCTACTCCCAAGGAGACAAGAGATATTAAGCCGAAATGACGTCCGACGCGCGCATTTCCTCCGCCGCGCACCACATTTAAAAAAATCATAGCGTGAAAACCGTGGGTTCGATCCGCGTGCCGCTCGAAGGCGATTACAGGGGAGATGCAGCCCTTTCCAAAGAGGCATGAACAGACTTCCTACTCCCAAGGAGCCCAAAGATATTAAGCCGCAAATACGTCCTACGCGCGTCTTTTCTACGCCGCGCACCACATTTAAAAAATCGTATCGTAAGAACGGTGGGTCCAATCCGCGTGCCGCTTAACGGCGATTACAAGGGAGATGCAAACCTTTCCAAAGAGCCATGAACAGACTTTCTACTCCCAAGGAGACAAGAGATATTAAGCCGCAATGACGTCCGACGCGCGCATTTTCTCCGACGCGCACCACGTTTAAAAAATCGTAGCGTGAGAACGGTGGGTCCGATCCGCGTGCCGCTTAAAGGCGATTACAGGGGAGATGCATTCCTTTCCAAAGACCATGAACAGACTTTCTACTCGCAAGGAGACCAGAGATATTAACAGATAAAGCGTTACGCTCCAGTCGGATGAGCGAGAAACGCTTGTACAATTGCAACGAATTGGAGGAGAAAGTTTAAACAAACGCGCTGACTTTGAACGCTCACATCTAGGCCGGGCCAGGTCCAAATGGCCTGCAACTCGGTGCACATCACCTCCATGACGGTCCCTAACGAACGCCACATGCCACGCTTTCGGCCCGTCCCTGGCGGCATTAAAAAATCGTAGCGTGATAACGATGGTTCCGATGCGCGTGCCGCGCGAAGGCGATTACAGGGGAGATGCAGCCCTTTCCAAAGAGCCATGAACAGACTTTCTACTCCCAAGGAGCCCAAAAATATTAAGCCGCAAATACGTCCTACGCGCGTCTTTTCTACGCCGCGCACCACATTTAAAAAATCGTAGCGTAAGAACGGTGGGTCCGATCCGCATGCCGCTTAAAGGCGATTACAGGGGAGATGCAACCCTTTCCAAAGAGCCATGAAAAGACTTTCTACTCCCAAGGAGACAAGAGATATTAAGCCGCAATGACGTCCGACGCGCGCATTTTCTCCGCCGCGCACCACATTTAAAAAAATCATAGCGTGAAAACCGTGGGTTCGATCCGCGTGCCGCTCGAAGGCGATTACAGGGGAGATGCAGCCCTTTCCAAAGAGCCATGAACAGACTTCCTACTCCCAAGGAGACAAGAGATATTAAGCCGCAATGACGTCCGACGCGCGCATTTTCTCCGCCGCGCACCACATTTAAAAAATAGTAGCGTGAGAACGGTGGGTCCGATCCGCATGCCGCTTAAAGGCGATTACAGGGGAGATGCAGCCCTTTCCAAAGAGCCATGAAAAGACTTTCTACTCCCAAGGAGACAAGAGATATTAAGCCGAAATGACGTCCGACGCGCGCATTTTCTCCGCCGCGCAGCACATTTAAAAAAATCATAGCGTGAAAACCGTGGGTTCGATCCGCGTGCCGCTTAAAGGCGATTACAGGGGAGATGCAGCCCTTTCCAAAGAGCCATGAACAGACTTTCTACTCCCAAGGAGACCAGAGATATTAACAGATAAAGCGTTACGCTCCAGTCGGATGAGCGAGAAACGCTTGTACAATTGCAACGAATTGGAGGAGAAAGTTTAAACAAACGCGCTGATTTGAACGCTCACATCTAGGCCGGGCCAGGACCAAATGGCCTGCAACTCGTTGCGCATCACCTCCATGACGGTCCCTAACGAACGCCACCTGCCACGCTTTCGGCCCGTCCCTGGCGGCATTAAAAAATCGTAGCGTGATAACGATGGTTCCGATCCGCGTGCCGCTCGAAGGCGATAACAGTGGAGATGCAGCCCTTTCCAAAGAGCCATGAACAGACTTTCTACTCCCAAGGAGCCCAAAGATATTAAGCCGCAAATAAGTCCTACGCGAGTCTTTTCTACGCCGCGCACCACATTTAAAAAATCGTATCGTAAGAACGGTGGGTCCGATCCGCGTGCCGCTTAAAGGCGATTACAGGGGAGATGCAGCCCTTTCCAAAGAGCCATGAACAGACTTTCTACTCCCAAGGAGACAAGAGATATTAAGCCACAATGACGTCCGACGCGCGCATTTTCTCCGACACGCACAACGTTTAAAAAATCGTAGCGTGAGAACGGTGGGTCCGATCCGCGTGCCGCTTAAAAGCGATTACAGGGGAGATGCATCCCTTTCCAAAGAGCCATGAAAAGACTTTCTATTCCCAAGGAGACAAGAGATATTAAGCCGCAATGACGTCCGACGCGCGCATTTTCTCCGCCGCGCAGCACATTTAAAAAATTCATAGCGTGAAAACCGTGGGTTCGATCCGCGTGCCGCTCGAAGGCGATTACAGGGGAGATGCAGCCCTTTCCAAAGAGGCATGAACAGACTTCCTACTCCCAAGGAGCCCAAAGATATTAAGCCGCAAATACGTCCTACGCGCGTCTTTTCTACGCCGCGCACCACATTTAAAAAATCGTATCGTAAGAACGGTGGGTCCAATCCGCGTGCCGCTTAAAGGCGATTACAAGGGAGATGCAAACCTTTCCAAAGAGCCATGAACAGACTTTCTACTCCCAAGGAGACAAGAGATATTAAGCCGCAATGACGTCCGACGCGCGCATTTTCTCCGACGCGCACCACGTTTAAAAAATCGTAGCGTGAGAACGGTGGGTCCGATCCGCGTGCCGCTTAAAGGCGATTACAGGGGAGATGCATTCCTTTCCAAAGAGCCATGAACAGACTTTCTACTCCCAAGGAGACCAGAGATATTAACAGATAAAGCGTTACGCTCCAGTCGGATGAGCGAGAAACGCTTGTACAATTGCAACGAATTGGACGAGAAAGTTTAAACAAACGCGCTGACTTTGAACGCTCACATCTAGGCCGGGCCAGGTCCAAATGGCCTGCAACTCGGTGCGCATCACCTCCATGACGGTCCCTAACGAACGCCACCTGCCACGCTTTCGGCCCGTCCCTGGCGGCTTTAAAAAATCGTAGCGTGATAACCGTGGGTCCAATCCGCTTGAAGCTCGAAGGCGATTAGAGGGGAGATGCAGCCCTTTCCAAAGAGCCATGAACAGACTTTCTACTCCCAAGGAGCCCAAAAATATTAAGCCGCAAATACGTCCTACGCGCGTCTTTTCTACGCCGCGCACCACATTTAAAAAATCGTAGCGTAAGAACGGTGGGTCCGATCCGCATGCCGCTTAAAGGCGATTACAGGGGAGATGCAACCCTTTCCAAAGAGCCATGAAAAGACTTTCTACTCCCAAGGAGACAAGAGATATTAAGCCGCAATGACGTCCGACGCGCGCATTTTCTCCGCCGCGCACCACATTTAAAAAAATCATAGCGTGAAAACCGTGGGTTCGATCCGCGTGCCGCTCGAAGGCGATTACAGGGGAGATGCAGCCCTTTCCAAAGAGCCATGAACAGACTTCCTACTCCCAAGGAGACAAGAGATATTAAGCCGCAATGACGTCCGACGCGCGCATTTTCTCCGCCGCGCACCACATTTAAAAAATCGTAGCGTGAGAACGGTGGGTCCGATCCGCATGCCGCTTAAAGGCGATTACAGGGGAGATGCAGCCCTTTCCAAAGAGCCATGAAAAGACTTTCTACTCCCAAGGAGACAAGAGATATTAAGCCGAAATGACGTCCGACGCGCGCATTTTCTCCGCCGCGCAGCACATTTAAAAAAATCATAGCGTGAAAACCGTGGGTTCGATCCGCGTGCCGCTTAAAGGCGATTACAGGGGAGATGCAGCCCTTTCCAAAGAGCCATGAACAGACTTTCTACTCCCAAGGAGACCAGAGATATTAACAGATAAAGCGTTACGCTCCAGTCGGATGAGCGAGAAACGCTTGTACAATTGCAACGAATTGGAGGAGAAAGTTTAAACAAACGCGCTGATTTGAACGCTCACATCTAGGCCGGGCCAGGACCAAATGGCCTGCAACTCGTTGCGCATCACCTCCATGACGGTCCCTAACGAACGCCACCTGCCACGCTTTCGGCCCGTCCCTGGCGGCATTAAAAAATCGTAGCGTGATAACGATGGTTCCGATCCGCGTGCCGCTCGAAGGCGATAACAGTGGAGATGCAGCCCTTTCCAAAGAGCCATGAACAGACTTTCTACTCCCAAGGAGCCCAAAGATATTAAGCCGCAAATAAGTCCTACGCGAGTCTTTTCTACGCCGCGCACCACATTTAAAAAATCGTATCGTAAGAACGGTGGGTCCGATCCGCGTGCCGCTTAAAGGCGATTACAGGGGAGATGCAGCCCTTTCCAAAGAGCCATGAACAGACTTTCTACTCCCAAGGAGACAAGAGATATTAAGCCACAATGACGTCCGACGCGCGCATTTTCTCCGACACGCACAACGTTTAAAAAATCGTAGCGTGAGAACGGTGGGTCCGATCCGCGTGCAGCTTAAAAGCGATTACAGGGGAGATGCATCCCTTTCCAAAGAGCCATGAAAAGACTTTCTATTCCCAAGGAGACAAGAGATATTAAGCCGCAATGACGTCCGACGCGCGCATTTTCTCCGCCGCGCAGCACATTTAAAAAATTCATAGCGTGAAAACCGTGGGTTCGATCCGCGTGCCGCTCGAAGGCGATTACAGGGGAGATGCAGCCCTTTCCAAAGAGGCATGAACAGACTTCCTACTCCCAAGGAGCCCAAAGATATTAAGCCGCAAATACGTCCTACGCGCGTCTTTTCTACGCCGCGCACCACATTTAAAAAATCGTATCGTAAGAACGGTGGGTCCAATCCGCGTGCCGCTTAACGGCGATTACAAGGGAGATGCAAACCTTTCCAAAGAGCCATGAACAGACTTTCTACTCCCAAGGAGACAAGAGATATTAAGCCGCAATGACGTCCGACGCGCGCATTTTCTCCGACGCGCACCACGTTTAAAAAATCGTAGCGTGAGAACGGTGGGTCCGATCCGCGTGCCGCTTAAAGGCGATTACAGGGGAGATGCATTCCTTTCCAAAGACCATGAACAGACTTTCTACTCGCAAGGAGACCAGAGATATTAACAGATAAAGCGTTACGCTCCAGTCGGATGAGCGAGAAACGCTTGTACAATTGCAACGAATTGGAGGAGAAAGTTTAAACAAACGCGCTGACTTTGAACGCTCACATCTAGGCCGGGCCAGGTCCAAATGGCCTGCAACTCGGTGCACATCACCTCCATGACGGTCCCTAACGAACGCCACATGCCACGCTTTCGGCCCGTCCCTGGCGGCATTAAAAAATCGTAGCGTGATAACGATGGTTCCGATGCGCGTGCCGCGCGAAGGCGATTACAGGGGAGATGCAGCCCTTTCCAAAGAGCCATGAACAGACTTTCTACTCCCAAGGAGCCCAAAAATATTAAGCCGCAAATACGTCCTACGCGCGTCTTTTCTACGCCGCGCACCACATTTAAAAAATCGTAGCGTAAGAACGGTGGGTCCGATCCGCATGCCGCTTAAAGGCGATTACAGGGGAGATGCAACCCTTTCCAAAGAGCCATGAAAAGACTTTCTACTCCCAAGGAGACAAGAGATATTAAGCCGCAATGACGTCCGACGCGCGCATTTTCTCCGCCGCGCACCACATTTAAAAAAATCATAGCGTGAAAACCGTGGGTTCGATCCGCGTGCCGCTCGAAGGCGATTACAGGGGAGATGCAGCCCTTTCCAAAGAGCCATGAACAGACTTCCTACTCCCAAGGAGACAAGAGATATTAAGCCGCAATGACGTCCGACGCGCGCATTTTCTCCGCCGCGCACCACATTTAAAAAATAGTAGCGTGAGAACGGTGGGTCCGATCCGCATGCCGCTTAAAGGCGATTACAGGGGAGATGCAGCCCTTTCCAAAGAGCCATGAAAAGACTTTCTACTCCCAAGGAGACAAGAGATATTAAGCCGAAATGACGTCCGACGCGCGCATTTTCTCCGCCGCGCAGCACATTTAAAAAAATCATAGCGTGAAAACCGTGGGTTCGATCCGCGTGCCGCTTAAAGGCGATTACAGGGGAGATGCAGCCCTTTCCAAAGAGCCATGAACAGACTTTCTACTCCCAAGGAGACCAGAGATATTAACAGATAAAGCGTTACGCTCCAGTCGGATGAGCGAGAAACGCTTGTACAATTGCAACGAATTGGAGGAGAAAGTTTAAACAAACGCGCTGATTTGAACGCTCACATCTAGGCCGGGCCAGGACCAAATGGCCTGCAACTCGTTGCGCATCACCTCCATGACGGTCCCTAACGAACGCCACCTGCCACGCTTTCGGCCCGTCCCTGGCGGCATTAAAAAATCGTAGCGTGATAACGATGGTTCCGATCCGCGTGCCGCTCGAAGGCGATAACAGTGGAGATGCAGCCCTTTCCAAAGAGCCATGAACAGACTTTCTACTCCCAAGGAGCCCAAAGATATTAAGCCGCAAATAAGTCCTACGCGAGTCTTTTCTACGCCGCGCACCACATTTAAAAAATCGTATCGTAAGAACGGTGGGTCCGATCCGCGTGCCGCTTAAAGGCGATTACAGGGGAGATGCAGCCCTTTCCAAAGAGCCATGAACAGACTTTCTACTCCCAAGGAGACAAGAGATATTAAGCCACAATGACGTCCGACGCGCGCATTTTCTCCGACACGCACAACGTTTAAAAAATCGTAGCGTGAGAACGGTGGGTCCGATCCGCGTGCCGCTTAAAAGCGATTACAGGGGAGATGCATCCCTTTCCAAAGAGCCATGAAAAGACTTTCTATTCCCAAGGAGACAAGAGATATTAAGCCGCAATGACGTCCGACGCGCGCATTTTCTCCGCCGCGCAGCACATTTAAAAAATTCATAGCGTGAAAACCGTGGGTTCGATCCGCGTGCCGCTCGAAGGCGATTACAGGGGAGATGCAGCCCTTTCCAAAGAGGCATGAACAGACTTCCTACTCCCAAGGAGCCCAAAGATATTAAGCCGCAAATACGTCCTACGCGCGTCTTTTCTACGCCGCGCACCACATTTAAAAAATCGTATCGTAAGAACGGTGGGTCCAATCCGCGTGCCGCTTAAAGGCGATTACAAGGGAGATGCAAACCTTTCCAAAGAGCCATGAACAGACTTTCTACTCCCAAGGAGACAAGAGATATTAAGCCGCAATGACGTCCGACGCGCGCATTTTCTCCGACGCGCACCACGTTTAAAAAATCGTAGCGTGAGAACGGTGGGTCCGATCCGCGTGCCGCTTAAAGGCGATTACAGGGGAGATGCATTCCTTTCCAAAGAGCCATGAACAGACTTTCTACTCCCAAGGAGACCAGAGATATTAACAGATAAAGCGTTACGCTCCAGTCGGATGAGCGAGAAACGCTTGTACAATTGCAACGAATTGGACGAGAAAGTTTAAACAAACGCGCTGACTTTGAACGCTCACATCTAGGCCGGGCCAGGTCCAAATGGCCTGCAACTCGGTGCGCATCACCTCCATGACGGTCCCTAACGAACGCCACCTGCCACGCTTTCGGCCCGTCCCTGGCGGCTTTAAAAAATCGTAGCGTGATAACCGTGGGTCCAATCCGCTTGAAGCTCGAAGGCGATTAGAGGGGAGATGCAGCCCTTTCCAAAGAGCCATGAACAGACTTTCTACTCCCAAGGAGCCCAAAAATATTAAGCCGCAAATACGTCCTACGCGCGT
This sequence comes from Electrophorus electricus, assembly GCF_041902795.1. Lineage (NCBI taxonomy): Eukaryota > Metazoa > Chordata > Actinopteri > Gymnotiformes > Gymnotidae > Electrophorus > Electrophorus electricus. The sequence continues at coordinate 26,758,857 of NC_137505.1, read as the reverse complement.
CTTTTCTACGCCGCGCACCACATTTAAAAAATCGTAGCGTAAGAACGGTGGGTCCGATCCGCATGCCGCTTAAAGGCGATTACAGGGGAGATGCAACCCTTTCCAAAGAGCCATGAAAAGACTTTCTACTCCCAAGGAGACAAGAGATATTAAGCCGCAATGACGTCCGACGCGCGCATTTTCTCCGCCGCGCACCACATTTAAAAAAATCATAGCGTGAAAACCGTGGGTTCGATCCGCGTGCCGCTCGAAGGCGATTACAGGGGAGATGCAGCCCTTTCCAAAGAGCCATGAACAGACTTCCTACTCCCAAGGAGACAAGAGATATTAAGCCGCAATGACGTCCGACGCGCGCATTTTCTCCGCCGCGCACCACATTTAAAAAATCGTAGCGTGAGAACGGTGGGTCCGATCCGCATGCCGCTTAAAGGCGATTACAGGGGAGATGCAGCCCTTTCCAAAGAGCCATGAAAAGACTTTCTACTCCCAAGGAGACAAGAGATATTAAGCCGAAATGACGTCCGACGCGCGCATTTTCTCCGCCGCGCAGCACATTTAAAAAAATCATAGCGTGAAAACCGTGGGTTCGATCCGCGTGCCGCTTAAAGGCGATTACAGGGGAGATGCAGCCCTTTCCAAAGAGCCATGAACAGACTTTCTACTCCCAAGGAGACCAGAGATATTAACAGATAAAGCGTTACGCTCCAGTCGGATGAGCGAGAAACGCTTGTACAATTGCAACGAATTGGAGGAGAAAGTTTAAACAAACGCGCTGATTTGAACGCTCACATCTAGGCCGGGCCAGGACCAAATGGCCTGCAACTCGTTGCGCATCACCTCCATGACGGTCCCTAACGAACGCCACCTGCCACGCTTTCGGCCCGTCCCTGGCGGCATTAAAAAATCGTAGCGTGATAACGATGGTTCCGATCCGCGTGCCGCTCGAAGGCGATAACAGTGGAGATGCAGCCCTTTCCAAAGAGCCATGAACAGACTTTCTACTCCCAAGGAGCCCAAAGATATTAAGCCGCAAATAAGTCCTACGCGAGTCTTTTCTACGCCGCGCACCACATTTAAAAAATCGTATCGTAAGAACGGTGGGTCCGATCCGCGTGCCGCTTAAAGGCGATTACAGGGGAGATGCAGCCCTTTCCAAAGAGCCATGAACAGACTTTCTACTCCCAAGGAGACAAGAGATATTAAGCCACAATGACGTCCGACGCGCGCATTTTCTCCGACACGCACAACGTTTAAAAAATCGTAGCGTGAGAACGGTGGGTCCGATCCGCGTGCAGCTTAAAAGCGATTACAGGGGAGATGCATCCCTTTCCAAAGAGCCATGAAAAGACTTTCTATTCCCAAGGAGACAAGAGATATTAAGCCGCAATGACGTCCGACGCGCGCATTTTCTCCGCCGCGCAGCACATTTAAAAAATTCATAGCGTGAAAACCGTGGGTTCGATCCGCGTGCCGCTCGAAGGCGATTACAGGGGAGATGCAGCCCTTTCCAAAGAGGCATGAACAGACTTCCTACTCCCAAGGAGCCCAAAGATATTAAGCCGCAAATACGTCCTACGCGCGTCTTTTCTACGCCGCGCACCACATTTAAAAAATCGTATCGTAAGAACGGTGGGTCCAATCCGCGTGCCGCTTAAAGGCGATTACAAGGGAGATGCAAACCTTTCCAAAGAGCCATGAACAGACTTTCTACTCCCAAGGAGACAAGAGATATTAAGCCGCAATGACGTCCGACGCGCGCATTTTCTCCGACGCGCACCACGTTTAAAAAATCGTAGCGTGAGAACGGTGGGTCCGATCCGCGTGCCGCTTAAAGGCGATTACAGGGGAGATGCATTCCTTTCCAAAGAGCCATGAACAGACTTTCTACTCCCAAGGAGACCAGAGATATTAACAGATAAAGCGTTACGCTCCAGTCGGATGAGCGAGAAACGCTTGTACAATTGCAACGAATTGGACGAGAAAGTTTAAACAAACGCGCTGACTTTGAACGCTCACATCTAGGCCGGGCCAGGTCCAAATGGCCTGCAACTCGGTGCGCATCACCTCCATGACGGTCCCTAACGAACGCCACCTGCCACGCTTTCGGCCCGTCCCTGGCGGCTTTAAAAAATCGTAGCGTGATAACCGTGGGTCCAATCCGCTTGAAGCTCGAAGGCGATTAGAGGGGAGATGCAGCCCTTTCCAAAGAGCCATGAACAGACTTTCTACTCCCAAGGAGCCCAAAAATATTAAGCCGCAAATACGTCCTACGCGCGTCTTTTCTACGCCGCGCACCACATTTAAAAAATCGTAGCGTAAGAACGGTGGGTCCGATCCGCATGCCGCTTAAAGGCGATTACAGGGGAGATGCAACCCTTTCCAAAGAGCCATGAAAAGACTTTCTACTCCCAAGGAGACAAGAGATATTAAGCCGCAATGACGTCCGACGCGCGCATTTTCTCCGACACGCACCACGTTTAAAAAATCGTAGCGTGAGAACGGTGGGTCCGATCCGCGTGCCGCTTAAAAGCGATTACAGGGGAGATGCATCCCTTTCCAAAGAGCCATGAACAGACTTTCTACTCCCAAGGAGCCCAAAGATATTAAGCCGCAATGACGTCCGACGCGCGCATTTTCTCCGCCGCGCACCACATTTAAAAAAATCATAGCGTGAAAACCGTGGGTTCGATCCGCGTGCCGCTCGAAGGCGATTACAGGGGAGATGCAGCCCTTTCCAAAGAGCCATGAACAGACTTCCTACTCCCAAGGAGACAAGAGATATTAAGCCGCAATGACGTCCGACGCGCGCATTTTCTCCGCCGCGCACCACATTTAAAAATTCTTAGCGTGAGAACGGTGGGTCCGATCCGCGTGCCGCTTAAAGGCGATTACAGGGGAGATGCAGCCCTTTCCAAAGAGCCATGAAAAGACTTTCTACTCCCAAGGAGACAAGAGATATTAAGCCGAAATGACGTCCGACGCGCGCATTTCCTCCGCCGCGCACCACATTTAAAAAAATCATAGCGTGAAAACCGTGGGTTCGATCCGCGTGCCGCTCGAAGGCGATTACAGGGGAGATGCAGCCCTTTCCAAAGAGGCATGAACAGACTTCCTACTCCCAAGGAGCCCAAAGATATTAAGCCGCAAATACGTCCTACGCGCGTCTTTTCTACGCCGCGCACCACATTTAAAAAATCGTATCGTAAGAACGGTGGGTCCAATCCGCGTGCCGCTTAAAGGCGATTACAAGGGAGATGCAAACCTTTCCAAAGAGCCATGAACAGACTTTCTACTCCCAAGGAGACAAGAGATATTAAGCCGCAATGACGTCCGACGCGCGCATTTTCTCCGACGCGCACCACGTTTAAAAAATCGTAGCGTGAGAACGGTGGGTCCGATCCGCGTGCCGCTTAAAGGCGATTACAGGGGAGATGCATTCCTTTCCAAAGACCATGAACAGACTTTCTACTCGCAAGGAGACCAGAGATATTAACAGATAAAGCGTTACGCTCCAGTCGGATGAGCGAGAAACGCTTGTACAATTGCAACGAATTGGAGGAGAAAGTTTAAACAAACGCGCTGACTTTGAACGCTCACATCTAGGCCGGGCCAGGTCCAAATGGCCTGCAACTCGGTGCACATCACCTCCATGACGGTCCCTAACGAACGCCACATGCCACGCTTTCGGCCCGTCCCTGGCGGCATTAAAAAATCGTAGCGTGATAACGATGGTTCCGATGCGCGTGCCGCGCGAAGGCGATTACAGGGGAGATGCAGCCCTTTCCAAAGAGCCATGAACAGACTTTCTACTCCCAAGGAGCCCAAAAATATTAAGCCGCAAATACGTCCTACGCGCGTCTTTTCTACGCCGCGCACCACATTTAAAAAAATCGTAGCGTGAAAACCGTGGGTTCGATATAGTATACATACAGAGTATATAGTTTGACCAAAAGATCGTGCTGATCTTTGATCTCCTGGTTCTTCATCTCCAGCGCCACTTTCAGACTCATAATGTCCTCTTCTATGGGCTGGTATAACACACACACGAATCATCACTACAGCCAGTACAATGGAAAGGTGGGAATGTGTACTGAATGTGTACTGACGTTATAAGTGAAAGGTGGAGGTACTGGTGGATGTGTACTGACACTATAAGGGATCTCTACCTGCTGTGACAGTCTGAGCTTCTCAAGTTCTTCCTCCAGAGATTTCTTCTCCTGTTCACAGGCCATTTTCAGATCTGCCAGAGCAAGTATCATTACTGCTGGATATAACACAGATTGTATATACTACATAATTACTACTGAATATCTAAAATATAATATATATAGTACAATACATATATTAGTATCACTTTTATTGGAGCCTAAAGGCTAACATTCATTATTAGTTATGTTAGTATTATTGCATTTCCATAGTACTTACTCTTGATGGACCTGTTATGCTCCTCCTCCTCCTGCTGTTTCTGCAGGAGCTCTGTCTCCTCCTGCTGCTTGTGTTTCAGCATCTCCTGAAGAACCTGCAGCTCCTTCTGCTTCTGCAACCTCAACTCCTTCAGCTGCTCCAACAAACTGTTCTCCAACTCCTCCTTCTCACACCGCAAACACTCCAATCGGGCCACAGGCCCCACGAGTGACACAGAACCACACACACACACACAAAGAGAGAGATAAACATGTATAAATGTATAAGAATTTGTGGATAAAATTATTATGAGATTATTTATAATCAAACGACTACACTACACAACCACACCTTCCTTTTATTTACATGTTATACAGATATTTACAGATATTTACATTTTATTTACCCGCGTGCGTCTCTCTTCTCCAAGGTAGCGGAGAGATATGAAAGGATAAAAGGGGAAAAGAATAAAATGCACGTCGGTTTTAATTTCGCAGGCTACCTGCGCTGAAGGCGTGGAAAACGAGCACGTGACGGAAAGGCTTCCGTACCCAATGGGTCCAAATCACATGCCCAGCAAAGTAGCCTTAAACCTGGACACACAATGGAGACCATTTGACCCTTTAAAATCATATTACAACCAGACTTCCAGGCCCAAGAGGTCACACAGTCATGCACAGCAAAGTAGCTCTGGGCCTGGGCACACTTCACGCAGTTTGACCGTTTAAATAAAAGTAGAAACAGACTTCCTGGCCCAAGAGGTCACACAGTCATGCCCAGCAAGGATGCTTTAAACGTGGGCACACTTCAGACCGTTTCACTTTTTAAATCATTCAAAGCACCACATTTCAAGGCCCAAGAGGTCACAGAATCATGCCCATCAAAGTAGCTCTGCGCCTGGGCACACTTCACGCAGTTTTACCGTTTAAATAAAACTAGAAACAGACACATACAGGTGCGCACATATACACATAAACACATTCTGTTTAATTTCTTCACATCTGCAGAATAGAGTAAGCTGAGGGTATAGTGTTAAACCAGGAACTACATAAACAGTATATAGTATATATACAGAGGATATAGTGTTAAACCAGGTACTACATACAGAGTATATAGTATACATACAGAGTATATAGTTTGACCAAAAGATCGTGCTGATCTTTGATCTCCTGGTTCTTCATCTCCAGCGCCACTTTCAGACTCATAATGTCCACCTCTATGGGCTGGTATAACACACACACGAATCATCACTACAGCCAGTACAATGGAAAGGTGGGAATGTGTACTGAATGTGTACTGACGTTATAAGTGAAAGGTGGAGCTACTGGTGGATGTGTACTGACACTATAAGGGATCTCTACCTGCAGTGACAGTCTGAGCTTCTCAAGTTCTTCCTCCAGAGATTTCTTCTCCTGTTCACAGGCCATTTTCATATCTGCCAGAGCAAGTATCATTACTGCTGGATATAACACAGATTGTATATACTACATAATTACTACTGAATATATAAAATATAATATATATAGTACTATACATATATTAGTATCACTTTTATTGGAGCCTAAAGGCTAACATTCATTATTAGTTATGTTAGTATTATTGCATTTCCATAGTACTTACCCTTGAGGGACCTGTTATGCTCCTCCTCCTCCTGCTGTTTCTGCAGGAGCTCTGTCTCCTCCTGCTGCTTGTGTTTCAGCATCTCCTGAAGAACCTGCAGCTCCTTCTGCTTCTGCAACCTCAACTCCTTCAGCTGCTCCAACAAACTGTTCTCCAACTCCTCCTTCTCACACCGCAAACACTCCAATCGGGCCACAGGCCCCACTAGTGACACAGAACCACACACACACACACACACACACACACACACACACACACAAAGAGAGAGATAAACATGTATAAATGTATAAGAATTTGTGGATAAAATTATTATGAGATTATTCATAATCAAACGACTACACTACACAACCACTTCTTCCTTTTATTTACATATTATACAGATATTTACATTTTATTTACCCGCGTGCGTCTCTCTTCTCCAAGGTAGCGGAGAGATATGAAAGGATAAAAGGGGAAAAGAATAAAATGCACGTCGGTTTTAAATTCGCAGGCTACCTGCGCTGAAGGCGTGGAAAACGAGCACGTGACGGAAAGGCTTCCGTACCCGATGGGTCCAAATCACATGCCCAGCAAAGTAGCCTTAAACCTGGACACACAATGGAGACCATTTGACCCTTTAAAATCATACTACAACAAGACTTCCAGGCCCAAGAGGTCACACAGTCATGCCCAGCAAAGTAGCTCTGGGCCTGGGCACACTTCACGCAGTTTGACCCTTTAAATAATACTACAACCAGACTTCCAGGCACAAGAGGTCACACAGTCATGCACAGCAAAGTAGCTCTGGGCCTGGGCACACTTCATTCACTTTGTACCTTTAAATCATACTACTACTACTACCAGACTTCCAGGCCCAAGAGGTCACACAGTCATGCATAGCAAAGTAGCTCTGGGCCTGGGCACACTTCATTCACTTTGTACCTTTAAATCATACTACTAGTACTACCAGACTTCCAGGCCCAAGAGGTCAAACACAGTCATGCACAGCAAAGTAGATCTGGGCCTGGGCACACTTCAATCAATTTGTGCCTTTAAATCATACTACTACTACCAGACTTCCAGGGCCAAGAGGTCACACAGTCATGCACAGCAAAGTAGCTCCGGGCCTGGGTACACTTCACGCAGTTTGACCATTTAAATAAAACTAGAAACAGACTTCCTGGCCCAAGAGGTCACACAGTCATGCCCATCAAAGTAGCTCTGGGCCTGGGCACACTTCACGCAGTTTGACCCATTAAATAATATTACAACCAGACACATACAGGTGCGCACATATACACATTCTTTTTAATTTCTTCACATCTGCAGACTAGAGTAAGCTGAGGGTATAGTGTTAAACCATGTACTACATAAACAGTATATAGTATATATACAGAGGATATAATGTTAAACCAGGTACTACATACAGAGTATATAGTTTGACCAAAAGTTCGTGCTGATCTTTGATCTCCTGGTTCTTCATCTCCAGCGCCACTTTCAGACTCAATGTCCTCCTCTATGGGCTGGTATAACACACACACGAATCATCACTACAGCCAGTACAATGGAAAGGTGGGAATGTGTACCGAATGTGTACTGACGTTATAAGTGAAAGGTGGAGGTACTGGTGGATGTGTACTGACACTATAAGGGATCTCTACCTGCAGTGACAGTCTGAGCTTCTCAAGTTCTTCCTCCAGAGATTTCTTCTCCTGTTCACAGGCCATTTTCATATCTGCCAGAGCAAGTATCATTACTGCTGGACATAACACAGATTGTATATACTACATAATTACTACTGAATATATAAAATATAATATATATAGTACTATACATATATTAGTATCACTTTTATTGGAGCCTAAAGGCTAACATTCATTATTAGTTATGTTAGTATTATTGCATTTCCATAGTACTTACTCTTGATGGACCTGTTATGCTCCTCCTCCTCCTGCTGTTTCTGCAGGAGCTCTGTCTCCTCTTGCTGCTTGTGTTTCAGCATCTCCTGAAGAACCTGCAGCTCCTTCTGCTTCTGCAACCTCAACTCCTTCGGCTGCTCCAACATATTGTTCTCCAACTCCTCCTTCTCACACCGCAAACACTCCAATCGGGCCACATGCCCCACTAGTGACACAGAACCACACACACACACACACACACACACACACACACACACAGACACACACACACACACACAGAGAGAGATAAACATGTATAAATGTATAAGAATTTGTGGATAAAATTACTATGAGATTATTTATAATCAAACGACTACACTACACAACCACATCTTCCTTTTATTTACATATTATACAGATATTTAGAGATATTTACATTTTATTTACAAGCGTGCGTCTCTCTTCTCCAAGGTAGCGGAGAGATATGAAAGGATAAAAGGGGAAAAGAATAAAATGCACGTCGGTTTTAAATTCGCAGGCTACCTGCGCTGAAGGCGTGGAAAACGAGCACGTGACGGAAAGGCTTCCGTACCCGATGGGTCCAAATCACATGCCCAGCAAAGTAGCCTTAAACCTGGACACACAATGGAGACCATTTGACCCTTTAAAATCATACTACAACCAGACTTCCAGGCCCAAGAGGTCACACAGTCATGCCCAGCAAAGTAGCTCTGGGCCTGGGCACACTTCACGCAGTTTGACCGTTTAAATAAAACTAAACCAGACACATACAGGTGCGCACATATACACAGATACACATTCTGTTTAATTTCTTCACATCTGCAGACTAGAGTAAGCTGAGGGTATAGTGTTAAACCAGGTACTACATAAACAGTATATAGTATATATACAGAGGATATAGTGTTAAACCAGGTACTACATACAGAGTATATAGTATACATACAGAGTATATAGTTTGACCAAAAGATCGTGCTGATCTTTGATCTCCTGGTTCTTCATCTCCAGCGCCACTTTCAGACTCATAATGTCCTCCTCTATGGGCTGGTATAACACACACACGAATCATCACTACAGCCAGTACAATGGAAAGGTGGGAATGTGTACTGAATGAGTACTGACGTTATAAGTGAAAGGTGGAGCTACTGGTGGATGTGTACTGACACTATAAGGGATCTCTACCTGCAGTGACAGTCTGAGCTTCTCAAGTTCTTCCTCCAGAGATTTCTTCTCCTGTTCACAGGCCATTTTCATATCTACCAGAGCAAGTATCATTACTGCTGGATATAACACAGATTGTATATACTACATAATTACTACTGAATATATAAAATATAATATATATAGTACTATACATATATTAGTATCACTTTTATTGGAGCCTAAAGGCTAACATTCATTATTAGTTATGTTAGTATTATTGCATTTCCATAGTACTTACTCTTGATGGACCTGTTATGCTCCTCCTCCTCCTGCTGTTTCTGCAGGAGCTCTGTCTCCTCTTGCTGCTTGTGTTTCAGCATCTCCTGAAGAACCTGCAGCTCTTTCTGCTTCTGCAACCTCAACTCCTTCAGCTGCTCCAACAAATTGTTCTCAAACTCCTCCTTCTCACACCGCAAACACTCCAATCGGGCCACAGGCCCCACTAGTGACACAGAACCACACACACACACACACAGACACACACACACACACACACACACAGAGAGAGAGATAAACATGTATAAATGTATAAGAATTTGTGGATAAAATTACTATGAGATTATTTATAATCAAACGACTACACTATACAACCACATCTTCCTTTTATTTACATATTATACAGACATTTAGAGATATTTACATTTTATTTACCCGCGTGCGTCTCTCTTCTCCAAGGTAGCGGAGAGATATGAAAGGATAAAAGGGGAAAAGAATAAAATGCACGTCGGTTTTAAATTCGCAGGCTACCTGCGCTGAAGGCGTGGAAAACGAGCACGTGACGGAAAGGCTTCCGTACCCGATGGGTCCAAATCACATGCCCAGCAAAGTAGCCTTAAACCTGGACACACAATGGAGACCATTTGACCCTTTAAATAATACTACAACCAGACACATACAGGTGCGCACATATACACAGATACACATTCTGTTTAAATTTCTTCACATCTGCAGACTAGAGTAAGCTGAGGGTATAGTGTTAAACCAGGAACTACATAAACAGTATATAGTATATATACAGAGGATATAGTGTTAAACCAGGTACTACATACAGAGTATATAGTATACATACAGAGTATATAGTTTGACCAAAAGATCGTGCTGATCTTTGATCTCCTGGTTCTTCATCTCCAGCGCCACTTTCAGACTCATAAAGTCCTCCTCTATGGGCTGGTATAACACACACACGAATCATCACTACAGCCAGTACAATGGAAAGGTGGGAATGTGTACTGAATGTGTACTGACGTTATAAGTGAAAGGTGGAGGTACTGGTGGATGTGTACTGACACTATAAGGGATCTCTACCTGCAGTGACAGTCTGAGCTTCTCAAGTTCTTCCTTCAGAGATTTCTTCTCCTGTTCACAGGCCATTTTCATATCTGCCAGAGCAAGTATCATTACTCCTGGATATAACACAGATTGTATATACTACATAATTACTACTGAATATATAAAATATAATATATATAGTACTATACATATATTAGTATCACTTTTATTGGAGCCTAAAGGCTAACATTCATTATTAGTTATGTTAGTATTATTGCATTTCCATAGTACTTACTCTTGATGGACCTGTTATGCTCCTCCTCCTCCTGCTGTTTCTGCAGGAGCTCTGTCTCCTCCTGCTGCTTGTGTTTCAGCATCTCCTTAAGAACCTGCAGCTCCTTCTGCTTCTGCAACCTCAACTCCTTCGGCTGCTCCAACAAACTGTTCTCCAACTCCTCCTTCTCACACCGCAAACACTCCAATCGGACCACAGGCCCCACTAGTGACACAGAACCACACACACACACACACACAAAGAGAGAGATAAACATGTATAAATGTATAAGAATTTGTGGATAAAATTATTATGAGATTATTTATAATCAAACGACTACACTACACAACCACTTCTTCCTTTTATTTACATATTATACAGATATTTACAGATATTTACATTTTATTTACCCGCGTGCGTCTCTCTTCTCCAAGGTAGCGGAGAGATATGAAAGGATAAAAGGGGAAAAGAATAAAATGCACGTCGGTTTTAAATTCGCAGGCTACCTGCGCTGAAGGCGTGGAAAACGAGCACGTGACGGAAAGGCTTCCGTACCCGATGGGTCCAAATCACATGCCCAGCAAAGTAGCCTTAAACCTGCACACACAATGGAGACCATTTGACCCTTTAAAATCATACTACAACCAGACTTCCAGGCCCAAGAGGTCACACAGTCATGCCCAGCAAAGTAGCTCTGGGCCTGGGCACACTTCTCGCAGTTTGACCCTTTAAATAATACTACAACCAGACTTCCAGGCACAAGAGGTCACACAATCATGCACAGCAAAGTAGCTCTGGGCCTGGGCACACTTCATTCACTTTGTACCTTTAAATCATACTACTACTACTACCAGACTTCCAGGCCCAAGAGGTCACACAGTCATGCACAGCAAAGTAGCTCTGGGCCTGGGCACACTTCATTCACTTTTTACCTTTAAATCATACTACTACTACTACCAGACTTCCAGGCCCAAGAGGTCAAACACAGTCATGCACAGCAAAGTAGCTCTGGGCCTGGGCACACTTCAATCACTTTGTGCCTTTAAATCATACTACTACTACCAGACTTCCAGGGCCAAGAGGTCACACAGTCATGCACAGCAAAGTAGCTCTGGGCCTGGGCCACTTCACGCAGTTTGACCATTTAAATAAAACTAGAAACAGACTTCCTGGCCCAAGAGGTCACACAGTCATGCCCATCAAAGTAGCTCTGGGCCTGGGCACACTTCACGCAGTTTGACCCTTTAAATAATACTACAACCAGACACATACAGGTGCGCACATATACACAGATACACATTCTGTTTAAATTTCTTCACATCTGCAGACTAGAGTAAGCTGAGGTTATAGTGTTAAACCAGGTACTACATAAACAGTATATAGTATATATACAGAGGATATAGTGTTAAACCAGGTACTACATACAGAGTATATAGTATACATACAGAGTATATAGTTTGACCAAAAGATCGTGCTGATCTTTGATCTCCTGGTTCTTCATCTCCAGCGCCACTTTCAGACTCATAATGTCCTCCTCTATGGGCTGGTATAACCCACACACACGAATCATCACTACAGCCAGTACAATGGAAAGGTGGGAATGTGTACTGAATGTGTACTGACGTTATAAGTGAAAGGTGGAGGTACTGGTGGATGTGTACTGACACTATAAGGGATCTCTACCTGCAGTGACAGTCTGAGCTTCTCAAGTTCTTCCTCCAGAGATTTCTTCTCCTGTTCACAGGCCATTTTCATATCTGCCAGAGCAAGTATCATTACTGCTGGATATAACACAGATTGTATATACTACATAATTACTACTGAATATATAAAATATAATATATATAGTACTATACATATATTAGTATCAATTTTATTGGAGCCTAAAGGCTAACATTCATTATTAGTTATTAGTTATGTTAGCTCTGTCTCCTCCTGCTGCTTGTGTTTCAGCATCTACTGAAGAACCTGCAGCTCCTTCTGCTTCTGCAACCTCAACTCCTTCAGCTGCTCCAACAAACTGTTCTCCAACTCCTCCTTCTCACACCGCAAACACTCCAATTGGGCCACAGGCCCCACTATTGACAGAACCACACACACACACACAGACACACACACAGACACACACACAAAGAGAGAGATAAACATGTATAAATGTATAAGAATTTGTGGATAAAATTATTATGAGATTATTCATAATCAAACGACTACACTACACAACCACTTCTTCCTTTTATTTACATGTTATACAGATATTTACAGATATTTACATTTTATTTACCCGCGTGCGTCTCTCTTCTCCAAGGTAGCGGAGAGATATGAAAGGATAAAAGGGGAAAAGAATAAAATGCACGTCGGTTTTAATTTCGCAGGCTACCTGCGCTGAAGGCGTGGAAAACGAGCACGTGACGGAAAGGCTTCCGTACCCGAAGGGTCCAAATCACATGCCCAGCAAAGTAGCCTTAAACCTGGACACACAATGGAGACCATTTGACCCTTTAAAATCATACTACAACCAGACTTCCAGGCCCAAGAGGTCACACAGTCATGCCCAGCAAAGTAGCTCTGGGCCTGGGCACACTTCACGCAGTTTGACCGTTTAAATAAAACTAGAAACAGACTTCCTGGCCCAAGAGGTCACACAGTCATGCCCAGCAAGGTTGCTTTAAACGTGGGCACACTTCAGACCGTTTCACTCTTTAAATCATTCAAAGCACCACATTTCAAGGTCCAAGAGGTCACAGAATCATGCCCATCAAAGGAGCTCTGGGCCTGGGCACACTTTACGGAGTTTGACCCTTTAAATAATACTACAACCAGACACATACAGGTGCGCACATATACACAGATACACATTCTGTTTAATTTCTTCACATCTGCAGATTAGAGTAAGCTGAGGGTATAGTGTTAAACCAGGAGCTACATAAACAGTATATAGTATATATAAAGAGGATATAGTGTTAAACCAGGTACTACATACAGAGTATATAGTATACATACAGAGTATATAGTTTGACCAAAAGATCGTGCTGATCTTTGATCTCCTGGTTCTTCATCTCCAGCGCCACTTTCAGACTCATAAAGTCCTCCTCTATGGGCTGGTATAACACACACACGAATCATCACTACAGCCAGTACAATGGAAAGGTGGGAATGTGTACTGAATGTGTACTGACGTTATAAGTGAAAGGTGGAGGTACTGGTGGATGTGTACTGACACTATAAGGGATCTCTACCTGCAGTGACAGTCTGAGCTTCTCAAGTTCTTCCTCCAGAGATTTCTTCTCCTGTTCACAGGCCATTTTCATATCTGCCAGAGCAAGTATCATTACTGCTGGATATAACACAGATTGTATATACTACATAATTACTACTGAATATATAAAATATAATATATATAGTACTATACATATATTAGTATCACTTTTATTGGAGCCTAAAGGCTAACATTCATTATTAGTTATGTTAGTATTATTGCATTTCCATAGTACTTACTCTTGATGGACCTGTTATGCTCCTCCTCCTCCTGCTGTTTCTGCAGGAGCTCTGTCTCCTCCTGCTGCTTGTGTTTCAGCATCTCCTGAAGAACCTGCAGCTCCTTCTGCTTCTGCAACCTCAACTCCTTCAGCTGCTCCAACAAACTGTTCTCCAACTCCTCCTTCTCACACCGCAAACACTCCAATCGGGCCACAGGCCCCACGAGTGACACAGAACCACACACACACACACACACACACACACACACACAGACAAAGAGAGAGATAAACATGTATAAATGTATAAGAATTTGTGGATAAAATTATTATGAGATTATTTATAATCAAACGACTACACTACACAACCACACCTTCCTTTTATTTACATATTATACAGATATTTAGAGATATTTACATTTTATTTACCCGCGTGCGTCTCTCTTCTCCAAGGTAGCGGAGAGATATGAAAGGATAAAAAGGGAAAAGAATAAAATGCGCGTCGGTTTTAAATTCGCAGGCTACCTGCGCTGAAGGCGTGGAAAACGAGCACGTGACGGAAAAGCTTCCGTACCCGATGGGTCCAAATCACATGCCCAGCAAAGTAGCCTTAAACCTTGACACACAATGGAGACCATTTGACCCTTTAAAATCATACTACAACCAGACTTCCAGGCCCAAGAGGTCACACAGTCATGCCCAGCAAAGTAGCTCTGGGCCTGGGCACACTTCACGCAGTTTGACCGTTTAAATAAAACTAGAAACAGACTTCCTGGCCCAAGAGGTCACACAGTCATGCCCAGCAAGGTTGCTTTAAACGTGGGCACACTTCAGACCGTTTCACTCTTCAAATCGTTCAAAGCACCACATTTCAAGGCCCAAGAGGTCACAGAATCATGCCCATCAAAGTAGCTCTGCGCCTGGGCACACTTCACGCAGTTTGACCCTTTAAATAATACTACAACCAGACACATACAGGTGCGCACATATACACAGATACACATTCTGTTTAATTTCTTTACATCTGCAGACTAGAGTAAGCTGAGGGTATAGTGTTAAACCAGGTACTACATAAACAGTATATAGTATATATACAGAGGATATAATGTTAAACCAGGTACTACATACAGAGTATATAATTTGACCAAAAGATCGTGCTGATCTTTGATCTCCTGGTTCTTCATCTCCAGCGCCACTTTCAGACTCATAAAGTCCTCCTCTATGGGCTGGTATAACACACACACGAATCATATCTGCAGCCAGTACAATGGAAAGGTGGGAATGTGTACTGAATGTGTACTGACGTTATAAGTGAAAGGTGGAGGTACTGGTGGATGTGTACTGACACTATAAGGCATCTCTACCTGCAGTGACAGTCTGAGCTTCTCAAGTTCTTCCTCCAGAGATTTCTTCTCCTGTTCACAGGCCATTTTCATATCTGCCAGAGCAAGTATCATTACTGCTGGATATAACACAGATTGTATATACTACATAATTACTACTGAATATATAAAATATAATATATATAGTACTATACATATATTAGTATCACTTTTATTGGAGCCTAAAGGCTAACATTCATTATTAGTTATGTTAGTATTATTGCATTTCCATAGTACTTACTCTTGATGGACCTGTTATGCTCCTCCTCCTCCTGCTGTTTCTGCAGGAGCTCTGTCTCCTCCTGCTGCTTGTGTTTCAGCATCTCCTGAAGAACCTGCAGCTCCTTCTGCTTCTGCAACCTCAACTCCTTCAGCTGCTCCAAGAAACTGTTATCCAACTCCTCCTTCTCACACCGCAAACACTCCAATCGGGCCACAGGCCCCACTAGTCACACAGAACCACACACACACACACACAGAGAGAGATAAACATGTATAAATGTATAAGAATTTGTGGATAAAATTATTATGAGATTTATAATCAAACGACTACACTACACAACCACATCTTCCTTTTATTTACATATTATACAGATATTTAGAGATATTTACATTTTATTTACCTGCGTGCGTCTCTCTTCTCCAAGGTAGCGGAGAGATATGAAAGGATAAAAGGGGAAAAGAATAAAATGCACGTCGGTTTTAAATTCGCAGGCTACCTGCGCTGAAGGCGTGGAAAACGAGCACGTGACGGAAAGGCTTCCGTACCCGATGGGTCCAAATCACATGCCCAGCAAAGTAGCCTTAAACCTGGACACACAATGGAGACCATTTGACCCTTTAAAATCATACTACAACCAGACTTCCAGGCCCAAGAGGTCACACAGTCATGCCCAGCAAAGTAGCTCTGGGCCTGGGCACACTTCACGCAGTTTGACCGTTTAAATAAAACTAGAAACAGACTTCCTGGCCCAAGAGGTCACACAGTCATGCCTGGGTCTGGGCACACTTCACGCAGTTTGACCCTTTAAATAATACTACAACCAGACACATACAGGTGCGCACATATACACAGATACACATTCTGTTTAATTTCTTCACATCTGCAGACTAGAGAAAGCTGAGGGTATAGTGTTAAACCAGGTACTACATAAACAGTATATAGTATATATACAGAGGATATAGTGTTAAACCAGGTACTACATACAGAGTATATAGTATACATACAGAGTATATAGTTTGACCAAAAGATCGTGCTGATCTTTGATCTCCTGGTTCTTCATCTCCAGCGCCACTTTCAGACTCATAATGTCCTCCTCTATGGGCTGGTATAACCCACACACACGAATCATCACTAAAGCCAGTACAATGGAAAGGTGGGAATGTGTACTGAATGTGTATTGACGTTATAAGTGAAAGGTGGAGGTACTGGTGGATGTGTACTGACACTATAAGGGATCTCTACCTGCAGTGACAGTCTGAGCTTCTCAAGTTCTTCCTCCAGAGATTTCTTCTCCTGTTCACAGGCCATTTTCATATCTGCCAGAGCAAGTATCATTACTGCTGGATATAACACAGATTGTATATACTACATAATTACTACTGAATATATAAAATATAATATATATAGTACTATACATATATTAGTATCACTTTTATTGGAGCCTAAAGGCTAACATTCATTATTAGTTATGTTAGTATTATTGCATTTCCATAGTACTTACTCTTGATGGACCTGTTATGCTCCTACTCCTCCTGCTGTTTCTGCAAGAGCTCTGTCTCCTCCTGCTGCTTGTGTTTCAGCATCTCCTGAAGAACCTGCAGCTCCTTCTGCTTCTGCAACCTCAACTCCTTCAGCTGCTCCAACAAACTGTTCTCAAACTCCTTCTCACACCGCAAACACTCCAATCGGGCCACAGGCCCCACTAGTGACACAGAACCACACACACACACACACAGACACACACACAGACACACACACACACACACACACAAAGAGAGAGATAAACATGTATAAATGTATAAGAATTTGTGGATAAAATTATTATGAGATTATTCATAATCAAACGACTACACTACACAACCACTTCTTCCTTTTATTTACATATTATACAGATATTTACATTTTATTTACCCGCGTGCGTCTCTCTTCTCCAAGGTAGCGGAGAGATATGAAAGGATAAAAGGGGAAAAGAATAAAATGCACGTCGGTTTTAATTTCGCAGGCTACCTGCGCTGAAGGCATGGAAAACGAGCACGTGACGGAAAGGCTTCCGTACCCGATGGGTCCAAATCACATGCCCAGCAAAGTAGCCTTAAACCTGGACACACAATGGAGACCATTTGACCCTTTAAAATCATATTACAACCAGACTTCCAGGCCCACGAGGTCACACAGTCATGCACAGCAAAGTAGCTCTGGGCCTGGGCACACTTCACGCAGTTTGACCGTTTAAATAAAAGTAGAAACAGACTTCCTGGCCCAAGAGGTCACACAGTCATGCCCAGCAAGGATGCTTTAAACGTGGGCACACTTCAGACCGTTTCACTCTTTAAATCATTCAAAGCACCACATTTCAAGGCCCAAGAGGTCACAGAATCATGCCCATCAAAGTAGCTCTGCGCCTGGGCACACTTCACGCAGTTTGACCCTTTAAATAATACTACAACCAGACACATACAGGTGCGCACATATACACAGATACACATTCTGTTTAATTTCTTCACATCTGCAGACTAGAGTAAGCTGAGTGTATAGTGTTAAACCAGGTACTACATAAACAGTATATAGTATTTATACAGAGGATATAGTGTTAAACCAGGTACTATATAGAGAGTATATAGTTTGACCAAAAGATCGTGCTGATATTTGATCTCCTGGTTCTTCATCTCCAGTGCCACTTTCAGACTCATAATGTCCTCCTCTATGGGCTGGTATAACACACACACGAATCATCACTACAGCCAGTACAATGGAAAGGTGGGAATGTGTACTGAATGTGTACTGACGTTATAAGTGAAAGGTGGAGCTACTGGTGGATGTGTACTGACACTATAAGGGATCTCTACCTGCAGTGACAGTCTGAGCTTCTCAAGTTCTTCCTCCAGAGATTTCTTCTCCTGTTCACAGGCCATTTTCATATCTGCCAGAGCAAGTATCATTACTGCTGGATATAACACAGATTGTATATACTACATAATTACTACTGAATATATAAAATATAATATATATAGTACTATACATATATTAGTATCACTTTTATTGGAGCCTAAAGGCTAACATTCATTATTAGTTATGTTAGTATTATTGCATTTCCATAGTACTTACTCTTGATGGACCTGTTATGCTCTTCCTCCTCCTGCTGTTTCTGCAGGAGCTCTGTCTCCTCCTGCTGCTTGTGTTTCAGCATCTCCTGAAGAACCTGCAGCTCCTTCTGCTTCTGCAACCTCAACTCCTTCAGCTGCTCCAACAAACTGTTCTCCAACTCCTCCTTCTCACACCGCAAACACTCCAATCGGACCACAGGCCCCACTAGTGACACAGAACCACACACACACACACACACACGCACACACAGAGAGAGATAAACATGTATAAATGTATAAGAATTTGTGGATAAAATTATTATAAGATTATTTATAATCAAACGACTACACTACACAACCACTTCTTCCTTTTATATACATATTATACAGATATTTACATTTTATTTACCCGCGTGCGTCTCTCTTCTCCAAGGTAGCGGAGAGATATGAAAGGATAAAAGGGGAAAAGAATAAAATGCACGTCGGTTTTAAATTCGCAGGCTACCTGCGCTGAAGGCGTGGAAAACGAGCACGTGACGGAAAGGCTTCCGTACCCGATGGGTCCAAATCACATGCCCAGCAAAGTAGCCTTAAACCTGGACACACAATGGAGACCATTTGACCCTTTAAAATCATACTACAACCAGACTTCCAGGCCCAAGAGGTCACACAGTCATGCCCAGCAAAGTAGCTCTGGGCCTGGGCACACTTCACGCAGTTTGACCGTTTAAATAATACTACAACCAGACTTCCAGGCACAAGAGGTCACACAGTCATGCCCAGCAAGGTTACTTTAAACGTGGGCACACTTCAGACCGTTTCACTCTTTAAATCATTCAAAGCACCACATTTCAAGGCCCAAGAGGTCACACAGTCATGCACAGCAAAGTAGCTCTGGGCCTGGGCACACTTCACGCAGTTTGACCGTTTAAATAAAACTAGAAACAGACTTCCTGGCCCAAGAGGTCACAGTCATACCCAGCAAAGTACGTTTAAACCTGGAAACAAATCAGATCCTTTCTGTCATTCAAAGGAATGGGCCTGCAACTCACAACCACATCCCCAGTGAAGCGCACCGTCACCCAGCCACACTACGCCACCTTGCCCGTCCTGGAACAACCACACCTCCAGGGCACCACATGCCAATCTCTCATGCCCAGCAAACTGCAACCTCACGCAGCCAGGCCACACACTGTCTCCCCTTGTACCGTCCAGGGACGAACTCCTCCACAAACCTAGTGTTCACGCACACACACGCAATTACAACGAATTGGTGGAGAACTTTGAAACAAACGTGCTGACTTTGAATACTCACATCTAGGCTGGGCCAGGTCCAAACGGCCTGCAGCTCGGTGCGCATCACCTCCATGACTGTCCCTAACGAACGCCACCTGCCACGCTTTCGGCCCGTCCCTGGCGGCATTAAAAAATCGTAGCGTGATAACGATGGTTCCGATCCGCGTGCCGCTCGAAGGCGATTACAGGGGAGATGCAGCCCTTTCCAAAGAGCCATGAACAGACTTTCTACTCCCAAGGAGCCCAAAGATATTAAGCCGGAAATATGTCCTACTCGCGTCTTTTCTACGCCGCGCACCACATTTAAAAAATCGTATCGTAAGAACGGTGGGTCCGATCCGCGTGCCGCTTAAAGGCGATTACAGGGGAGATGCAACCCTCTCCAAAGAGCCATGAACAGACTTTCTACTCCCAAGGACACAAGAGATATTAAGCCGCAATGACGTCCGACGCGCGCATTTTCTCCGCCGCGCACCACATATAAAAAATCGTAGCGTGAAAACAGTGGGTTCGATCCGCGTGCCGCTCGAAGGCGATTACAGGGGAGATGCATCCCTTTCCAAAGAGCCATGAACAGACTTCCTACTCCCAAGGAGACAAGAGATATTAAGCCGCAATGACGTCCGACGCGCGTCTTTTCTCCGCAGCTCACCACATTTAAAAAAATCGAAGCGTGAAAACCGTGGGTTCGATATAGTATACATACAGAGTATATAGTTTGACCAAAAGATCGTGCTGATCTTTGATCTCCTGGTTCTTCATCTCCAGCGCCACTTTCAGACTCAATGTCCTCCTCTATGGGCTGGTATAACACAGACACGAATCATCACTACAGCCAGTACAATGGAAAGGTGGGAATGTGTACTGAATGTGTACTGACGTTATAAGTGAGAGGTGGTGGTACTGGTGGATGTGTACTGACACTATAAGGGATCTCTACCTGCAGTGACAGTTTGAGCTTCTCAAGTTCTTCCTCCAGAGATTTCTTCTCCTGTTCACAGGCCATTTTCATATCTGCCAGAACAAGTATCATTACTGCTGGATATAACACAGATTGTATATACTACATAATTACTACTGAATATATAAAATATAATATATATAGTACTATACATATATTAGTGTCACTTTTATTGGAGCCTAAAGGCTAACATTCATTATTAGTTATGTTAGTATTATTGCATTTCCATAGTACTTACTCTTGATGGACCTGTTATGCTCCTCCTCCTCCTGCTGTTTCTGCAGGAGCTCTGTCTCCTCCTGCTGCTTGTGTTTCAGCATCTCCTGAAGAACCTGCAGCTCCTTCTGCTTCTGCAACCTCAACTCCTTCAGCTGCTCCAACAAACTGTTCTCCAACTCCTCCTTCTCACACCGCAAACACTCCAATCGGGCCACAGGCCCCACTAGTGACACAGAACCACACACACACACACACACACACACACACACACACAAAGAGAGAGATAAACATGTATAAATGTATAAGAATTTGTGGATAAAATTATTATGAGATTATTTATAATCAAACGACTACACTACACAACCACATCTTCCTTTTATTTACATATTATACAGATATTTAGAGATATTTACATTTTATTTACCCGCGTGCGTCTCTCTTCTCCAAGGTAGCGGAGAGATATGAAAGGATAAAAGGGGAAAAGAATAAAATGCACGTCGGTTTTAAATTCGCAGGCTACCTGCGCTGAAGGCGTGGAAAACGAGCACGTGACGGAAAGGCTTCCGTACCCGATGGGTCCAAATCACATGCCCAGCAAAGTAGCCTTAAACCTGGACACACAATGGAGACCATTTGACCCTTTAAATAATACTACAACCAGACACATACAGGTGCGCACATATACACAGATACACATTCTGTTTAAATTTCTTCACATCTGCAGACTAGAGTAAGCTGAGGGTATAGTGTTAAACCAGGAACTACATAAACAGTATATAGTATATATACAGAGGATATAGTGTTAAACCAGGTACTACATACAGAGTATATAGTGTACATACAGAGTATATAGTTTGACCAAAAGATCGTGCTGATCTTTGATCTCCTGGTTCTTCATCTCCAGCGCCACTTTCAGACTCATAATGTCCTCCTCTATGGGCTGGTATAACACACACACGAATCATCACTACAGCCAGTACAATGGAAAGGTGGGAATGTGTACTGAATGTGTACTGACGTTATAAGTGAAAGGTGGAGCTACTGGTGGATGTGTACTGACACTATAAGGGATCTCTACCTGCAGTGACAGTCTGAGCTTCTCAAGTTCTTCCTCCAGAGATTTCTTCTCCTGTTCACAGGCCATTTTCATATCTGCCAGAGCAAGTATCATTACTGCTGGATATAACACAGATTGTATATACTACATAATTACTACTGAATATATAAAATATAATATATATAGTACTATACATATATTAGTATCACTTTTATTGGAGCCTAAAGGCTAACATTCATTATTAGTTATGTTAGTATTATTGCATTTCCATAGTACTTACCCTTGAGGGACCTGTTATGCTCCTCCTCCTCCTGCTGTTTCTGCAGGAGCTCTGTATCCTCCTGCTGCTTGTGTTTCAGCATCTCCTGAAGAACCTGCAGCTCCTTCTGCTTCTGCAACCTCAACTCCTTCAGCTGCTCCAACAAACTGTTCTCCAACTCCTCCTTCTCACACCGCAAACACTCCAATCGGGCCACAGGCCCCACTAGTGACACAGAACCACACACACACACACACACACACACACACACACACACACACACACACACACACACACACAAAGAGAGAGATAAACATGTATAAATGTATAAGAATTTGTGGATAAAATTATTATGAGATTATTTATAATGAAACGACTACACTACACAGCCACTTCTTCCTTTTATTTACATATTATACAGATATTTACAGATATTTACATTTTATTTACCCGCGTGCGTCTCTCTTCTCCAAGGTAGCGGAGAGATATGAAAGGATAAAAGGGGAAAAGAATAAAATGCACGTCGGTTTTAAATTCGCAGGCTACCTGCGCTGAAGGCGTGGAAAACGAGCACGTGACGGAAAGGCTTCCGTACCCGATGGGTCCAAATCACATGCCCAGCAAAGTAGCCTTAAACCTGGACACACAATGGAGACCATTTGACCCTTTAAATAATACTACAACCAGACACATACAGGTGCGCACATATACACAGATACACATTCTGTTTAAATTTCTTCACATCTGCAGTCTAGAGTAAGCTGAGGGTATAGTGTTAAACCAGGAACTACATAAACAGTATATAGTATATATACAGAGGATATAGTGTTAAACCAGGTACTACATACAGAGTATATAGTATACATACAGAGTATATAGTTTGACCAAAAGATCGTGCTGATCTTTGATCTCCTGGTTCTTCATCTCCAGCGCCACTTTCAGACTCATAATGTCCACCTCTATGGGCTGGTATAACACACACACGAATCATCACTACAGCCAGTACAATGGAAAGGTGGGAATGTGTACTGAATGTGTACTGACGTTATAAGTGAAAGGTGGAGGTACTGGTGGATGTGTACTGACACTATAAGGGATCTCTACCTGCAGTGACAGTCTGAGCTTCTCAAGTTCTTCCTCCAGAGATTTCTTCTCCTGTTCACAGGCCATTTTCATATCTGCCAGAGCAAGTATCATTACTGCTGGAAATAACACAGATTGTATATACTACATAATTACTACTGAATATATAAAATATAATATATATAGTACTATACATATATTAGTATCACTTTTATTGGAGCCTAAAGGCTAACATTCATTATTAGTTATTAGTTATGTTAGCTCTGTCTCCTCCTGCTGCTTGTGTTTCAGCATCTACTGAAGAACCTGCAGCTCCTTCTGCATCTGCAACCTCAACTCCTTCAGCTGCTCCAACAAACTGTTCTCCAACTCCTCCTTCTCACACCGCAAACACTCCAATTGGGCCACAGGCCCCACTAGTGACACAGAACCACACACACACACACACAGACACACACACACACACACACACAAATTAGCAAGTCATATAGTGTAGAAATAGATAGATGTTATTCAGGGACCTCATTTATAAAACTTTGTGGATTCCAAAGTGAAAGTGTGTGTATTCTGCACAAATAACAGGAAATGGCATATACCCCCCAAAAACTTAGATTTCTAAAGCCTCGAGTATGAATTATTGGGAGATAGAGGCGACAATGCAGCGCTAAAGACAAAAAAGGAATTTTAACCACAGGTATGAGTGCCAGCACCAGCAACCGCAGGTGTGAGTGGCATTATATTTACATTTACCCTCCACATCCTTTGTGTCTGTGTATTCGTCCTCGATGCGTCCAGCACACCAGCTCCAGAAACGCCTCATTTTTCCTCTGTCCTCTTCAGTGTCTTTCCACAGACTGATCTGTAAAGGTGTTCATGGGATTCCCCTCACGTGTGACATCGGGCCACAGGACATATGGGGTTCTAAAGTTCCAAGAGCGTAGATGAGTTGTTTTTCTTTGAATTTCCTAATTTCATTGCTGCCATAGCAGCAACTGGCAATGCAAACAGACGTGTCATTAATGCAGTGACTCTACCTCAACCTGGATTGATCAACCATGTACGGCTCACCGGAGACTGTGATACGTATAACATCCCAAAGTGTACTTAATTCTGAGCAAAATCTAACTAGCCTCATTACTGCTGAACTATGAGGGGCCATTTAGGGAGAAATCAGGGAAACACTACTTGTACATACATATGAAACATTTTCACATAAATAGCCTACTACTTACATTTGTGTATAATAATTTAAACTCGCATATACACGCACTTGCCCACTCAATCTCTGGTGCGTAAACAAAGAGTTGCACTATGCTTATGTTGGTATGGGGGTGTCTGTGTGTATATAACAATTTTCAGTGCGCCCGGAAGTCATTTCATTGTCATTTCAAGGCAGATATTTAACATGTGTACAGTGCGTATAATAGACAGAGGAAGACTGTTGAACTATTAATATTAGGACGGTTATTGACATCTGTGTAATGAGTAGTGCTTCTCTTAATGACAACTGTAACTGTTTTCCCATATAGAATTGTGTGCCTTATATTGTTTGGAGGAACTTTTTCTTCTCATTTAGAAATATGTGGACTAAGTGCTCAGATTGTCTTATTACTTATTATGCTCAGTCTCACCATTTTTGGCAGATTTCACCACGTTATTACGAACGTGGATACGTTATCTTATAATTATAAGCAGTGTGAGATGTGAAGCTAAGCGAAGCACATGTGCAGAATTTCTAACAATAGCCTGTTTTGTATAGCCTGGCTAACTGACCAATCAGTGAAATTAAATGTGGTTGCTGAGCCTGTTGCAGCTGGGTCAATTTAATTTGATTTCATTGTGTTTAATTTTAAACTCAGCTGCGTGCCATGAGACACAAGTTAATCTGAGCATTTTTTGTTCTAACGCCGACTTAACCTAGCCATGTTTTACAGATATCTTGAAATAATTGAGGTTCATCGCTAGAGGGTGCTGTTCATCTTTTTTTTTCTTTTCTTCTATTATTGATCAGGAAAAAACGATAAAATAGAGAATTTGTGGATAAAATTATTATGAGATTATTTATAATCAAACGACTACACTACACAACCACTTCTTCCTTTTATTTACATATTATACAGATATTTAGAGATATTTACATTTTATTTACCCGCGTGCGTCTCTCTTCTCCAAGGTAGCGGAGAGATATGAAATGATAAAAGGGGAAAAGAATAAAATGCACGTCGGTTTTAAATTCGCAGGCTACCTGCGCTGAAGGCGTGGAAAACGAGCACGTGACGGAAAGGCTTCCGTACCCGATGGGTCCAAATCACATGCCCATCAAAGTAGCCTTAAACCTGGACACACAATGGAGACCATTTGACCCTTTAAAATCATACTACAACCAGACTTCCAGGCCCAAGAGGTCACACAGTCATGCCCAGCAAAGTAGCTCTGGGCCTGGGCACACTTCACGCAGTTTGACCCTTTAAATAATACTACAACCAGACTTCCAGGCACAAGAGGTCACACAGTCATGCACAGCAAAGTAGCTCTGGGCCTGGGCACACTTCATTCACTTTGTACCTTTAAATCATACTACTACTACTACCAGACTTCCAGGCCCAAGAGGTCACACAGTCATGCACAGCAAAGTAGCTCTGGGCCTGGGCACACTTCATTCACTTTGTACCTTTAAATCATACTACTACTACTACCAGACTTCCAGGCCCAAGAGGTCAAACACAGTCATGCACAGCAAAGTAGCTCTGGGCCTGGGCACACTTCAATCAATTTGTGCCTTTAAATCATACTACTACTACCAGACTTCCAGGGCCAAGAGGTCACACAGTCATGCACAGCAAAGTAGCTCCGGGCCTGGGTACACTTCACGCAGTTTGACCATTTAAATAAAACTAGAAACAGACTTCCTGGCCCAAGAGGTCACACAGTCATGCCCATCAAAGTAGCTCTGGGCCTGGGCACACTTCACGCAGTTTGACCCTTTAAATAATATTACAACCAGACACAAACAGGTGCGCACATATACACATTCTTTTTAATTTCTTCACATCTGCAGACTAGAGTAAGCTGAGGGTATAGTGTTAAACCATGTACTACATAAACAGTATATAGTATATATACAGAGGATATAATGTTAAACCAGGTACTACATACAGAGTATATAGTTTGACCAAAAGTTCGTGCTGATCTTTGATCTCCTGGTTCTTCATCTCCAGCGCCACTTTCAGACTCAATGTCCTCCTCTATGGGCTGGTATAACACACACACGAATCATCACTACAGCCAGTACAATGGAAAGGTGGGAATGTGTACCGAATGTGTACTGACGTTATAAGTGAAAGGTGGAGGTACTGGTGGATGTGTACTGACACTATAAGGGATCTCTACCTGCAGTGACAGTCTGAGCTTCTCAAGTTCTTCCTCCAGAGATTTCTTCTCCTGTTCACAGGCCATTTTCATATCTGCCAGAGCAAGTATCATTACTGCTGGACATAACACAGATTGTATATACTACATAATTACTACTGAATATATAAAATATAATATATATAGTACTATACATATATTAGTATCACTTTTATTGGAGCCTAAAGGCTAACATTCATTATTAGTTATGTTAGTATTATTGCATTTCCATAGTACTTACTCTTGATGGACCTGTTATGCTCCTCCTCCTCCTGCTGTTTCTGCAGGAGCTCTGTCTCCTCTTGCTGCTTGTGTTTCAGCATCTCCTGAAGAACCTGCAGCTCCTTCTGCTTCTGCAACCTCAACTCCTTCGGCTGCTCCAACATATTGTTCTCCAACTCCTCCTTCTCACACCGCAAACACTCCAATCGGGCCACATGCCCCACTAGTGACACAGAACCACACACACACACACACACACAGACACACAGACACACACACACACACAGAGAGAGAGATAAACATGCATAAATGTATAAGAATTTGTGGATAAAATTATTATGAGATTATTTATAATCAAACGACTACACTACACAACCACATCTTCCTTTTATTTACATATTATACAGATATTTAGAGATATTTACAATTTATTTACCTGCGTCCGTCTCTCTTCTCCAAGGTAGCGGAGAGATATGAAAGGATAAAAGGGGAAAAGAATAAAATGCACGTCGGTTTTAAATTCGCAGGCTACCTGCGCTGAAGGCGTGGAAAACGAGCACGTGACGGAAAGGCTTCCGTACCCGATGGGTCCAAATCACATGCCAAGCAAAGTAGCCTTAAACGTGGACACACAATGGAGACCATTTGACCCTTTAAAATCATACTACAACCAGACTTCCAGGCCCAAGAGGTCACACAGTCATGCCCAGCAAAGTAGCTCTGGGCATGGGCACACTTCACGCAGTTTGACCGTTTAAATAAAAGTAGAAACAGACTTCCTGGCCCAAGAGGTCACACAGTCATGCCCAGCAAGGATGCTTTAAACGTGGGCACACTTCAGACCGTTTCACTCTTTAAATCATTCAAAGCACCACATTTCAAGGCCCAAGAGGTCACAGAATCATGCCCATCAAAGTAGCTCTGGGCCTGGGCACACTTCATGCAGTTTGACCCTTTAAATAATACTACAACCAGACACATACAGGTGCGCACATATACACAGATACACATTCTGTTTAATTTATTCACATCTGCAGACTAGAGTAAGCTGAGGGTATAGTGTTAAACCAGGTACTACATAAACAGTATATAGTATATATACAGAGGATATAACGTTAAACCAGGTACTACATACAGAGTATATAGTTTGACCAAAAGATCGTGCTGATCTTTGATCTCCTGGTTCTTCATCTCCAGCGCCACTTTCAGACTCATAATGTCCTCCTCTATGGGCTGGTATAACACACACACGAATCATCACTACAGCCAGTACAATGGAAAGGTGGGAATGTGTACTGAATGTGTACTGACGTTATAAGTGAAAGGTGGAGGTACTGGTGGATGTGTACTGACACTATAAGGGATCTCTACCTGCAGTGACAGTCTGAGCTTCTCAAGTTCTTCCTCCAGAGATTTCTTCTCCTGTTCACAGGCCATTTTCATATCTGCCAGAGCAAGTATCATTACTGCTGGATATAACACAGATTGTATATACTACATAATTACTACTGAATATATAAAATATAATATATATAGTACTATACATATATTAGTATCACTTTTATTGGAGCCTAAAGGCTAACATTCATTATTAGTTATGTTAGTATTATTGCATTTCCATAGTACTTACTCTTGATGGACCTGTTATGCTCCTCCTCCTCCTGCTGTTTCTGCAGGAGCTCTGTCTCCTCTTGCTGCTTGTGTTTCAGCATCTCCTGAAGAACCTGCAGCTCCTTCTGCTTCTGCAACCTCAACTCCTTCGGCTGCTCCAACATATTGTTCTCCAACTCCTCCTTCTCACACCGCAAACACTCCAATCGGGCCACATGCCCCACTAGTGACACAGAACCACACACACACACACACACACAGACACACAGACACACACACACACACACAGAGAGAGAGATAAACATGTATAAATGTATAAGAATTTGTGGATAAAATTACTATGAGATTATTTATAATCAAACGACTACACTACACAACCACATCTTCCTTTTATTTACATATTATACAGATATTTAGAGATATTTACATTTTATTTACAAGCGTGCGTCTCTCTTCTCCAAGGTAGCGGAGAGATATGAAAGGATAAAAGGGGAAAAGAATAAAATGCACGTCGGTTTTAAATTCGCAGGCAACCTGCGCTGAAGGCGTGGAAAACGAGCACGTGACGGAAAGGCTTCCGTACCCGATGGGTCCAAATCACATGCCCAGCAAAGTAGCCTTAAACCTGGACACACAATGGAGACCATTTGACCCTTTAAAATCATACTACAACCAGACTTCCAGGCCCAAGAGGTCACACAGTCATACCCAGCAAAGTAGCTCTGGGCCTGGGCACACTTCACGCAGTTTGACCCTTTAAATAATACTACAACCAGACACATACAGGTGGGCACATATACACAGATACACATTCTGTTTAATTTCTTCACATCTGCAGACTAGAGTAAGCTGAGGGTATAGTGTTAAACCAGGTACTACATAAACAGTATATAGTATATATACAGAGGATATAATGTTAAACCAGGTACTACATACAGAGTATATAGTTTGACCAAAAGATCGTGCTGATCTTTGATCTCCTGGTTCTTCATCTCCAGCGCCACTTTCAGACTCATAATGTCCTCCTCTATGGGCTGGTATAACACACACACGAATCATCACTACAGCCAGTACAATGGAAAGGTGGGAATGTGTACTGAATGTGTACTGACGTTATAAGTGAAAGGTGGAGGTACTGGTGGATGTGTACTGACACTATAAGGGATCTCTACCTGCAGTGACAGTCTGAGCTTCTCAAGTTCTTCCTTCAGAGATTTCTTCTCCTGTTCACAGGCCATTTTCATATCTGCCAGAGCAAGTATCATTACTCCTGGATATAACACAGATTGTATATACTACATAATTACTACTGAATATATAAAATATAATATATATAGTACTATACATATATTAGTATCACTTTTATTGGAGCCTAAAGGCTAACATTCATTATTAGTTATGTTAGTATTATTGCATTTCCATAGTACTTACTCTTGATGGACCTGTTATGCTCCTCCTCCTCCTGCTGTTTCTGCAGGAGCTCTGTCTCCTCCTGCTGCTTGTGTTTCAGCATCTCCTGAAGAACCTGCAGCTCCTTCTGCTTCTGCAACCTCAACTCCTTCGGCTGCTCCAACAAACTGTTCTCCAACTCCTCCTTCTCACACCGCAAACACTCCAATCGGACCACAGGCCCCACTAGTGACACAGAACCACACACACACACACAAACACACACACACACACACAGACAAAGAGAGAGATAAACATTTATAAATGTATAAGAATTTGTGGATAAAATTATTATGAGATTATTTATAATGAAACGACTACACTACACAACCACTTCTTCCTTTTATTTACATATTATACAGATATTTACATTTTATTTACCCGCGTGCGTCTCTCTTCTCCAAGGTAGCGGAAAGATATGAAAGGATAAAAGGGGAAAAGAATAAAATGCACGTCGGTTTTAAATTCGCAGGCTACCTGCGCTGAAGGCGTGGAAAACGAGCACGTGACGGAAAGGCTTCCGTACCCGATGGGTCCAAATCACATGCCCAGCAAAGTAGCCTTAAACCTGGACACACAATGGAGACCATTTGACCCTTTAAATAATACTACAACCAGACACATACAGGTGCGCACATATACACAGATACACATTCTGTTTAAATTTCTTCACATCTGCAGACTAGAGTAAGCTGAGGGTATAGTGTTAAACCAGGAACTACATAAACAGTATATAGTATATATACAGAGGATATAGTGTTAAACCAGGTACTACATAAAGAGTATATAGTATACATACAGAGTATATAGTTTGACCAAAAGATCGTGCTGATCTTTGATCTCCTGGTTCTTCATCTCCAGCGCCACTTTCAGACTCATAAAGTCCTCCTCTATGGGCTGGTATAACACACAGACGAATCATATCTACAGCCAGTACAATGGAAAGGTGGGAATGTGTACTGAATGTGTACTGACGTTATAAGTGAAAGGTGGAGGTACTGGTGGATGTGTACTGACACTATAAGGGATCTCTACCTGCAGTCACAGTCTGAGCTTCTCAAGTTCTTCCTCCAGAGATTTCTTCTCCTGTTCACAGGCCATTTTCATATCTGCCAGAGCAAGTATCATTACTGCTGGATATAACACAGATTGTATATACTACATAATTACTACTGAATATATAAAATATAATATATATAGTACTATACATATATTAGTATCACTTTTATTGGAGCCTAAAGGCTAACATTCATTATTAGTTATGTTAGTATTATTGCATTTCCATAGTACTTACTCTTGATGGACCTGTTATGCTCCTCCTCCTCTTGCTGTTTCTGCAGGAGCTCTGTCTCCTCCTGCTGCTTGTGTTTCAGCATCTCCTGAAGAACCTGCAGCTCCTTCTGCTTCTGCAACCTCAACTCCTTCAGCTGCTCCAACAAATTGTTCTCCAACTCCTCCTTCTCACACCGCAAACACTCCAATCGGGCCACAGGCCCCACTAGTGACACAGAACCACACACACACACACACAGAGAGAGATAAACATGTATAAATGTATAAGAATTTGTGGATAAAATTATTATGAGATTATTTATAATCAAACGACTACACTACACAACCACATCTTCCTTTTATTTACATATTATACAGATATTTAGAGATATTTACATTTTATTTACCTGCGTGCGTCTCTCTTCTCCAAGGTAGCGGAGAGATATGAAAGGATAAAAGGGGAAAAGAATAAAATGCACGTCGGTTTTAAATTCGCAGGCTACCTGCGCTGAAGGCGTGGAAAACGAGCACGTGACGGAAAGGCTTCCGTACCCGATGGGTCCAAATCACATGCCCAGCAAAGTAGCCTTAAACCTGGACACACAATGGAGACCATTTGACCCTTTAAAATCATACTACAACCAGACTTCCAGGCCCAAGAGGTCACACAGTCATGCCCAGCAAAGTAGCTCTGGGCCTGGGCACACTTCACGCAGTTTTACCGTTTAAATAAAACTAGAAACAGACTTCCTGGCCCAAGAGGTCACACAGTCATGCCCAGCAAGGTTGCTTTAAACGTGGGCACACTTCAGACCGTTTCACTGTTTAAATCATTCAAAGCACCACATTTCAAGGCCCAAGAGGTCACAGAATCATGCCCATCAAAGTAGCTCTGGGCCTGGGCACAATTTACGGAGTTTGACCCTTTAAATAATACTACAACCAGACACATACAGGTGCGCACATATACACAGATACACATTCTGTTTAATTTCTTCACATCTGCAGACTAGAGTAAGCTGAGGGTATAGTGTTAAACCAGGTGCTACATAAACAGTATATATTATATATACAGAGGATATAGTGTTAAACCAGGTACTACATACAGAGTATATAGTATACATACAGAGTATATAGTTTGACCAAAAGATCGTGCTGATCTTTGATCTCCTGGTTCTTCATCTCCAGCGCCACTTTCAGACTCATAATGTCCTCCTCTATGGGCTGGTATAACCCACACATACGAATCATCACTACAGCCAGTACAATGGAAAGGTGGGAATGTGTACTGAATGTGTACTGACGTTATAAGTGAAAGGTGGAGGTACTGGTGGATGTGTACTGACACTATAAGGGATCTCTACCTGCAGTGACAGTCTGAGCTTCTCAAGTTCTTCCTCCAGAGATTTCTTCTCCTGTTCACAGGCCATTTTCATATCTGCCAGAGCAAGTATCATTACTGCTGGATATAACATAGATTGTATATACTACATAATTACTACTGAATATATAAAATATAATATATATAGTACTATACATATATTAGTATCACTTTTATTGGAGCCTAAAGGCTAGCATTCATTATTAGTTATGTTAGTATTATTGCATTTCCATAGTACTTACTCTTGATGGACCTGTTATGCTCCTCCTCCTCCTGCTGTTTCTGCAGGAGCTCTGTCTCCTCCTGCTGCTTGTGTTTCAGCATCTCCTGAAGAACCTACAGCTCCTTCTGCTTCTGCAACCTCAACTCCTTCAGCTGCTCCAACAAACTGTTATCCAACTCCTCCTTCTCACACCGCAAACACTCCAATCGGGCCACAGGCCCCACTAGTGACACAGAACCACACACACACACACACACACAGAGAGATAAACATGTATAAATGTGTAAGAATTTGTGGATAAAATTATTATGAGATTATTTATAATCAAACGACTACACTACACAACCACATCTTCCTTTTATTTACATATTATACAGATATTTAGAGATATTTACATTTTATTTACCCGCGTGCGTCTCTCTTCTCCAAGGTAGCGGAGAGATATAAAAGGATAAAAGGGGAAAAGAATAAAATGCACGTCCGTTTTAAATTCGCAGGCTACCTGCGCTGAAGGCGTGGAAAACGAGCACGTGACGGAAAGGCTTCCGTACCCGATGGGTCCAAATCACATGCCCAGCAAAGTAGCCTTAAACCTGGACACACAATGGAGACCATTTGACCCTTTAAAATCATACTACAACCAGACTTCCAGGCCCAAGAGGTCACACAGTCATGCCCAGCAAAGTACCTCTGGGCCTGGGCACACTTCACGCAGTTTGACCGTTTAAATAAAACTAGAAACAGACTTCCTGGCCCAAGAGGTCACACAGTCATGCCCAGCAAGGTTGCTTTAAACGTGGGCACACTTCAGACCGTTTCACTCTTTAAATCATTCAAAGCACCACATTTCAAGGCCCAAGAGGTCACAGAATCATGCCCATCAAAGTAGCTCTGGGCCTGGGCACACTTCACGCAGTTTGACCCTTTAAATAATACTACAACCAGACACATACAGGTGCGCACATATACACAGATACACATTCTGTTTAAATTTCTTCACATCTGAAGACTAGAGTAAGCTGAGGGTATAGTGTTAAACCAGGTACTACATAAACAGTATATAGTATATATACAGAGGATATAGTGTTAAACCAGGTACTACATACAGAGTATATAGTATACATACAGAGTATATAGTTTGACCAAAAGATCGTGCTGATCTTTGATCTCCTGGTTCTTCATCTCCAGCGCCACTTTCAGACTCATAAAGTCCTCCTCTATGGGCTGGTATAACACACACACGAATCATCACTACAGCCAGTACAATGGAAAGGTGGGAATGTGTACTGAATGTGTACTGACGTTATAAGTGAAAGGTGGAGGTACTGGTGGATGTGTACTGACACTATAAGGGATCTCTACCTGCAGTGACAGTCTGAGCTTCTCAAGTTCTTCCTCCAGAGATTTCTTCTCCTGTTCACAGGCCATTTTCATATCTGCCAGAGCAAGTATCATTACTGCTGGACATAACACAGATTGTATATACTACATAATTACTACTGAAT
Organism: Electrophorus electricus; assembly: GCF_041902795.1. Lineage (NCBI taxonomy): Eukaryota > Metazoa > Chordata > Actinopteri > Gymnotiformes > Gymnotidae > Electrophorus > Electrophorus electricus. Next base: position 26,724,085 of record NC_137505.1, on the reverse strand, counting down.
ATATAAAATATAATATATATAGTACTATACATTTATTAGTATCACTTTTATTGGAGCCTAAAGGCTAACATTCATTATTAGTTATGTTAGTATTATTGCATTTCCATAGTACTTACTCTTGTTGGACCTGTTATGCTCCTCCTCCTCCTGCTGTTTCTGCAGGAGCTCTGTCTCCTCCTGCTGCTTGTGTTTCAGCATCTCCTGAAGAACCTGCAGCTCCTTCTGCTTCTGCAACCTCAACTCCTTCAGCTGCTCCAACAAACTGTTCTCCAACTCCTCCTTCTCACACCGCAAACACTCCAATCGGGCCACAGGCCCCACTAGTGACACAGAACCACACACACACACACACACACACAGACACATACACACACACACACACACACACACACACACACACACACACACACACACACACACACACACACACACACAGAGAGAGATAAACATGTATAAATGTATAAGAATTTGTGGATAATATTACTATGAGATTATTTATAATCAAACGACTACACTACACAACCACTTCTTCCTTTTATTTACATATTATACAGATATTTACAGATATTTACATTTTATTTACCCGCTTGCGTCTCTCTTCTCCAAGGTAGCGGAGAGATATGAAAGGATAAAAGGGGAAAAGAATAAAATGCACGTCGGTTTTAAATTCGCAGGCAACCTGCGCTGAAGGCGTGGAAAACGAACACGTGACGGAAAGGCTTCCGTACCCGATGGGTCCAAATCACATGCCCAGCAAAGTAGCCTTAAACCTGGACACACAATGGAGACCATTTGACCCTTTAAAATCATACTACAACCAGACTTCCAGGCCCAAGAGGTCACACAGTCATGCCCAGCAAAGTAGCTCTGGGCCTGGGCACACTTCACGCAGTTTGACCCTTTAAATAATACTACAACCAGACACATACAGGTGGGCACATATACACAGATACACATTCTGTTTAATTTCTTCACATCTGCAGACTAGAGTAAGCTGAGGGTATAGTGTTAAACCAGGTACTACATAAACAGTATATAGTATATATACAGAGGATATAATGTTAAACCAGGTACTACATACAGAGTATATAGTTTGACCAAAAGATCGTGCTGATCTTTGATCTCCTGGTTCTTCATCTCCAGCGCCACTTTCAGACTCATAATGTCCTCCTCTATGGGCTGGTATAACCCACACATACGAATCATCACTACAGCCAGTACAATGGAAAGGTGGGAATGTGTACTGAATGTGTACTGACGTTATAAGTGAAAGGTGGAGGTACTGGTGGATGTGTACTGACACTATAAGGGATCTCTACCTGCAGTGACAGTCTGAGCTTCTCAAGTTCTTCCTCCAGAGATTTCTTCTCCTGTTCACAGGCCATTTTCATATCTGCCAGAGCAAGTATCATTACTGCTGGATATAACATAGATTGTATATACTACATAATTACGACTGAATATATAAAATATAATATATATAGTACTATACATATATTAGTATCACTTTTATTGGAGCCTAAAGGCTAGCATTCATTATTAGTTATGTTAGTATTATTGCATTTCCATAGTACTTACTCTTGATGGACCTGTTATGCTTCTCCTCCTCCTGCTGTTTCTGCAGGAGCTCTGTCTCCTCCTGCTGCTTGTGTTTCAGCATCTCCTGAAGAACCTGCAGCTCCTTCTGCTTCTGCAACCTCAACTCCTTCAGCTGCTCCAACAAACTGTTATCCAACTCCTCCTTCTCACACCGCAAACACTCCAATCGGGCCACAGGCCCCACTAGTGACACAGAACCACACACACACACACAAACACACACACACACACACAGACAAAGAGAGAGATAAACATTTATAAATGTATAAGAATTTGTGGATAAAATTATTATGAGATTATTTATAATGAAACGACTACACTACACAACCACTTCTTCCTTTTATTTACATATTATACAGATATTTAGAGATATTTACATTTTATTTACCCGCGTGCGTCTCTCTTCTCCAAGGTAGCGGAGAGATATGAAGGGATAAAAGGGGAAAAGAATAAAATGCACGTCGGTTTTAAATTCGCAGGCTACTTGCGTTGAAGGCGTGGAAAAGGAGCACGTGACGGAAAGGCTTCCGTACCCGATGGGTCCAAATCACATGCCAAGCAAAGTAGCCTTAAACCTGGACACACAATGGAGACCATTTGACCCTTTAAAATCATACTACAACCAGACTTCCAGGCCCAAGAGGTCACACAGTCATGCCCAGCAAAGTAGCTCTGGGCCTGGGCACACTTCACGCAGTTTGACCGTTTAAATAAAACTAGAAACAGACTTCCTGGCCCAAGAGGTCACACAGTCATGCCCAGCAAGGTTGCTTTAAACGTGGGCACACTTCAGACCGTTTCACTCTTTAAATCATTCAAAGCACCACATTTCAAGGCCCAAGAGGTCACAGAATCATGCCCATCAAAGTAGCTCTGGGCCTGGGCACACTTCACGCAGTTTGACCCTTTAAATAATACTACAACCAGACACATACAGGTGCGCACATATACACAGATACACATTCTGTTTAATTTCTTCACATCTGCAGACTAGAGTAAGCTGAGGGTATAGTGTTAAACCAGGTACTACATAAACAGTATATAGTATATATACAGAGGATATAGTGTTAAACCAGGTACTACATACAGAGTATATAGTATACATACAGAGTATATAGTTTGACCAAAAGATCGTGCTGATCTTTGATCTCCTGGTTCTTCATCTCCAGCGCCACTTTCAGACTCATAATGTCCTCCTCTATGGGCTGGTATAACACACACACGAATCATCACTACAGCCAGTACAATGGAAAGGTGGGAATGTGTACTGAATGTGTACTGACGTTATAAGTGAAAGGTGGAGCTACTGGTGGATGTGTACTGACACTATAAGGGATCTCTACCTGCAGTGACAGTCTGAGCTTCTCAAGTTCTTCCTCCAGAGATTTCTTCTCCTGTTCACAGGCCATTTTCATATCTGCCAGAGCATGTATCATTACTGCTGGATATAACACAGATTGTATATACTACATAATTACTACTGAATATATAAAATATAATATATATAGTACTATACATATATTAGTATCACTTTTATTGGAGCCTAAAGGCTAACATTCATTATTAGTTATGTTAGTATTATTGCATTTCCATAGTACTTACTCTTGATGGACCTGTTATGCTCCTCCTCCTCCTGCTGTTTCTGCAGGAGCTCTGTCTCCTCCTGCTGCTTGTGTTTCAGCATCTCCTGAAGAACCTGCAGCTCCTTCTGCTTCTGCAACCTTAACTCCTTCAGCTGCTCCAACAAACTGTTCTCCAACTCCTCCTTCTCACACCGCAAACACTCCAATCGGGCCACAGGCCCCACTAGTGACACAGAACCACACACACACACACACACACACACACACACACACACACACACACACACACACAAAGAGAGAGATAAACATGTATAAATGTATAAGAATTTGTGGATAAAATTATTATGAGATTATTTATAATCAAACGACTACACTACACAACCACATCTTCCTTTTATTTACATATTATACAGATATTTAGAGATATTTACATTTTATTTACCCGCGTGCGTCTCTCTTCTCCAAGGTAGCGGAGAGATATGAAAGGATAAAAGGGGAAAAGAATAAAATGCACGTCGGTTTTGAATTCGCAGGCTACCTGCGCTGAAGGCGTGGAAAACGAGCACGTGACGGAAAGGCTTCCGTACCCGATGGGTCCAAATCACATGCCCAGCAAAGTAGCCTTAAACCTGGACACACAATGGAGACCATTTGACCCTTTAAATAATACTACAACCAGACTTCCAGGCCCAAGAGGTCACACAGTCATGCCCAGCAAAGTAGCTCTGGGCCTGGGCACACTTCACGCAGTTTGACCGTTTAACTAAAAGTATAAACAGACTTCCTGCCCCAAGAGGTCACACAGTCATGCCCAGCAAGGTTGCTTTAAACGTGGGCACACTTCAGACCGTTTCACTCTTTAAATCATTCAAAGCACCACATTTCAAGGCCCAAGAGGTCACAGAATCATGCCCATCAAAGTAGCTCTGGGCCTGGGCACACTTCACGCAGTTTGACCCTTTAAATAATACTACAACCAGACACATACAGGTGCGCACATATACACAGATACACATTCTGTTTAAATTTCTTCACATCTGCAGACTAGAGTAAGCTGAGGGTATAGTGTTAAACCAGGTACTACATAAACAGTATATAGTATATATACAGAGGATATAGTGTTAAACCAGGTACTACATACAGAGTATATAGTATACATACAGAGTATATAGTTTGACCAAAAGATCGTGCTGATCTTTGATCTCCTGGTTCTTCATCTCCAGCGCCACTTTCAGACTCATAAAGTCCTCCTCTATGGGCTGGTATAACACACACACGAATCATCACTACAGCCAGTACAATGGAAAGGTGGGAATGTGTACTGAATGTGTACTGACGTTATAAGTGAGAGGTGGAGGTACTGGTGGATGTGTACTGACACTATAAGGGATCTCTACCTGCAGTGACAGTCTGAGCTTCTCAAGTTCTTCCTCCAGAGATTTCTTCTCCTGTTCACAGGCCATTTTCATATCTGCCAGAGCAAGTATCATTACTGCTGGATATAACACAGATTGTATATACTACATAATTACTACTGAATATATAAAATATAATATATATAGTACTATACATATATTAGTATCACTTTTATTGGAGCCTAAAGGCTAACATTCATTATTAGTTATGTTAGTATTATTGCATTTCCATAGTACTTACTCTTGATGGACCTGTTATGCTCCTCCTCCTCCTGCTGTTTCTGCAGGAGCTCTGTCTCCTCCTGCTGCTTGTGTTTCAGCATCTCCTGAAGAACCTGCAGCTCCTTCTGCTTCTGCAACCTCAACACCTTCAGCTGCTCCAACAAACTGTTCTCCAACTCCTCATTCCTCATTCTCACACCGCAAACACTCCAATCGGGCCACAGGCCCCACTAGTGACACAGAACCACACACACACACACAGACACACACACACACACACACAAAGAGAGAGATAAACATGTATAAATGTATAAGAATTTGTGGATAAAATTATTATGAGATTATTTATAATCAAACGACTACACTACACAACCACATCTTCCTTTTATTTACATATTATACAGATATTTAGAGATATTTACATTTTATTTACCCGCGTGCGTCTCTCTTGTCCAAGGTAGCGGAGAGATATGAAAGGATAAAAGGGGAAAAGAATAAAATGCACGTCGGTTTTAAATTCGCAGGCTACCTGCGCTGAAGGCGTGGAAAACGAGCACGTGACGGAAAGGCTTCCGTACCCGAAGGGTCCAAATCACATGCCCAGCAAAGTAGCCTTAAACCTGGACACACAATGGAGACCATTTGACCCTTTAAATAATACTACAACCAGACACATACAGGTGCGCACATATACACAGATACACATTCTGTTTAAATTTCTTCACATCTGCAGACTAGAGTAAGCTGAGGGTATAGTGTTAAACCAGGTACTACATAAACAGTATATAGTATATATACAGAGGATATAGTGTTAAACCAGGTACTACATACAGAGTATATAGTATATATACAGAGTATATAGTTTGACCAAAAGATCGTGCTGATCTTTGATCTCCTGGTTCTTCATCTCCAGCGCCACTTTCAGACTCATAAAGTCCTCCTCTATGGGCTGGTATAACACACACACGAATCATCACTACAGCCAGTACAATGGAAAGGTGGGAATGTGTACTGAATGTGTACTGACGTTATAAGTGAAAGGTGGAGGTACTGGTGGATGTGTACTGACACTATAAGGGATCTCTACCTGCAGTGACAGTCTGAGCTTCTCAAGTTCTTCCTCCAGAGATTTCTTCTCCTGTTCACAGGCCATTTTCATATCTGCCAGAGCAAGTATCATTACTGCTGGACATAACACAGATTGTATATACTACATAATTACTACTGAATATATAAAATATAATATATATAGTACTATACATATATTAGTATCACTTTTATTGGAGCCTAAAGGCTAACATTCATTATTAGTTATGTTAGTATTATTGCATTTCCATAGTACTTACTCTTGATGGACCTGTTATGCTCCTCCTCCTCCTGCTGTTTCTGCAGGAGCTCTGTCTCCTTCTGCTGCTTGTGTTTCAGCATCTCCTGAAGAACCTGCAGCTCCTTCTGCTTCTGCAACCTCACATCCTTCAGCTGCTCCAACAAACTGTTCTCCAACTCCTCCTTCTCACACCGCAAACACTCCAATCGGGCCACAGGCACCACTAGTGACACAGAACCACACACACACACACACACACACACACACACATACACACACACACACAAAGAGAGAGATAAACATGTATAAATGTATAAGAATTTGTGGATAAAATTATTATGAGATTATTTATAATCAAACGACTACACTACACAACCACATCTTCCTTTTATTTACAAATTATACAGATATTTAGAGATATTTACATTTTATTTACCCGCGTGCGTCTCTCTTCTCCAAGGTAGCGGAGAGATATGAAAGGATAAAAGGGGAAAAGAATAAAACGCACGTCGGTTTTAAATTCGCAGGCTACCTGCGCTGAAGGCGTGGAAAACGAGCACGTGACGGAAAGGCTTCCGTACCCGAAGGGTCCAAATCACATGCCCAGCAAAGTAGCCTTAAACCTGGACACACAATGGAGACCATTTGACCCTTTAAATAATACTACAACCAGACACATACAGGTGCGCACATATACACAGATACACATTCTGTTTAAATTTCTTCACATCTGCAGACTAGAGTAAGCTGAGGGTATAGTGTTAAACCAGGTACTACATAAACAGTATATAGTATATATACAGAGGATATAGTGTTAAACCAGGTACTACATACAGAGTATATAGTATATATACAGAGTATATAGTTTGACCAAAAGATCGTGCTGATCTTTGATCTCCTGGTTCTTCATCTCCAGCGCCACTTTCAGACTCATAAAGTCCTCCTCTATGGGCTGGTATAACACACACACGAATCATCACTACAGCCAGTACAATGGAAAGGTGGGAATGTGTACTGAATGTGTACTGACGTTATAAGTGAAAGGTGGAGGTACTGGTGGATGTGTACTGACACTATAAGGGATCTCTACCTGCAGTGACAGTCTGAGCTTCTCAAGTTCTTCCTTCAGAGATTTCTTCTCCTGTTCACAGGCCATTTTCATATCTGCCAGAGCAAGTATCATTACTCCTGGATATAACACAGATTGTATATACTACATAATTACTACTGAATATATAAAATATAATATATATAGTACTATACATATATTAGTATCACTTTTATTGGAGCCTAAAGGCTAACATTCATTATTAGTTATGTTAGTATTATTGCATTTCCATAGTACTTACTCTTGATGGACCTGTTATGCTCCTCCTCCTCCTGCTGTTTCTGCAGGAGCTCTGTCTCCTCCTGCTGCTTGTGTTTCAGCATCTCCTTAAGAACCTGCAGCTCCTTCTGCTTCTGCAACCTCAACTCCTTCGGCTGCTCCAACAAACTGTTCTCCAACTCCTCCTTCTCACACCGCAAACACTCCAATCGGACCACAGGCCCCACTAGTGACACAGAACCACACACACACACACACACACACACACACACACAAAGAGAGAGATAAACATGTATAAATGTATAAGAATTTGTGGATAAAATTATTATGAGATTATTCATAATCAAACGACTACACTACACAACCACTTCTTCCTTTTATTTACATATTATACAGATATTTACATTTTATTTACCCGCGTGCGTTTCTCTTCTCCAAGGTAGCGGAGAGATATGAAAGGATAAAAGGGGAAAAGAATAAAATGCACGTCGGTTTTAAATTCGCAGGCTACCTGCGCTGAAGGCGTGGAAAACGAGCACGTGACGGAAAGGCTTCCGTACCCCATGGGTCCAAATCACATGCCCAGCAAAGTAGCCTTAAACCTGCACACACAATGGAGACCATTTGACCCTTTAAAATCATACTACAACCAGACTTCCAGGCCCAAGAGGTCACACAGTCATGCCCAGCAAAGTAGCTCTGGGCCTGGGCACACTTCACGCAGTTTGACCCTTTAAATAATACTACAACCAGACTTCCAGGCACAAGAGGTCACACAGTCATGCACAGCAAAGTAGCTATGGGCCTGGGCACACTTCATTCACTTTGTACCTTTAAATCATACTACTACTACTACCAGACTTCCAGGCCCAAGAGGTCACACAGTCATGCACAGCAAAGTAGCTCTGGGCCTGGGCACACTTCATTCACTTTGTACCTTTAAATCATACTACTACTACTACCAGACTTCCAGGCCCAAGAGGTCAAACACAGTCATGCACAGCAAAGTAGCTCTGGGCCTGGGCACACTTCACGCAGTTTGACCATTTAAATAAAACTAGAAACAGACTTCCTGGCCCAAGAGGTCACACAGTCATGCCCATCAAAGTAGCTCTGGGCCTGGGCACACTTCACGCAGTTTGACCCTTTAAATAATACTACAACCAGACACATACAGGTGCGCACATATACACATTCTTTTTAATTTCTTCACATCTGCAGACTAGAGTAAGCTGAGGGTATAGTGTTAAACCAGGTACTACATAAACAGTATATAGTATATATACAGAGGATATAATGTTAAACCAGGTACTACATACAGAGTATATAGTTTGACCAAAAGTTCGTGCTGATCTTTGATCTCCTGGTTCTTCATCTCCAGCGCCACTTTCAGACTCAATGTCCTCCTCTATGGGCTGGTATAACACACACACGAATCATCACTACAGCCAGTACAATGGAAAGGTGGGAATGTGTACCGAATGTGTACTGACGTTATAAGTGAAAGGTGGAGGTACTGGTGGATGTGTACTGACACTATAAGGGATCTCTACCTGCAGTGACAGTCTGAGCTTCTCAAGTTCTTCCTCCAGAGATTTCTTCTCCTGTTCACAGGCCATTTTCATATCTGCCAGAGCAAGTATCATTACTGCTGGACATAACACAGATTGTATATACTACATAATTACTACTGAATATATAAAATATAATATATATAGTACTATACATATATTAGTATCACTTTTATTGGAGCCTAAAGGCTAACATTCATTATTAGTTATGTTAGTATTATTGCATTTCCATAGTACTTACTCTTGATGGACCTGTTATGCTCCTCCTCCTCCTGCTGTTTCTGCAGGAGCTCTGTCTCCTTCTGCTGCTTGTGTTTCAGCATCTCCTGAAGAACCTGCAGCTCCTTCTGCTTCTGCAACCTCACATCCTTCAGCTGCTCCAACAAACTGTTCTCCAACTCCTCCTTCTCACACCGCAAACACTCCAATCGGGCCACAGGCACCACTAGTGACACAGAACCACACACACACACAGACACACACACACACACACACACAGAGAGAGAGATAAACATGTATAAATGTATAAGAATTTGTGGATAAAATTATTATGAGATTATTTATAATCAAACGACTACACTACACAACCACTTCTTCCTTTTATTTACATATTATACAGATATTTACAGATATTTACATTTTATTTACCCGCGTGCGTCTCTCTTCTCCAAGGAAGCGGAGAGATATGAAAGGATAAAAGGGGAAAAGAATAAAATGCACGTCGGTTTTAAATTCACAGGCTACCTGCGCTGAAGGCGTGGAAAACGAGCACGTGACGGAAAGGCTTCCGTACCCGATGGGTCCAAATCACATGCCCAGCAAAGTAGCCTTAAACCTGCACACACAATGGAGACCATTTGACCCTTTAAAATCATACTACAACCAGACTTCCAGGCCCAAGAGGTCACACAGTCATGCCCAGCAAAGTAGCTCTGGGCCTGGGCACACTTCTCGCAGTTTGACCCTTTAAATAATACTACAACCAGACTTCCAGGCACAAGAGGTCACACAATCATGCACAGCAAAGTAGCTCTGGGCCTGGGCACACTTCATTCACTTTGTACCTTTAAATCATACTACTACTACTACCAGACTTCCAGGCCCAAGAGGTCACACAGTCATGCACAGCAAAGTAGCTCTGGGCCTGGGCACACTTCATTCACTTTGTACCTTTAAATCATACTACTACTACTACCAGACTTCCAGGCCCAAGAGGTCAAACACAGTCATGCACAGCAAAGTAGCTCTGGGCCTGGGCACACTTCAATCACTTTGTGCCTTTAAATCATACTACTACTACCAGACTTCCAGGGCCAAGAGGTCACACAGTCATGCACAGCAAAGTAGCTCTGGGCCTGGGCCACTTCACGCAGTTTGACCATTTAAATAAAACTAGAAACAGACTTCCTGGCCCAAGAGGTCACACAGTCATGCCCATCAAAGTAGCTCTGGGCCTGGGCACACTTCACGCAGTTTGACCCTTTAAATAATACTACAACCAGACACATACAGGTGCGCACATATACACAGATACACATTCTGTTTAAATTTCTTCACATCTGCAGACTAGAGTAAGCTGAGGTTATAGTGTTAAACCAGGTACTACATAAACAGTATATAGTATATATACAGAGGATATAGTGTTAAACCAGGTACTACATACAGAGTATATAGTATACATACAGAGTATATAGTTTGACCAAAAGATTGTGCTGATCTTTGATCTCCTGGTTCTTCATCTCCAGCGCCACTTTCAGACTCATAATGTCCTCCTCTATGGGCTGGTATAACCCACACACACGAATCATCACTACAGCCAGTACAATGGAAAGGTGGGAATGTGTACTGAATGTGTACTGACGTTATAAGTGAAAGGTGGAGGTACTGGTGGATGTGTACTGACACTATAAGGGATCTCTACCTGCAGTGACAGTCTGAGCTTCTCAAGTTCTTCCTCCAGAGATTTCTTCTCCTGTTCACAGGCCATTTTCATATCTGCCAGAGCAAGTATCATTACTGCTGGATATAACACAGATTGTATATACTACATAATTACTACTGAATATATAAAATATAATATATATAGTACTATACATATATTAGTATCACTTTTATTGGAGCCTAAAGGCTAACATTCATTATTAGTTATGTTAGTATTATTGCATTTCCATAGTACTTACCCTTGAGGGACCTGTTATGCTCCTCCTCCTCCTGCTGTTTCTGCAGGAGCTCTGTCTCCTCCTGCTGCTTGTGTTTCAGCATCTCCTGAAGAACCTGCAGCTCCTTCTGCTTCTGCAACCTCAACTCCTTCAGCTGCTCCAACAAACTGTTCTCCAACTCCTCCTTCTCACACCGCAAACACTCCAATCGGGCCACAGGCCCCACTAGTGACACAGAACCACACACACACACACACACACACACACACACACACACACAAAGAGAGAGATAAACATGTATAAATGTATAAGAATTTGTGGATAAAATTATTATGAGATTATTCATAATCAAACGACTACACTACACAACCACTTCTTCCTTTTATTTACATATTATACAGATATTTACAGATATTTACATTTTATTTACCCGCGTGCGTCTCTCTTCTCCAAGGTAGCGGAGAGATATGAAAGGATAAAAGGGGAAAAGAATAAAATGCACGTCGGTTTTAAATTCGCAGGCTACCTGCGCTGAAGGCGTGGAAAACGAGCACGTGACGGAAAGGCTTCCATACCCGATGGGTCCAAATCACATGCCCAGCAAAGTAGCCTTAAACCTGGACACACAATGGAGACCATTTGACCCTTTAAAATCATACTACAACCAGACTTCCAGGCCCAAGAGGTCACACAGTCATGCCCAGCAAAGTAGCTCTGGGCCTGGGCACACTTCACGCAGTTTGACCGTTTAAATAAAACTAGAAACAGACTTCCTGGCCCAAGAGGTCACACAGTCATGCCTGGGTCTGGGCACACTTCACGCAGTTTGACCCTTTAAATAATACTACAACCAGACACATACAGGTGCGCACATATACACAGATACACATTCTGTTTAATTTCTTTACATCTGCAGACTAGAGTAAGCTGAGGGTATAGTGTTAAACCAGGTACTACATAAACAGTATATAGTATATATACAGAGGATATAATGTTAAACCAGGTACTACATACAGAGTATATAATTTGACCAAAAGATCGTGCTGATCTTTGATCTCCTGGTTCTTCATCTCCAGCGCCACTTTCAGACTCATAATGTCCTCCTCTATGGGCTGGTATAACCCACACACACGAATCATCACTACAGCCAGTACAATGGAAAGGTGGGAATGTGTACTGAATGTGTACTGACGTTATAAGTGAAAGGTGGAGGTACTGGTGGATGTGTACTGACACTATAAGGGATCTCTACCTGCAGTGACAGTCTGAGCTTCTCAAGTTCTTCCTCCAGAGATTTCTTCTCCTGTTCACAGGCCATTTTCATATCTGCCAGAGCAAGTATCATTACTGCTGGATATAACACAGATTGTATATACTACATAATTACTACTGAATATATAAAATATAATATATATAGTACTATACATATATTAGTATCACTTTTATTGGAGCCTAAAGGCTAACATTCATTATTAGTTATGTTAGTATTATTGCATTTCCATAGTACTTACCCTTGAGGGACCTGTTATGCTCCTCCTCCTCCTGCTGTTTCTGCAGGAGCTCTGTCTCCTCCTGCTGCTTGTGTTTCAGCATCTCCTGAAGAACCTGCAGCTCCTTCTGCTTCTGCAACCTCAACTCCTTCAGCTGCTCCAACAAACTGTTCTCCAACTCCTCCTTCTTACACCGCAAACACTCCAATCGGGCCACAGGCCCCACTAGTGACACAGAACCACACACACACACACACACACACACACACACACACACACACACACACACACACACACACACAAACATGTATAAATGTATAAGAATATGAGGATAAAATTATTATGAGATTATTTATAATCAAACGACTACACTATACAACCACTTCTTCCTTTTATTTAGATATTATACAGATATGTACAGATATTTACATTTTATTTACCCGCGTGCGTCTCTCTTCTCCAAGGTAGTGGAGAGATATGAAAGGATAAAAGGGGAAAAGAATAAAATGCACGTCGGTTTTAAATTCGCAGGCTACCTGCGCTGAAGGCGTGGAAAACGAGCACGTAACGGACAGGCTTCCGTACCCGATGGGTCCAAATCACATGCCCAGCAAAGTAGCCTTACACCTGGACACACAATGGAGACCATTTGACCCTTTAAAATCATACTACAACCAGACTTCCAGGCCCAAGAGGTCACACAGTCATGCCCAGCAAAGTAGCTCTGGGCCTGGGCACACTTCACGCAGTTTGACCCTTTAACCAAAACTAGAAACAGACCTGCAAGCCCAGGAGCTCACAGAATCATACCCAGTAAAGTAGCTAGCTAGCTTTCAGCTCAGTAACCGTAGCTAGCTAGCTAGCTATCAGCTCAGTAAACCATACAATCAAATGTCCACCAAGCATTTAAACCGCAAGCATTTAAACCACTAGATACCGCTAGTTACCGGCTGCACGGTTAACAGTGCAAAGCCATTACCAAGCTACCTAGCTAGCTAGCTAGCTACCGGAAGCACTTTTAACAGTGCAAAGTCAGTAGCTAGCTAGTAGTAGCTACTGTAGCTAGCTAGCTACCGGAAGCACTTTTAACAGTGCAAAGTCAGTAGCTAGCTAGTAGTAGCTACTGTAGCTAGCTAGCTAGCTACTGACTTTGCACTGTTAACCTTGCAGCCGGTAGCTCGCTAGCTAGCTAGCAGCTCAGTAACCGTACAAATTCGCCTGCTGCTGAAAACTGTCAAGTTGTATTTATAGCTTTCGTTTTAGTTCTCTCAGCTTACTTATTTGGTTTTTTTGTGTGTGTGTTTTTTTCAGGGAAGTTTAATAATTTCTTAGAAATCTTGGAACATTTTGCCAGTTGGCATCTAGGAAAGCCTTTCTGCCCACAGACAATAAACACAAGCCAGAATTCCTCAAACAGGAATGAATCTACTAATTTAGTAACATTTCAGGCACATGAGTGGAGGAACTAGCAAATTCTAAATGATGAAATCGAAGCTGATAAAAATCCATGAAAATATAAACTGGTCATGAAAAAATGCTTGTGAATTGAAAATGTAAGTGATAGGATTAAAACAGTCTTGATTTGATATATTTTTAAAAATCAAATATCAAGTTTGATCATTCATGACCAAGGGAGTTTCTATGAGGGTGTAAATAACAAATGCATGTGAACTAAATACTACAGTGGTATATAATTAAATAATTGGAATAACTTTGTGTCACGTCATTTAACGTTTAACTCAAGCCGTTTGTGTTACCGGACTCTTTTATCACTTAACATTAGTAACTGTTTTAGTTGCCTTGTTTATCCAATAACATTCATTAATTAATCAATCCATGGTTTAACCCAAGCAATTTTCGTTACTTCCGCCTCTCGACGCAAAAATGTCAATCAGAACGTTGCGCCCGCAAACTTCAAATAAACGATAAATAAGGCAAGTAATAAAAATGGATAAAGTTGAAAGATAAGTTGATTAAACTTGAGTCAAATAAAACTACTTATCAGTCAAAACGTCAATTCATATGCATTTTATTGACTCAAAATTTAATTTACGTGCATTTTAATCAGCCATATTTTTGGTGTATAGACCTGAGTTTTGTCGTTGAAGAGAATAAAAGAATCCGTCGTGTAAACTTACGCCATCTGCAGGCTGAGATGGTGTTGGGTTGACCCGGATGTGACGTTTGCCAAGCTGATGACATATCACGATATTAATTGTGAGATTTCCTTACCATCTTTGCTCTTGGCAGAAGGGCACAGTGCGGTTTACAGGGCACAGTTTGACCCTTTAAATAATACTACAACCAGACTTCCAGGCACAAGAGGTCACACAGTCATGCCCAGCAAGGTTGCTTTAAACGTGGGCACACTTCAGACCGTTTCACTCTTTAAATCGTTCAAAGCACCAGATTTCAAGGCCCAAGAGGTCACAGAATCATGCCCAGCAAAGTAGCTCTGGGCCTGGGCACACTTCATGCAGTTTGACCCTTTAAATAATACTACAACCAGACTTCCAGGCACAAGAGGTCACACAGTCATGCCCAGCAAAGTAGCTCTGGGCCTGGGCACACTTCATGCAGTTTGACCCTTTAAATAATACTACAACCAGACTTCCAGGCACAAGAGGTCACACAGTCATGCACAGCAAAGTAGTGCTGGGCCAGGGCACACTTCATGTACTTTGTGCCTTTAAATAATACTACAACCAGACTTCCAAGCCGAAGAGGTCACAGAGTCATGCCCAGCAAAGTCGCTATGGGCCTGGGCAGACCATGCAATTTGACCCTTTAACCAAAACTAGAAACAGAACTCAAAGCCCAGGAGGTCACAGAATCATGCCCATCAAAGTAGCTCTGGGCCTGTGTACACTTCAGGCCATTTCACCTTTTATATAATGGAAACACCAGACCTCCAGGCCCAAGAGGTCACACAGTCATGCCCAGAAAAGTAACTCTGGGCCTATACACACTTCACGCAGTTTGACCGTTTAAATAAAACTAGAAACAGACTTCCTGGCCCAAGAGGTCACACAGTCATGCCCAGCAAAGTAGCCTTAAACCTGGACACACAATGGAGACCATTTGACCCTTTAAAATCATACTACAACCAGACTTCCAGGCCCAAGAGGTCACACAGTCATGCCCAGCAAAGTAGCTCTGGGCCTGGGCACACTTCACGCAGTTTGACCGTTTAAATAAAACTAGAAACAGACTTCCTGGCCCAAGAGGTCACACAGTCATGCCCAGCAAAGTAGCCTTAAACCTGGACACACAATGGAGACCATTTGACCCTTTAAAATCATACTACAACCAGACTTCCAGGCCCAAGAGGTCACACAGTCATGCCCAGCAAAGTAGCTCTGGGCCTGGGCACACTTCACGCAGTTTGACCGTTTAAATAAAACTAGAAACAGACTTCCTGGCCCAAGAGGTCACACAGTCATGCCCATCAAAGTAGCTCTGGGCCTGGGCACACTTCACGCAGTTTGACCCTTTAAATAATACTACAACCAGACACATACAGGTGCGCACATATACACAGATACACATTCTGTTTAATTTCTTCACATCTGCAGACTAGAGTAAGCTGAGGGTATAATGTTAAACCAGGTACTATGTAAACAGTATATAGTTTTACCAAAAGATCGTGCTGATCTTTGATCTCCTGGTTCTTTATCTCCAGCCACTTTCAGACTCATGTCCTCCTCTATGGGCTGGTATAACACACACACACACACACACACACACACACACACACACACACACACACACACACACACACACACACACACACACACACACAGACAAACAGAAAGACACACAGACATATGAAATTAGCAAGCCATATAGTGTAGAAATAGATTGATGTTATTCAGGGACCTCATTTATAAAACTTTGTGGATTCCAAAGTGAAAGTGTGTGTATTCTGCACAAATAACAGGAAATGGCATATACCCCCCAAAAACTTAGATTTCTAAAGCCTCGAATATGAATTATTGGGAGATAGAGGCGACAATGCAGCGCTAAAGACAAAAAAGGAATTTTAACCACAGGTATGAGTGCCAGCACCAGCAACCGCAGGTGTGAGTGGCATTATATTTACATTTACCCTCCACATCCTTTGTGTCTGTGTATTCGTCCTCGATGCGTCCAGCACACCAGCTCCAGAAACGCCTCATTTTTCCTCTGTCCTCTTCAGTGTCTTTCCACAGACTGATCTGTAAAGGTGTTCATGGGATTCCCCTCACGTGTGACATCGGGCCACAGGACATATGGGGTTCTAAAGTTCCAAGAGCGTAGATGAGTTGTTTTTCTTTGAATTTCCTAATTTCATTGCTGCCATAGCAACAACTGGCAATGCAAACAGACGTGTCATTAATGCAGTGACTCTACCTCAACCTGGATTGATCAACCATGTACGGCTCACCGGAGACTGTGATACGTATAACATCCCAAAGTGTACTTAATTCTGAGCAAAATCTAACTAGCCTCATTACTGCTGAACTATGAGGGGCCATTTAGGGAGAAATCAGGGAAACACTACTTGTACATACATATGAAACATTTTCACATAAATAGCCTACTACTTACATTTGTGTATAATAATTTAAACTCGCATATACACGCACTTGCCCACTCAATCTCTGGTGCGTAAACAAAGAGTTGCACTATGCTTATGTTGGTATGGGGGTGTCTGTGTGTATATAACAATTTTCAGTGCGCCCGGAAGTCATTTCATTGTCATTTCAAGGCAGATATTTAACATGTGTACAGTGCGTATAATAGACAGAGGAAGACTGTTGAACTATTAATATTAGGACGGTTATTGACATCTGTGTAATGAGTAGTGCTTCTCTTAATGACAAATGTAACTGTTTTCCCATATAGAATTGTGTGCCTTATATTGTTTGGAGGAACTTTTTCTTCTCATTTAGAAATATGTGGACTAAGTGCTCAGATTGTCTTATTACGTATTATGCTCAGTCTCACCATTTTTGGCAGATTTCACCACGTTATTACGAACGTGGATACGTTATCTTATAATTATAAGCAGTGTGAGATGTGAAGCTAAGCGAAGCACATGTGCAGAATTTCTAACAATAGCCTGTTTTGTATAGCCTGGCTAACTGACCAATCAGTGAAATAAAATGTGGTTGCAGAGCCTGTTGCAGCTGGGTCAATTTAATTTGATTTAATTGTGTTTAATTTTAAACTCAGCTGCGTGCCATGAGACACAAGTTAATCTGAGCATTTTTTGTTCTAACGCCGACTTAACCTAGCCATGTTTTACAGTTATCTTGAAATAATTGAGGTTCATCGCTAGAGGGTGCTGTTCATCTTTTTTTTTCTTTTTTTCTATTATTGATCAGGAAAAAACGATAAAACAGAGAATTTGTGGATAAAATTATTATGAGATTATTTATAATCAAATGACTACACTACACAACCACTTCTTCCTTTTATTTACATATTATACAGATATTTACATTTTATTTACTCGTGTGCGTCTCTCTTCTCCAATGTAGCGGAGAGATATGAAAGGATAAAAGGGGAAAAGAATAAAATGCACGTCGGTTTTAAATTCGCAGGCTACCTGCGCTGAAGGCGTGGAAAACGAGCACGTGACGGAAAAGCTTCCGTACCCGATGGGTCCAAATCACATGCCCAGCAAAGTAGCCTTAAACCTGGACACACAATGGAGACCATTTGACCCTTTAAAATCATACTACAACCAGACTTCCAGGCACAAGAGGTCACACAGTCATGCCCAGCAAAGTAGGTCTGGGCCTGGGCACACTTCACGCAGTTTGACCGTTTAAATAAAACTAGAAACAGACTTCCTGGCCCAAGAGGTCACACAGTCATGCCCAGCAAAGTAGCTCTGGGCCTGGGCACACTTCAATCACTTTGTGCCTTTAAATCATACTACTACTACCACCAGACTTCCAGGGCCTAGAGGTCACACAGTCATGCACAGCAAAGTAGCTCTGGGCCTGGGCACACTTCATGCAGTTTGACCCTTTAAATAATACTACAACCAGACACATACAGGTGCGCACATATACACAGATACACATTCTGTTTAATTTCTTCACATCTGCAGACTAGAGTAAGCTGAGGGTATAGTGTTAAACCAGGTACTACATAAACAGTATATAGTATATATACAGAGGATATAGTGTTAAACCAGGTACTACATACAGAGTATATAGTATACATACAGAGTATATAGTTTGACCAAAAGATCGTGCTGATCTTTGATCTCCTGGTTCTTCATCTCCAGCGCCACTTTCAGACTCATAATGTCCTCCTCTATGGGCTGGTATAACACACACACGAATCATCACTACAGCCAGTACAATGGAAAGGTGGGAATGTGTACTGAATGTGTACTGACGTTATAAGTGAAAGGTGGAGGTACTGGTGGATGTGTACTGACACTATAAGGGATCTCTACCTGCAGTGACAGTCTGTGCTTCTCAAGTTCTTCCTCCAGAGATTTCTTCTCCTGTTCACAGGCCATTTTCATATCTGCCAGAGCAAGTATCATTACTGCTGGATATAACACAGATAGTATATACTACATAATTCACTTCTTCCTTTTATTTACATATTATACAGATATTTACAGATATTTACATTTTATTTACCCGCGTGCGTCTCTCTTCTCCAAGGTAGCGGAGAGATATGAAAGGATAAAAGGGGAAAAGAATAAAATGCACGTCGGTTTTAAATTCGCAGGCTACCTGCGCTGAAGGCGTGGAAAACGAGCACGTGACGGAAAGGCTTCCATACCCGATGGGTCCAAATCACATGCCCAGCAAAGTAGCCTTAAACCTGGACACACAATGGAGACCATTTGACCCTTTAAAATCATACTACAACCAGACTTCCAGGCCCAAGAGGTCACACAGTCATGCCCAGCAAAGTAGCTCTGGGCCTGGGCACACTTCACGCAGTTTGACCGTTTAAATAAAACTAGAAACAGACTTCCTGGCCCAAGAGGTCACACAGTCATGCCCAGCAAAGTAGCCTTAAACCTGGACACACAATGGAGACCATTTGAACCTTTAAATAATACTACAACCAGACACATGCAGGTGCGCACATATACACATTCTGTTTAAATTTCTTCACATCTGCAGACTAGAGTAAGCTGAGGGTATAGTGTTAAACCAGGAACTACATAAACAGTATATAGTATATATACAGAGGATATAGTGTTAAACCAGGTACTACATACATAGTATATAGTATACATACAGAGTATATAGTTTGACCAAAAGATCGTGCTGATCTTTGATCTCCTGGTTCTTCATCTCCAGCGCCACTTTCAGACTCATAATGTCCTTCTCTATGGGCTGGTATAACCCACACACACGAATCATCACTACAGCCAGTACAATGGAAAGGTGGGAATGTGTACTGAATGTGTACTGACGTTATAAGTGAAAGGTGGAGGTACTGGTGGATGTGTACTGACACTATAAGGGATCTCTACCTGCAGTGACAGTCTGAGCTTCTCAAGTTCTTCCTCCAGAGATTTCTTCTCCTGTTCACAGGCCATTTTCAT